>NC_089873.1:179067500-179399375 GCF_040182565.1 Anser cygnoides
TGCAGAAGAGGAGCTGAAGGGAGACCTCATCTTTCTCTACAACTACCTAAAAGGAGGTTGGAGAAAGGAAAGTGTCAGCCTTTTTTCTGAAGTGACAAGTGATAGGACACAAGGAAAGAAGCTTAGGTTACATCAGGAGAGGTTTAGATCAGATGTTAGGAAATATTTTTTTCATGGGGAGGGTGGTCAAGCACTGGGACAGACTGCCAAGGAAGTGGTGGAGTCCCTGTTCCTGGAAGTATTTGAAAGACGTTTGAACATGGCACTAGGGACATGGTTTAATGATGGGAATTGGTAGGTCAGCTTGATGGTTGGACTTAATGATCCTGAAGTTCTTTTCCAACCTAGATGATTCTATGATTAAAACCTAGTGCAAAGTGTTTTAAATGCAAAGAGGAATGAGTGAATGCAGGCTGCAGATGAGTGTCAAAACAGGGATTTAAGGGTATTTTTCTGGTCTGTTCAGTTAGGAGGAATTTTCTGCCAAACATTCACCTAAGTTCACCTGGAATGATGCTTTAATGCTGTGAATACTTTCACATACACCAATAAATAAAACATCCTCATTAGCCACAAGTCTTGTAGATTCTCACACTCACATTAATTAGCAAAGAGGTCAGTTTGATGGATGAGAAAGAGAAATCCTATTAGGTCTTACCACCCACCATTGCAAAAAAAAAATGAGAACAGAAGATTCAAAGGTACATCTTTAGTTTAATTGCATTTCACATTTAAATAACATAAAACTGTTGATTAGCAACAGATCCTCTTAAATAACTTAGCTCATATCTTTGTGGTGTCACTGCTGCAGCCCCATTGTTACATAAGTAAGACCACTTCAGACATGAATAAAAACTTATAGACCAGGCAAAAAGAGCATAAAGAAAGAGCTCATGAGCCCTCTCCCAGACAGAATCTGAACTTTTCAGCTGCATGTTATAGGCCATATACATGTGATATTCTCATTTCTATTAATTTTCAGAATAACAGTACTCAGTAGCACCAAACAGTGACATTGTCCAAGGACAGGGGATGAGTCAGTCAAGGAGTCAGAATCTAATTTGTGAAAGGAAGCAAGTAGTCAGAGACCAAAGAGAGAGAAGGTAAGGGTTATAGAGAGCATTAAACCACAGAATAGCGGTATGTATAGATCTGAGATTTCAAAGTGACCTTGCACTTAAGCATCTATTTTCTTTGGTCATAATTAATCATAAACATAAAGCCTGTCAGAAGGGTTATGAGCATTTCTAACAGCCTCTATAGATTAGTCATAAAGAACAATTCTTGCTTCATTGTTGTAGTTATATTTGTATTACAAATAAAGAGAGGGTTCGGAGAGTGTGTGGAAGAGTATGATCAAAATCCAGTTCCTAGGTATGATCCTGGGAGTTCACATACCCATCCACATGCCATTAAAATACTCCTGTGCCACACCTGAGGCAATGCTGTTGAATGTCATTATCATCACCACCACCCCAGCTGGAAAAAAAAAAAAAAAAACAAAAAATAAAGTAGTGGTAGTTAGTAGTACAAAGAAGTCTGAAAAGCTTTGTAGTCTATAGAAGTAATCTTTTTATATAAAGATGAACTGGCATCAAATCAACCTGATGGAAGTTCAACCTAATTGGTCACTCCCCATTTTTCAACAGCAAGATTTCTTGTAAAAAAATACCAAAGAAAAGTGTGCTGCAGTGCTGTGTGTGAAAATATTAAATTTTATGCATTTCAAAGATGTCAAAAAATACTTGTCTAAGTTTAGGCAATTAAGCAAACAAACTGTTGCTGAACAAGTGGTAAATATGGCAAAAAGTCTGGAGATAACTACATAAATTTGGCTATCAGCCTAACTCCAAATAAATAATTGCAGAAATATCTTCCTACCATGTATGGGGATATGCAGGTGTTTCTTCACAGTACTAGTCATGCACTTGCATGTGCTACAATACCAACTTTCATATTCCAATCTTACATATAACAAGCAAACTTGTGCAATTTTGACATACTAGAAATAAAGTTGCCAGAGTTTTGTCCATACTATTGCCTATGTTCATGTTCATACATATGCCTATGTCATATGTTCTGAAATAAACATACCATAAAGAAATATATCAATTTCCATACCATTAATAAAAGCTATAAATCCCATATGCCCACTTTCCTTGTGACAGCAGATAAGAAATGAGTCCCATTTCAAAACAATTTGGATCAATAAAAGGTTAATATCTTAAGTATCAAAGGATTACATCAATGATAATCTCCTAAGCAGTATTGCACAAATTATCTTGTTATCTGTGACACCTGCTTTGACACCACCACTTAAGACAACTTGTGATTATCTGAATTGCAGAAAAAAAATCAAATACCCAAATAGCACTGATATGATACCTTTATGGCCTATTTCTCCATGGACGCTTACTGTTCTATCCTCTTCTATTTCACAGGATAGTTGAGGTTGGCACAGACCTCTGGAGATTGTCTAAGCCCTTTTCTTCCTTTCAAACAAGGGTCAACTAGAGCAAGTTGCCAAGACTAGTGTCCCATCAGGTTTTGAACATCTCCATAGATGAAGATTCCACAACATTGATGGAAGCCCATGACAGAGTTTGACCAATGTCATAGTAAAAAACTGTGGGTTTTTTTTGTATTCAGATGGATTTCTGTATGTTTTGACAAGAGATCAAGAGACCTCTTGTCCTGTTGTTGCATACTACTGAGGCAAGTCAGTCTCTGTCTTGTATGTTACCTCCCATCAGGTATTTATACACATGGATAAGACCCCCCTGAGCCTTCCTTTCTCCAAGATGAACAGTCCCAGCTCCCCCAGCCTCTCTTCATAATGACAGCTTTTCCATATTCACTAAATCATCACAGTAGCCCTTCTCTAGACTCTCCCCAGTACATCCTTGTCTCACTTGTACTGGGAAGCCCCAAAACAGACCCAGCACTTGAGATGAAGCTCACCGGTGATGAAGGGAAGGATCACCTCCCTCAAATTGCTGACAACACTTCTAATGCAGCTGTTCATGGAATTATAGAATCATAGAATATCCCAAGTTGGAAGGGACCCATAAGAATTATCAAGTCCAACTCCTGGCACCACACAGGTTTACCCAAAATTTTAGACCATGTGACTAAGTGCACATTCCAAACGCTTCTTAAACTCCGACAGGCTTGGTGTAGTGACTACTTCCCTGGGGAGCCTCCCCTGAGAAAAGAAAAGAGAAAGAGAGGATATAAGGTTATAAGAAGGACATAAAACTATTAGAGAGCATCCAAAAGAGTGCTACAAAAATGGTGAAGGCTCTAGAGGTCAGGACATACAAGGAATGGCTGAACTCACTTGCTTTGTTCAGCCTAGATAAAAGGAGGCTGAGGGGTGACCTCATGACAACCTACAGCTTCCTCACGAGGGGAGCAGGGGGGCAGGCATTGATCTCTGCTCTCTAGTGACTGAGGGAATGGCATGAGGCTGCATCAGGGGAGTTTCAGGTTGGAAATTAGGAAAAGGCTCTTCGCCAAGTACCAGAACAGGCTCCCCAGAGAAGTGTTCATGGCATCAAGCCTACCAGAGTTCAAGAAGCTTTTGGACAATGCTCTCAGACATATGGCTTGATTTCTGGGTGGAGCCAGGATTTGAACTTGATGATCCTTGTGGGTCCCTTCCAACTCAGGATGTTGCATGATCCTAGGAATCTATGTTAAAACAGTATTGAGACAGCAGTTTGTCTCAGTATTGACCCCTGCCTATTGACTAGCAACTGGTCTTCAGCTGGACTTTGAACCAGGCAGTTCAGCCAGTTTTCAGTCTACTTTCTTGTCCACCCCACTGTCCAGAACTATCTATTATATTAATAGGTTATGGTAATACTAATATGAATTACAGCTTGGCTAATTTGTTTCAGTGCTAAACAGCAAACCGTTTGACAACCACAATACATCTACTCTGACAAAGTATTCCTGCTCAGACCTCACAGGTCCCAAGTAAGTCCAAGGAATGAAAGATATTACTGAATGGTTTCTACCCACCTACCTGAACCCGCGTGGTCACCCCTAGCCATGGCAACACGTGATTCTGGCCCAGTCATAATCATGGAGCCAAAATCAGACAGTGCATTGTAGGAAGAAATCTAAAGGCAACAAGAGGTCATCCTGTGGTCGAAGAAAAGGGACTGTTGTTCTGAAGTGGGACAGTAATGGTAACCCAGCAGAAATACATTTACCACTTCTTGTAGTGTGGCAATCTCTGAATTAGCATAGTAGTAAAGTTGGTCAGCATTTTACTGGGAAATAAATTCTAAAGGATCAGCAGTCTTGTGCTCAGAATTTTAACACCTGAGATTTCCAAGTTTGAACAGAGCACCTAACAGTTCCTGCAGGTACTTGGAAAGGAACTGGGACTGAGTGAGGTTGGTTCATCTCAGTTTAAAACAGATGTTTAAGATAGATGAGGTGAATCCATTGCTGCATATGCCTTTTTCTCTCAAAGATAATAAAGAAATGTTAGGGTGACTATGTCAAGCTTAGATGCCTAACTCATAAATTCCTAAAGATAGAAACAACAGTGTCCACTTTCTGGAAATGCTATGAATGAGGAAGATAATACTTGAAAGTAGCTCATCTGTACAAATCCATGGAGAAAAAAAGGGTTAACAGGAATGGGTTTTTTATGGAGCTGAGTGATCAGGAGCATGATGATGTAGTTGATAATGACAGAAGAAAAAAGAGCAGGTGTGAATGCAGTGACAGGGCAGGACAGTAGATCACACATGGCCATGTCAAGCTGAAATTGGCAGCAGTCTAACAAGGAGATGTCAGAACTCCAGATCACTTTGCTAAACCAAGCAGAGGGAGACAAACCCAAAGTGAGGAGTTAGGTCAAGATCTAGGAGGCATAGTCATTAATAATGTGAGTGGATGAAACTACTTTAAAAGGTACGCATAAAGTGTGATAATGAAATATGTATCAACTTAATCAGAATCATCAGAGACAAATCATTCCTTTTTCATGTATTTAACTGATCTGTATGAATAAGAAATGATTGAAAAGAATTGAAGGTAGACCAAGGACAGCAAAAAGGCATTCATGTTCTAGGTAGATTTCAAATTCTCCAGTCAGCCTTTGGTGACAGTGTTTAAGAAACCTAAATATGTAACAATATGGACCTGACAATGGGTCATGCAAAAGTAGAAAGTATCTGTTAGCAGTAAAAATGCCCCAAATATATCTAACAGTGTTACAGAGACCTTCCAGGAATTAAAATTTAGAAGTGAAAAGGTGTATTATTCTATTATTCATGTTTTCTATGTTTTGTAAGACATTTTGATTATTCTGCTAGACTAAAACCAACATTGGAAGCATTCATTCCTCCCTCCCCTCCCCATTCCTCTGTGCATCAGTTGTGGATGGTGAGTTTTTTGTGAATTTCTCAGATTTCCTTCCTCCTAAGAATTATGACCATCTAAGAGGGAATATTCTATTTCAGATAGTCCCACTCTTGCTGTTTCTGGATTTTCAACTGGTTTCTGTGTTATTTCAGTCTGCCTGCAGGTCTTAACTTTTCCCCTTTTGTTGCTCTTCCACTGCAAACAAATAATGTCTTGGCTTGACAGTAAGCTTATTCTGGGGTCTCTACCCCAGAGTCTTGAAAAGATACTTGTTCCAGACTAACATTTTATGATTTTATCAACATCATTGGATTGATATTCATAGGATCTGATTTATTTGTGGTACCGCTCCTTTAAGGAGGACAAAAGAATCAAATACAAGGAACTTATGCGCAAACATCTCTGCATGAATGTGGGAAAGGGCCAGATGGGGACTGTGCATAACTTCACATTATATGATCAAATTAAAAAATAATCCATATAACCATTTATCAATATAAATACTGGTATTTTCTGAAAAGACTGCTCATGTTCAAGGTAACAAAGGATTTGACACAGTGTTAACCAAGACAGGTTAATTTAAGCTAATATTCTGTATCCAGCAGTAGCCAATACAGTAGATTCTCGATGAAATGACCAGTGCACTGATTCGTGCCATACCATACCTCAAACAGAGATTTATGTTGTCGTTTTTGACTGCATTTTTATTATAACTGAAAATTTAAAGCGTAGCATGTGTATCCTACTTATTTGCTGCATTCATCACAAATTGTTTATTATTCTTTGAGGATTTTTTTCGTCGTGGGAATGAAAATGCCCCAAAGGGTTGAAGAGACTGAGTATACATATGTAGAACCTAGAAACATTCGATCTCATTAAGCAATGAAAATTGTCAGTGTAGTGCAGGAAGGAAAGAATATGACATTACTAGTCTTATTTACACAGATGATTAGAAAGAGATAAAGTAGCTGACCCAGACAGCTAATAAATACAGCATTAGAAACACAGCATTTTCTGCCTCATTTTTTCTGACCTATTTTTCTTTCCCATAATTGTCTTACAGTTATAACCTGAGTTCATGTATTGGTTGTATCCATTATTCTGGCTTTAGTATCTCCTAGTTATTTGTTAAATTTAGTAAAAATTTGCTTGATTAGATTTTATTTAGTTCCTCTTGGGAGCCCTGAAGGCTGAGAAAGATAAGCAAATCCTACAAGTAGGACCTACACATGTTCTCTATTTCATTATTCAAAATTGCTGGGCTAAGGGAAGAAAGCAGAAGGGTTATTCCTATTTACAATGATCTTTCATATGTCAGGACATGATTCTGTATTTTATTAAATTGGTTTAATTCTAGATTAACTCTTTAAATGCAAGTAAATTCAACAGATTTGAGAGTTCCTATAAACCAAGAGATGTGGATACTTCTCAGTAGATAAGGTTTACATCCTCAATGAAATTTAAAATAATGACAGTATGGGACCTCCTGATTTTTTTTTCCCTATAATTCTATACTTTCAAATTAATTGGCCATAGTAAGCATGTCTTACTAATTTGAATCTGAGGTCTGGTTCCTCAGAATATTAAGTTTTGGTTTAAAAAGGCCTATACCATAATTATAGGAACACAGAGAAGATTTCCGTTGTTAACAAAAAAAGCTGTATTTGGCCTTCTGTCCACTTACCATACTTTGCTATACTTCTTACAAAAGTAAAGCAGAAAAGAATGGATTCAAAACATGAAGCCTTTAGTTTCTACTACCATTTTCAGATTGGAGTGTCTGAGCTGTTAGATTTTTTATGCACTCTATGTGCAAGGTTGACAACATTTTGTGTTATGCTACCCCTTTCAAAGCAGTAGAGTGGTGAAGTGCTTTTTGTCAGTTTATTCATTTTTTTGTTGCATTTTTTTTAAAGAAGATTTAATTATAGTTACAATTCTAGTATTTTCCATTGAGTATAACAGATTAAGATTCATTCTTTTCATGACTGCCATTATTTCCTTCTATTTTTTTCTTTTTTTTTTTTCAGTCCCTTCCTACTTCGCTAACCCCCAGTATGTATTATCTATAATTAGCTATTATCTAGATAAACACATTAAGATGGGCATACCCCATTTAAGACTTATTCCTCTCTAGGGTAAAAATATTTTACCTTCCTTGGGGATTTAAAATAAATTTCCTATAATATTTATTTTGAAATGCTCATAAGTCACTTATACATATTCAGATACAGGATTGGTGTCCAGCAGGACTCTGTCTGACAATGTAGGTGAATCCTTTTGTTGAGCAAGTGCAATCAAAACTCTGTGCTGGAGGTGATAGCGACATTTCCTTACAGGAACAGAGGTACAGAAGACCATGCTGCATCTTCTAAACAGCCACCACACTTTTCCTATGCAAAAAGAAAGGCCAGAGATAGCTGCTTTTTTTTTTTTTTTTCCCCCCCCCCCCCCCCCCCCCCCGATAAGAACTAAGGTTGTCGCGAAACCTCTTAAGAAATGCTGCTTGAACCACTGGGTGAAAGTGGGTAAAGTGGGTAGTGTAGTGAAAGTGGATATAAAAACCACAAAATTGGTAATGCTGGGTTTTCATCCTACCCCATCCTTCCCCAATGTGGTACTTACTAGTTATAATGTTATCAGCTTACAAATGCATGACAGTCTTGTTTTTTTTTTCAGTCATACACTGAAGGCTTACAGAAGCATAAAATGAAATTTTATTTAAAGGAAACCCATTCCCTGGAGCCAAGTCTAAATATCACCATTGAATTATGAGGATTTTTTGCACAGAAGTAGGGAAAATCACCACTTAATGCCACCAATTTAGAGACTGGTTGGAAGAGATCAGACTGAGAAAGGTGCTAAGGCAGGTGTCTAATCACATGAAGAGGCTAACTGTGGTCAATGGAATAATTCATGAATTTACAGTTAAGCACCTGCCACAGTGTGCAGTCAAAAAGATGACAGGATCTTGTCAAGGACAGGATCTTGTTAAAGGACAATTAAGGACAACAAATAGAGTAGCTTCCACAATTTCAAAGTACTCCCTGCTGAGGTGTTGGAAAAAACATAAAGCCTTATAAGAGCCAGTGTTTTGAATCCTGGCCCTGACTTTCCCACAAATGCTCAACATCTCAGTCACTCCAAGAAACCTTGA
This sequence comes from Anser cygnoides, assembly GCF_040182565.1. Taxonomy (NCBI): domain Eukaryota; kingdom Metazoa; phylum Chordata; class Aves; order Anseriformes; family Anatidae; genus Anser; species Anser cygnoides. The sequence goes on from NC_089873.1 coordinate 179,076,043, forward strand.
TGATCATCTGAATTGCAAGCCCATGGAGAGCAGGGATCAGCACAGGGCATGTGCCCAGTAACCAGGCATTCCTCACAACCTGGCAAGACTTGTTCCTTTTTTACAGAATGACACTTGCTTATGTGATGTTTTTTGCTTCTAAGATATACTGAGTTATACTAACTGGTACCATTTACAGTTACTGAGAGGACCATTTTTTTTCCCTTTTTTTTTTTTAATTATTTATTTTTAAGAACAAAGATATATAGGGCCATGCAATTAAAAACTAACCACGTGTCCATGCTGTATGATTATTATTATATTTCAGATCTAATTTAGTGAAGATATCTGTGCTTGACCAAGAAAAGAAATCATAAAAATGGTTTTGTTTTGAAAAATGTACTGCCTCATTTATTTTTTGATCTGTATCTATGGGAATTTGCATTCCATTGTCCTTATTAATGTTTGACATGTACCATAATATGATCATATCCCTTTAGTTTTGTTCCATTTCCTTTCATTCCACCTCTTAATTACCCTTTTTGTACCTCTAGTCTGTGGTCTCTGAGCCTCTAATACATGGCTGTGCCAATTCTACCACCCCCAAGGCTTGTCAGGTTAAAGATTAATGAGTAGACTTTACCCAGAGGCTTTTTAAGGTTAAATATAATTACAGATGGGGATTTTATACAATGTTGGATATGTGAAAGCAGCTCAGAAAAAAAAAAAAAAAAAGTAATGAAACTTACGGGATTTAAGTCAGCCATTTAGATCTTCTGGAAAAGGGAAAAAAAATAGCATAGAAACAAACAAGTTAGAGAGTTCTACCCTTTGTTCCAAAGATGGTTATAAAAACGAAAACACCATATGGTGGAAATCAGACTGCATCTCAAGCTTGCAACATGATTGCCTCCTAATTCTACTTTCTTTTGAGTTAACTAAAGTGTTACATGAGCACTAAGAAGATGGAAAGACAAAAAGGTCTAAAATTGTTGCTGAAGATTTAGTTTGTGAAATTTACTTATTTGACCCTTCGCTTAGGAAAAATCCCATTTCCCCTGTAGGCAGAACAAAACCTCTGAAGGCATCATTACTGTGAAAGATTGTTTAACCTACCTGTCTGAGAAGAGAGCTATGTTGGCTAATTTTCTTAATTTGATCTGTTTTCTCAATTTACAAAAATACAGTATAATGTAAACTTACTATCTGGGCCAAAATTTTCATAAGCACAAGTTAGCTTCATAAAGCCATACTATGGTACTAGAGAAATAGCCTGAGTTTCAGAAGTGCTAAATTCTACCAAATCCTATGGAAGCTAATGGAAACTACTTGGAGTCTATCTTCAGGCACTTTATTTGTTTGCTTCCTTGTTTCTAAATCTTTGAGTACAGCAGATACATGGAAATGAATGGAATGGAATGGAATGGAATGGAATGGAATGGAATGGAATGGAATAGAATAGAATAGAATAGAACAGAATAGAATAGAATATAATAGAATAGAATAGAATAGAATAGAATACTGAAATATCTCTGTCTTTAATATTGTATTATCAGTGCTCATATAATGGAATAAAACTGTTAGAAATGTCCACAAAATTTGGATACCTTAGGCCCCTACATGAGTAATAGATATATATTATAAAACTGGTAAAATGAGTAAAAATATATTTAGATTAGAAAACAAACAAAAAAAGTAATTTATGAGATTAATGTGTGTTTTTTATTTGGTTTTACAGCTGTTTCTGGCAAATATTTATTTTAGGAAATGCGATTGTCATAACTTGTCAGGTAGCTGAGACGATTTTTTTTTTTCCATGACTGAATTAATATAATTCAAAGCAAATTAATTCCTGAGCAAACATTACCACTTGCAGTAGCAAATTCTCATTTTGGACATTGTTCTTTCTATTCAGTAATAGTATAACTTTATAACTAATTGCAAAAAACAAACAAACTAACCAAACAAAAACAACAACAAAATCCACACCATAAAATCATTATATTTTTGACCAGGAAACAAACACTTTCAATCAAAAGGAAAGGAAAACCACACAAGCACCTCCTCAGGAAAGCAATGGTTTTTACGATAATGCTTTATCTAAAATTTAGATGGGTTTAAAATAGATTAAGGTCTGAGTGTGCTGAAGCCCTGCATCACCAGTGTATTCTCAAGGGTTGCATAAATAATTGGTTTGTATTATTTTATTGAAAGTTGAGGTACTATAAAAGCAAGAAAGTTACAGTCCAACGCCAAAAAAAGAGAGGTATGAAGACAGACTCTGTCTGAAGCCTTCTATTCAGAGTGCTTAACTCTGAGGAGGTTAAACGTTTAACTCCTTGATTTATTTCAGCTTTTTGAACAAATTATTTTTTAGTGTAATGAAGCCATAGTTCTGGGAGAAGCACATCTCCTTATCTGCATGATGGAGTCAAGTTCCCTTTTGCAGCATAACCTGAACATTTGATTTTTTATACTGGACTTGGAACTAACTTTTAATATATATATATATATTTCTTTTTAGAATCAGAATGAATGGGAACTCCTTACAGCATCTGTCTTGCTACTAGTAGACAAGGACCTCTATGCCCAGATCATAAATTTTCTTTCTTACAGGGCACCATATGGCAATTAAGGTTATTTCCACTGCTTTGGAGATGGGGGAGAGATGGTCAAAATAAAGAAAGAAAGTAAAAAAGAAAGAAAGTAAAAAATAAATCCAATGTTGGTTATCCTGGTTTTTTGTGTTTTTTTTTTTTTTTTTTAAAAAAAAGATAAACCTAATTCTTTCTTATTTCTTTCTTCCTGGACCTGCAGAGCCAAGCCTTTGCTACAAAAGTAGATCCACACTGGCTTCAATGAAGCAGCTCGTATGTTTGATACACAAACAGCCATGTATTCATATACAATTACATAATTATCCATGTGCATAAAGATTTGCAGGACAGCCACCTCATGTTTACATCTGACCTGTTTTAATTTCATTAAGCAGTGCTAAAAATTCTTGTCCTCCTGCCAGGCTGCCACACTTTTAACTCTGTATGAGGTTCCTAGGAAGGAAAATAAATCTACGTGCAATCTTTCTCACTCATGGGTTTCTTATATTAATTTGCATCCATCCAAGCTAGAAGTAGACTGGTAGATCAGTTAACAACATGAGAGCAGAGATCTATATAGATTCCATAGATTATACAGATTATTTACATGACAGCAGAGCATGGCACAGCCTGGGCAAGGTAACAGGGCAGAGACATAAACCATGTCCATGTATTGTAGAGACATCATCTTTCTGCTGCCTTCAGTAGGCATGAGATGCACATTTGAATCTCCAGCTCTGTTCAACACTCATGCTTTTGAATGGAAAAAGTAGAAAGTGGAAAAGTTTAGATTCTTAAGCAGCATGCAGACAATTATTTTGAGAAAATATAAAAAGACTGAGTATATTGCTTTCTCTAAGGGGAATAACAAAAAGTACTGAGAAAGCAATTTCAGTTGAGTACTCTGGCTTCTGTCCTTATCTTAGGGCATCTCTTTGTGTCACAGTCTACACCTGGATAAGTACATGGCAATATTACACTCTCCCTCGGTATGTCAGTAATAATTGCAAGCCAGTAGTCTGAACTGGAAAGGACTCATGAGACAGTGGCTGTATTACATTTTCTGTAGAGTGTGCTTTTTTGATTTGGTGGTTTATATTGTTAAGTGTGTGTATATACCTTGATGTCTTGGATACCTCCAATCAAGAGACACAGAAACCAGAAGATGATAGAATATTTTATTGAATTATAAATCCATGTAACATTTGAAATTTGCTCTAGATTTCAACTGACTCTAATACAGAAATGGGGAAAGAGACCAGATGGGTCTACTACAACTGGAAAAATAAATAAATAAATAAAATCATAAAATGAAAATCTTATCAAAGCCTGTAATTTAATGGCTTGAACTTCATGAGAACTGTCTCAATAGACAACAAGCATGCAGAAGTACCTTCAAGCCTTGGATATACGGGTATCACGGCAATTATATATGCATCCATCAGCATGTAATTTGGGCTGGACAAAATCATAGACTTTAAAGGACAGTAAAAGCAATATGATAAGTATTACTCCTTTTTATCTCCAGTAAAAAGCATGTGTTTTATTTGAGTTGCATTCTAACAAGCCTGATGGCTAATAACACCCTCCATTAATATAGATTAATATCATCTACCACTTTCTTTGGGCTTTTATGTTGTTCCTTTTTCCATGAAAAACTTTGCTGTTTGCTGAAAATATAAATATGGAGCAAATGATAGCTATTCTCTGTGGCAGAAACATGAAGAGAATTTGAGTATATTTGAGGCTAGATTGATTTCTCAGCATCAAAAAATGTAAATAGAATATTCTTGTATTTAATGAACACTGCATTTGTAGCACCAGAAAAAAAAGCGAAAATATACATCATGAGGCCGTGATATAGCTTGGGTTTAGCCATAGTGATCAGACTCTGAAAACTTATGCAAAAGCTGATTCGCATGATGGTATCTTTAAAGAATATATCTGAATAATCAGAGAAATGGAGATCACAAGAATGAGAAACTGGGTTAAACTAAATACCCAACAGTTTGTCTCCAACAATAGCCTAGTAGCAGATGCCAATAGACAAGAATAAAATAGGTCAAGCATACAATGACACTTTCTCAGCCTCCAGCAATCTGTGGCTCATGGATTTCCTGATCCAGAAATGTCATTTTGAGATGGTATTTGGGGCCAGACTAGTAAGGCTAGGAGGAAAAGCTGACAGTCCCTACAATGGGAATGTTTGTACTGAGCCTATTGTAAAGCATCTATACAAAAATTCCAAGATACAACTGTAATCCAGTTTTCTTGTAAATTATTTACTAAAAAAAAAAAAAAAGCTATTGAAGTCTGTAATACCCTCTGCTAATTTTGGAGGGATAAGGAAGGATGTTAAACAAAATGCAGAATTGTTGAACATTTTCACTGAAGCCTGCACAGTAGCTATGAAGCATGTATGATATAGCTGACAACTACAGTTCAAGAAAAAGCAAGAAAAGGATGATATCCTGTACAAATTAGTTATTAATCACATGTGCTGATATATTATTCTGGTTGACTATTAAGAATTACAAAATTTAATGAAAAAAAAAATCCTGAAAAGTCATGGATGTCCCAGTATTACACCACTGAGAACCACAAAACTTTTAACAGAGAAAGTAAAAATAAAAATTAAAACCCCCCAAAACTCTCCAAGGACTAAAGTAAGTATAAAATCCCAGTACAGAGGACTGTCTACCCTGTCATTTAACCTTCTTCCCCACTTTCTACTTCCTCTCAAATGCTCCTTCTCCTCTGAATTTGCATTTAGCTTTACCATTCAGTCACTGTGATGTCACTTGAGGGGGGACCTAGATTCAGTTTCTTGGAGCAGAGACGTCACCCTCCCACCAAGAGGAACTGGAGAACATTTCTAATGAAGGTTGGAGTTGCAGGTTCACTGCATGCTCAGAATGAAAAAAATCATAGAAAAAAAATAATCACAATTAAAAAAAAAATCACAATAGCATTAATGTTACACAACAAGGTTTAATGGCAAACTGATCTCATCAATATAAATTATTTTCTGTTGAGATTACAGGTTTGCATGACAAAGTTATCTGTGAATATATACTTTAACCTAGTAGCTCATCACATTCTGATTAATAAATTGACTCAATTAAAAGAAAAAAATCAATGTGGTATATATTGAATGGAATAAAACTGTCTGATAGCAAAGCTAATTGTTAACTGGTAATCATCATCTAATAGGAATGTTTTTTAGTCAGATTCCACTGTGGTCTATTCTTGGCTCCACACTAGTCAATATCATTATCAATGATCCAGAAAAAAATATCATTGCTGGTAAGGGCTGTAAACTACACAAAATCAGTGAAGTGGTAAATAAGGATAAGGACAGGTCAGTTCTACAGAGTGATCAGGTTCACCTAGCAAGATGAAACCATCTGAGCAGCATGGCTTTTAAAACAACCAAATTTAAGGACAAGCATCTGCAAAAATGGAATTTAGGTCAGAGTTGCATGAAAGGTGAATGGTATTTGAAAAAGTGCAATGTCTGAAGTCTTAAACAGATGATGTTTCGAGCATGAGCTCGTGATAATACCTAAAAGGCCGAGTAGTAGTCACATTAGTCATATTCATTAGCAAGAAATAATACTGACAGTAAGCACAAACTGTTTACTCCACTGTATATCTGTTAGCAATGTTAATAAAACGGTAATCTGCTAAATCACTAAAACAGTGTGATCTGCAAAAAAGGATGTTGACCAATTGGAAATGTTTAATGAAGACCAAACGGGGCTACCTGAGACCTAGGAAACCTGACTTTTTCTAAGAGCCTAAGACTGCTCAGTCCCATTAATGTGCACAGTGAAGATATGAGATGATTTGATCATTATGTATGTCAGGGAAAAAATTCTGACTAGCAAGCAAAGATTTTAAAAACCTTCCACTGAAAAGAAATGACAAATTTAGACTAGTAATAAATTATTTTTAGTAATGAAAGAAATTAATCAGTGGAAGAATTTATTTTGCAACATGTCAGAGCCTCTACTACTTGAAGGCCCTACATTTTGTAAAAGATATTCTTCAATTCAGTCAAAGCTTGTAAACTTGATGCAGGAATGAGTATTTACATTCCTTGTTATGTGCCATGAAATATGTCAGAATAGATGCTCACAAAAAAAAAAAAATCTGAAAATGAATGATCTATAATGTTGCTATAGCTGGAAGGAAGGAAGGAAGGAAGGAAGGAAGGAAGGAAGGAAGGAAGGAAGGAAGGAAGGAAAGAAGGAAGGAAGGAAGGAAGGAAGGAAGGAAGGAAGGAAGGAAGAAAGGAAGGAAGGAAGGAAAGAAAAGAAAAAAAGAAAGAAAGAAAAAAGAAAAAAAGAAAGAAAGAAAGAAAGAAAGAAAGAAAAAAAGAAAAGGAAAGAAAGAAAGAAAGAAAGAAAAAGGTGCATGAAAATGAGCTAAGACAGTGAGCAAGAAGGTAAAAACAAAAATACTTTTCCTGATATAAGATCAAGAAAGACTGCCATGTTAACACTGATGAGGCATATCCAGGACAGTCATTTAAACATTTCTAAACTTTTTTAACCTTACTATTTATCTTTTTCAGTGCTAAGCAAAGCTAACAGCACAGGGATTGTTCTTAAGCACATCCTGGCTACATAAGGAGAGAAGGGGACACATTTGCTGGAAAAAAAAAAAAAAAGTGTTTCTATAAAGTTTTGGACAAGCTTTGCTGCTGCGGAAGGCACAGGGAAAATGAATGGCCAGCCATCACCACTGGCTTATGACACTCTGCCAGCACTACAGGTGAAAAGCAACAGTGATACACATCAGAGCACAAGTGGAATGAATCACAAGCAGGTCTGGTTCTGCACAGCACACTGTGGTGTGGTTGGATAAATGTTTTGCACAGCAAGTACTCATTCACTCACTTCAGCCAAAACACACTGACTTCAGGCATGCAAGATGTGTGCATGGAGTTTCAGCTGGCCTCCAAAACTGGTTTAGAAATGCCTGCCTTTAAAAATACAACTGCTTCTGTTGCTCAGGTCATCTGAACGACTGGACAGTCCTCAAGCAAACATGGCACCATCACAAGACTCGTGAAGCTTGTGTGTATCTGATGCTTTTCTCATTTTCAGTATTGTTGCTGTGCTTCTGATTCTAACTGGTGGAAATGGTTAAATACTTTCATCTTTGACAGATATATCCCACATCCAGAATAAGTCATTATTCTGATATATTTTTTTTTATTTTTTTTTAATCAGAGTATTATGACTGCATATAGTCAATCTAATGAGATCTACTGTTTGTATGTTTGTTTTCCCCCATTATTACCTCCAGGTCAAGAAGACTATTTTCTGAAAGCATATTAGCCTCAACTGAAAATGTAGAATTCCACATAATGGTCTTTGAGATTATTCCAGTATGGATTATCTTTGATGATGTTTACTTAACATGCCCAATACAGGTCAAGAGCTTATAACGTGAAAGCAACTTGATTCCAAATCATATTCCAAGCTGCAGAGCATTGCACACGTTGGACTGCATTGTGGGTTTGCACAGACTTTCCCTAACAGCAATGTTTTGACCAATTGACGGTTTCCAGCAGCTGCTAATTAGCACTGTTCCAGACTGGACTACATTATTAGTCGGCACTGCAGTACTATTCAGTTCAGCCTGTTTGCGCGAAGGAGATGTGTTCTAAATAGAAGTGCAGATGCTGCCTGGTGAAAATTTTCAAAGGATTTGAACATCAGCGTACCCGTGGCAAATAAAGCCAGGTGAAGATCTCTCCTGTTTATAGCTGCAATATATAAAGGTCAAGGTGTACCACGAGTCTTAGAGAAACCAGTTTGCTCATAACTGGACAAATACTTCTCAAGGCAGGTATTTTAGACAGACAATAAAACTCTCTGAGCATGACCCCATCTCTCAATGCAATCATAAGTTTGAGAACAGTGCCTCAACGTCTGCCTCAGCACAACCTGAGGTGACTGCTACATCCTGCCTTGGTAGCGCACATAAAGCTTTTTAAGCCTGCTAATGACTATTAGTGTCATAATCAAGAGGGCAAGAACTTTCAGTCAGACACTCAGATAAAGCAGTCTTTATTTTCAGGACCCAAGATAAGTCTGTTCTGTTATCAGCATTCTCTGGGAGGTTTTCATCCTGGTAGAAGTAAGTATTCAGCACCCAGAAAGGGAGTAACTGACATGACCGTGAGCCTGCAACTCAACAAGCAGGTCTCCTGGTAGAGCAGTAAGTGGTGGTCCCTGGGTGCCTTATTAAAAAAAAAAAAATAATAATAATAATAAAAAAAACATACCTGCCCAGAGCTTGTTCTTTAAACCTCTCAAATATTAAATTTACCATGCCATTACCATTACCATTTGCCATGGGTCAGAAACAATCTCTGTTCCACCATGTAATTTCTCTACGTCATATAATTTCTCTATGTCACTACTGTGGCTTTGTATGTAGTCCCCCGCTTTTTTTTTTTTTTTTTTTTAAAGCAAAAACCTGCCTTGAGTATTTTGCTGGTATCTTTGGTAGCACAATGTGAAAAACTATGTCTGCCTCTGTAATGCAATAAAATTGACCTATAGTCTGTTTCAGCTAGCTGAAGGTTATTTTACTTTGATATATCCTTGCAGTGTCCTCCTCTTTAATTAATAATGTTGCTGCCACATACTATGAAAGTCACTCTTTTGCACATACTGTTATCTTTCCAAAATAGGGATTTTATAAGTCCTTAAAGTTTCAACCTTAAGAAATGCATAGAGTATTTTCAATCACAAGTCTAATCTATTTACATGTACAAGAGCTGAAAGATTTTTCATGCAAGTAGTCAAAGTGTTAAGTTTTTATTATTTCTGCTTGAGCAGAAAGCAATAAATATATCTTGAGACAAGGGAGAAAGTTAATAAAAAACTGTCCTTTCCTCTTTATGCTAGACCGTGTTTTAAAACCAGCTTGTCTTTCATGAACAAATTAATTGGATTAGCTTTGCTTTAGCCACAGAGGACAACAGCCTGTGTCACAAGCATATTTGTATAATGAACAATTACTACGCTTGTAGTCTAGGGGAATGATCCTGAAATCTTATTCAAGCAAGTATTATTAGTAGTATTGACATAAACAATTCAGTGTGTGGGACTCAAATATGAAAAGAGATGCATGTTCTAACTTTACCTATACAAATTTAAAAAAAAAAAAAAAAGTTCCTACACCAGTGAACTATTGATTGAAATAATAATTAAATACACACACACACACACACACACACATATACATATATAAAAGATCTGTGTGGTGAATGAAGATATAGAAAGGTGACTTGCCCACAGTGACCCAGCTTGTCAGAAGGCAGGTCCTTACCATTGAAAGATATTAAAATGGTGTCACTGGAGATATTGTATTGTCAATGAAAATTTCACTGTGGTTTGAGAACAAGGGAATAAAGCTTTTTAAAAAGAAAAGTGATTTGTCTTCCTAGGTAGAGAGCAGATTGCAAAGTCACCAGAATTGTGTTTCCTTTGGAAAAAAAAAATACAGTACTTGTCTACTTATCCTTCTCTCATTCACCACATCAATACCAACATTTTAAGCTGAGACTATTGTTTAGTCAGTTTGCACCCAACATGGCCATTCATTGTCTATGTAAATGGTTTTATACATCTCATGATATTTATTCCAAGCCCAACCATTTTCAACTTCCATAAATGTTCATTCATGTTTTGTAAATATATTTTTTGTATTTTTCTGAGTGTTTGTACAATAACTCAATTCAGAATGGGTTGCTTTGTGCTATTGTAACAAGTAAGAATCAGAACAGTTATACAGGTATCTGACTTATGAAGTTGAAATAGCTATGGTCTTTCAAAAAAAGGTTGTCCACTTTAAAAAATTACAATATTCTTTTGTTTCACTGTTGCTGGCTATACTAAGGCAAGTATTGATATTGAAAGGCATTTAAAGTCTTACTTTTGGGAGTATTGTTATTCTGTGTTCTATATGGACCATTTGCCACAGAACCTCATATGTTTTGCTTAAATGTTCAGTATCCACAATGCTTAATTAGACACAGTTGGATTTTTTTTTAACTGAAGTTCCGGTAAAAAATGTTAAAAGGGAGGATGACTTGTCCCTTAATGGAGAGTGAAAAATGACCAGTGAATTGGACCATAAGAATGAATATTCTCTTCTAAGCCTCTAGGCCCACTAGCCATGCCGATCTTTCTGTTGCCTGGGAAGTTGATTTCACAGTTATTGTTACCAATTACTGCTATTTTACATGCTTCTGTTACAGTGGGAGCTGAAGTTATTACTTAAATCAGAACTTCTTAGCCTGGGCATTGTGCAAACACCCACCTAGAGGCAATCCCAAGACGTGTTCCTGGGAGCTGTCAGTTGCAAACTAAGGAACATGAAGAGTGTTTATCACTACTCTGAGCATCTTGCAATTAAAGATTTGCAGCTGCTGTTGGATGAGAGGCTGTGACATTTACACCTGGTATGGAGTAACAATTCACCAAGGGCAACATGCAGTTGTAGACTTATGCATCCAAAGAAACAGCTCCAGAAATGCCTGGGGTCAGGCCTGGAAGTTAGGGCATTCTTTGAAGAACCTTTCTATGTGGTAATAAAATGCAGTTTCAGACATGCTTGCTTGTACAGACTCTTTTGTTTTCTCCCTCTTCCTTCTTATACTGTTTGTGAACAAAGTAATGGGCTATGAATTACTAGTATCCGTAATGTAAGCCTTCCCACTTGCTGAAACTAGATACACCTTTCAGTTATGAGAGGCATAAATCCTTATTAACTATTAACTACTGTTATAGGTAGCATAGAATTATTCAAGCAATAAAAGAGTTTATTTTTTCCCTTGGTTAGTTGTAAATGAGTCTACGGGGAACCCAGGAGTTCTCAGTTAAGCTCATTTCATACCTGTAGCAATAGCTTTAAAACCTAATCCTGGATATGTTTATACATTTTTAATAGAACCCCAATTTTACATACAATATCCTCTAGTGGCTTCAGCTGCTGCAGCATCCTCCTGAACAGTTTTTCACATAATAGGCTCAGCAGGTTCAATGCCTGATTATTTTTCCTCTGGTTCAATATCTTCTCTTTTCCCTGCGTTATACACCGACAAGGGGACCATAGGCAGGTTCTGTGTGGCGGATGCCTCGTACATGAACGTGCAAGCAATGTGTAATCGATGTTCTAGCTGAATCCAGTATTCAAGGAATTTAATTGAATTATTGAAATTCAGGGTTGAACCACTAGGACATTGATCCTATATTGTCAGCTTCAAATCCAAAGTGCACTGGCTGCTTGATAATATGTTCATAGAATTTGCAGTGGAAGGAGTGGTGAATCAAAGCCTGTGACAGTATAGCTAACTGACAGAAAACAGAGGAACTGTTGCTGAATACATTTTAAAATAAATCAATATAGACTGGCCTGATTGAACAATTCTGGCAATGCATTGTGCTGGCATGGCTGCTGACTTACCAATTTAAGAGTAGGCTCAGGACTCATGGTAGCTGGAAAGCTGGAGAGGCCTGCACGGGGGTGATGTGTTTAGCTTCCAAGACAGAGAATATTTGCTCATCTGTTTTCCTTGCCAGAGGCTAGAAACTATTGTTGCAGCTGCCAAATGAAACAAAGGGGGATTAAAAGAGAAACGCAACGATAAAATAATACTTGCAAAAAGCTTAGGAAAAAAATCAGAAGAAATGGCTTTCATTTAAATTGACATGAGTGCAAATACTTTGCTTGTTTTCCTCATATATTAAAAGATCGTTTAAAAATTGAGGCTGGGGTCGATAAAAAAAAAAAAAAAAAGACAGAAAGGGCTTTAAAACATTTCGACAAAACAGTGCTCAGCTGTCACCACCCCCCCGAGTGTTAAGTCATGTCCCTCCTCAAGTGGGACTGCTGGAAAACAGAGACAAAGCAAAGACAGCTGCAGGACCACTCTGCCCTGTTGTGGGTTGTTTCTTGCATTGTTCTCTTTCACCAGCCCACCTGCTTAGTTCAATTTATCATTGTCTGCTTCCCTTGACATGGGACCTGAGAAAACTTGGCAGAGCTGGATTGAATGGCTGTCACTTCAACTTCTGCGAGAGAGGGCAGCTTTATAGCCTTTCTGCACTGTTATTCCCTTTTCTGGGAATAAGTGATAGATTTTTCTTCTAGCACTGCAATGTGCTGAAAGCCTTAGCCTTCCTTTCTTTGCCAGTATGGCCAGTGTAAGTCTGCATGATTATCAACAACTCAAAGCCTTTAGGGCCAAGTCCTCCAAGGGACTTGGTATTTTCCACACCAGTGGAGTCACAGGCCTCGATCAGGCTAGTGCGTGTACTTCTCTGCAATCAGACCACTCATGGGCATTAGTGCCTTGCTGTAACAGGACTCCTGACTCCAGGGAGAGCCAAGGTCACCCAACAGTGCATGGATCATAGCCGTACATGGCTGTGGAGCATATACATCTACCAAAGGCCAAGACTCTCAGGAATAAGGATGGTCAATGAGGCTGAAGTACATTTTTGGCACATTTCACCTTCTAAAGAGCTCTGCTGAACATGAATGGACTGCTGAACAGTGGCCTTAGTGAACAGTCATACAAAATTTGCTACCCACTGGCTTCAATATTAACCTGTTGGGGTTTAGCCTGGCTGGCAGCTAAGCACCACACAGCCATTCACTCACTCCCCTCCCAGACAGATGGGGGAAAGAATCAGTAAAATTGTAAAACTCATGGGTTAAGATAAGGACACGAGAACAGGAAAGAAAATGGGAGGGGGGAGGGGGGGTAGTGAAAACAAGTGATACACAGTGCAACTGCTTACCACCAGGTGACCAATGCCCAGCTAGTCCTGAAGCAATTGTTCCCGGCCCCTGGCCAATTCCTCCCAGTTCTACTGTTGAGCGCAGTGTTAGGTGGTGTAGAAAATTCCCTTGCTCAGTCTGGATCTGCTGTCCTGGTTGTGTCCCCTCCCGGCTTCTTCTGCACCCCCAGCCTCCTTGCTGGCAAGGCAGTTTGATAAGTCCTTGACCTAGTGCAAGCATTGTTCTGCAACAATTAAAATATCAGTGTGTTATCAATATTATTTTCACCCTAAATCCAAAATATAGCACCATACCAGCTACATGGAAGATAATTAACTCTATCCCAGCTGAAGACAAGCTATCCAATACTTACATTTTAAGTCTAAAATGCAGGGCATAAGAGATAGAAATGGGATGCTAGAATTAGTCCCATTACCTGAGGGATACCCTTAAATTTTTACCCTTCTACAATAGTCATAGCATATAACCAACAGTATTCATGACTTCTGCATTTAATAAATAAACTAGTTATCATCTACCTGGCAGCCCACCCACACCTCTTTTTCTTGCATTCTCCCTCCACCTACAAACATATTGCCTTGACATCTGCAATCTAAATTAGCTGTAACCGTTAGCATTGGATCAGTGTGTATACACATTCTCAAAATAGAATGGCTACTGAATCTAAGAGGTTCTGAGGCTCTTGCATCAATGTGAGTTTTATCTTAACTCTCTACAGCATGTGACAATGTGCGTTTTTCCTGCCCTGGACCTGATGTCCCACTCTCACTCAATCAAAGGTGTGTGTGGATGCTGTACAGCAAGAAAGAGGAAATTATTGTGGAGCCAGAAGGCATCCTTAGCTGTGATATCTCTGTGTTGCAAGTCTCAAGTCAAAAGCTGAGTAGTGAACCTCTCTACTTTAGAATCTAACATCATATAGTATGCTGGGGGTCTCTGATCAGAGTCCCTCACTCATTGTTCTTCAAACTCAGTATGGTGTAAATGCTCATCTCCACTCAAGTCTCTAGAAGAGATTAAAAGTTCACAGTTTTTCTATAGCATGAATTGTTCTGTATTGTTCACAGACTTTTCAAGTAACACTGCCATAAAGAGGAAGATATTTTAAAATCCATCAACTTCAGTTGAATTCCCAGTTTCCTACATTTTTCATCCTTTGTTTGTTTGTCTGTTTCACTCTAATCCATTTATGTTTTACTTCTCTGAATTCAAAATACCAACTTAATTTATCAGAAAAAATGACAATCTGTAAGTGCTGACATAACAGAAAACAGAAGAAGCAATGTTGAAAATATTTCAAAATAAATAATCAGGGCTATGTCAGGGGAGACTAGTCTGTGAATTTCTGGCAAAGAATTTGTTTTGTTGCCATCATTAGTGTTATGCCAATTTAAAAACAGACAGGAGTTTTGTGGTACGAATGCTGAAAACTTGTCAGAGGGGTAAAGCATTTAGTTTTCAGGACTCATAGGACATGTCTATACTAGTGTATAAAACATTTTGGTGTCTGTTCTCTGGCCATAAGGGGAACCAGCAAGGCAAAGGCAGCGTCTCTACAGCTAACCTATCTTTCTGAAGGCAATTTCTCATCCACACTACATATTGAGGTCCAGACCACACCTGGGTCAATGCCTTTATCCAAACCATGTGTCACTGAACACACTAACTGTGAGATGGCTTTTTCTACACAGATCTCAGGAAGATGGGGGTTGCATCCTTTTTTTAGCGTGTGGTGGTTTCCCACTGGTGGACAGCTAAGCTACAACACACAGCTCTCTTGCTCCCCCTTCCAAAAAGAGCAGGGAGAAAATACGACAAAAAAAGGCTCATGGTTTCAGACAAGGACTAGGAGATCACTCACCAACTACCATCATGGACAAAACAGACTCGGCACAGGGAGATTAATAGAATTTATTGCTGATCTCTAGCAGACTAGAACAGTGAGTAGCTAAAAGCAAACTAAAAACACCTTCCCCCCCCCCACCCCCGCCCCAATCCACCCTTTTCCACCTCCTCCCTCTGAGCAGCACATGGGAATGGGGAATGGGGGCTGCGGTCAGTCCCTGATGCTTCGTCTCCGCAGCTCCTTGATGGTCACTCTCTGCCCCTGCTCCACATGGGGTCCCTCCCACGGGATGCCGTCCTTCCTGAACTGGCAGCAGCTCTTCAAGAACTGCTCCCACATGGATCCATACCATGGGGTCCATCGGTCAGGAGCAAACTGCTCCAGCACGGGTCCCCCACAGCCGGCAGCTCCCCCCAGGCCCTCTGCTCCTGCGTGGGCTCCTCTCCACAGGCTGCAGCTCCAAGCCCAGGGCCTGCTCCTGTGTGGCTCTAGGCCACATCCACCTGATCTG
Organism: Anser cygnoides; assembly: GCF_040182565.1. Taxonomy (NCBI): domain Eukaryota; kingdom Metazoa; phylum Chordata; class Aves; order Anseriformes; family Anatidae; genus Anser; species Anser cygnoides. The sequence goes on from NC_089873.1 coordinate 179,091,809, forward strand.
CTGTGAGCTCCTCCATGGGCTGCAGTGTGGAGATCTGCTCCAGCTTGGTACATGATGGGCTGCAGGGGGACAGCCTGCTCCACCAGGGGCCTCTCCACAGGCCGCAGGGGAACTTCTGCTCTGGTGCCTGGAGCACCTCCTGCCCTCCTTCTGCACTGCGCTGGGTGTCATCAGGTTAGTGTTTCTCTTTCATTTTTTCACTCCTCTCTGCCAGCTGCTGTTGTGCAGCGTTTTCCCCCTTTCTTAAATTTGCTCTCACAGAGGCACAAACAACATCGCTCACTGGCTCGGCTCTGGCCAGCAGTGGGTCCATTTTGGAGCCAGCTGGAGCTGGCTCTGACGTGACATGGGGCAGCTGCTGGGCTCTGCTAACAGAGGCCACCACTGAGGCCTCCTGCTACCACAACCTTGTCATGTAAACCTAACACATAGTAACATCCATTAGTGACCCTAGCTTGCTCTCTCTCATTTATTTATTTTTTTTTTCACTAACAACAAGATCTAAATCTCAGTGAAATCAGTGGTAACGTTCCTAAAGTCTGTAATGAGAAATGGATTCAACCCTCTTGGTCTTTTGGTTCTCCTGCAGCATTTTTGTTTTTATCTTGGTTCCTCTTTCCCTCTATCATCAAATTACTGTATTCGTTAACATAAACCAAATACTAACATGATCAGTGCATTCAAGTAAAAATAGCAAAATACACACAGATGTGAACAACAGTAAATTCAGAAAATAAATGAAATTTCTTGAACAGTAAAAGTTACTTTGCTGAGAACGCCGTCACTTTCTATTTTGAAGAAACTTTGCTTTTGGAGAAAGATGTATTAAAGTGTTTTCTGCATACTTAGAATATTCTATGGTCTACATGGAACTCATTAATGTAGTCCACATACAGAAATCCTAGGGGGTCTCTAGTATACCAGCACAGTGCTGTAGATCTTAGGGAGAAAAAAAATAATAATTAAAAAAAATGCTTGGGACTAGGGAAGTGTTATAGTAACATGCTGTTTATTTTCACAAATACGATTTCTTTTTTACACTCCAGGAGGGAAAAGAAAGAAAAAGAAGAAAAGCAAAAAAAAAAAAAAGAAAAGAAATCTTTGTTTTAAGTTGGCTAGTCTCAAGTGTTGGTAACTGCAAAGGAAAATGAACTCCCTTTCCTACTTCTGTGCGGCAGCACAGAGGGAAATTACCTAGGAATGAGAATCATTTCTGTGCTGCTTTTGCTGAAATGAGAGTGCCCTGCAAAGGAGTCCATACGAAATAGAGCTACATGGAATATCCAAAACAAAATTTAAAACACCCAGGACACGTGTCATTGCAACTCATGGGACTGTAGAGGAATTGCAGTGTTTCTAACCCTGTTACATCCACCAGCACTTCATCAGCACTAGGACTATGTTTCCAGCACTTCTGGATGTCAATGAGAGCATTAGTATACTGTGTTTTGAAGCACTTGTTTTGTCTTCAGAGTTTCTAACTGGTTTAGCTGCATGCTCAGAAGAATCCTTTTGGATTTCATTTCCTCAGATATTTTTCAGGTTGGTACTGACAGGAGAAATCAAGTATTGGACTTGCAGGCAGCTGCCAAAGAGAGAGCTCCAGAGTGCTTCCCAGCTGCCAGGCTTCCCTCCACATCCCACCCAGTTCCATGCTCCGTGCTCAACTAGCCTGCAATGTTAAGAAAACCTGTACATAGTTCAGAAAGAAGCAATGGTAAACTCTTTCCAAGTCCCCAAATTAGAAAAATCTTTCCTCTCAAAGGAAGTAATACCATATCATGAAGGTAATTTAGTGTCGGGGTGCTAAAGTCAGGCTGCAGCAAAAGATGCCATCTACGTAGGAGAAGGGGAGCCAGGAGGGAGGGTGGCAGCAAGGCAGGCATGGGCAGTGTCCTCCCCAACAAGGGCACAGTCTCATGGTGCCCCAGCCAAGTCAACAGAGCAGGGATGAGTCTAGACAGCCACAGTACGAGGTAGCCCCCAGCCCAGGCAGCCAGCGCTCAGTATGGGCAGTGATATTCAGAGAGCTCTGACAGTAAACATGGGTAGACATATCAATATAGACAGATATCTTTATATAAGTATATATTCATATGTACCATTAATAAGCACCTAGCAAACCAGGATAGCTATTTTCCATTAAACAATTTCTTCAGCAAATTCTGCCTTTTTTTTTTCTGTTTCTTTGCCTTTTTCTAGTTTCAGTATCACTGTTACACAGTTCATTCAGTTAAATCTTACTCTGATTCCAACAGAGTAGATGTATATGCATGAAGACTTGTGTATGTCTTTTTAAAATTAGGGTCTTGGTCTTTCTTAGTCTTATTTTCCCATCTCCAACACGATGTGCCTTGCATTGGGACAGTTCCCTCATCACTGACTGCAGCTCTCCTTCATCATAATCAATCACATTATCAAATCTCTTTCACTGAAAACATTATGTCTTGAAACCAATTCAGTTTCTTTCCACCACTACTCCGATTATAAGATTTTTCTAGAACATTTTTTTCCAATTTCTATGCCACATTTATTATGTCCCATTTATGTCAAAATTGTCTCTTGGCTTTAATGGGCTTTCTTTTTCTTTTGCGTCTACTTCTCTCATTTATTTATACAAGGGGACTAGAAGTACTCTTGGTTTTCATTCTGTTAGGCTAAACAAATTGATAAGCTTTGGTCACATATAGGCTTTCCATTCCTGTAGCAATACAATTAACTCTTTTGCTCTTTCCAGATAATGTCTCACCACTGCAACATATAATTAATGCTTAATGCCTTGATTTTGTCAAAGCCTCGCTTGATACATTTGAGGATTGTATTTCCATTTTTTATTGCCACGTACACCTAGGTGGTGCATAATAATACTTTGACTGACTAATATCCCAAGGTCTTCCTGTTTCAACCAATTGGTCTTAAGATGATTGAAGAAATTCTGATTGAAGAAATTCTCATTGCTCCCTTTGTTCATTACCTCACACTTCAAACTAATTAAATCACATGCTTTGTCTCAGTTCTCAGAGCTATCCAGTTCTTCTCGTATGTTATTCTGGTCAGCCTCCATATTGTTAATGTCTGCTATGTTTATATTACTTGAAAACATTTATTATCTTATTCCTTCTTTTTGGACTCAAGATATTGCTAATATTTTTAGTAGCATTGGATCTGATTTTTAAGGAATTACACCCAATACTTCACTTCTTCTTTTAGCATGAATTTTTATAATTTTGACTGTAATTCCTTTCATCCACACTGTGATCTTGTGCTAATCCACCTTTTATTCCAAGTATATAATTTTCCATGTGCATTGAATACAAGTAGATTAAGTGCTAAATCTTTTCAGACAAGTTCTTCTACCAAAGTTTAGTCAGACACAATCCACTTGCTATTTCACAGGCTATTGTACCCCCTTTTTCATTCATCTCTGTATATTTAAATATCATTCAAAAGGTTTACTTAAGCTTCATATACAACTAATGTAAGATTACAGGGTTTTATTTGGCCATTTCTAATCCATTTCTTAGACACGCCAAATATTGGTTTGCCCTAGCTGTGCAATGCAGAAAGCAAAAGCTAGAGTCACTGCTTCCAGATGTGTTTTTGTGAGCCATCTTCTGTTCAGGGATGAAAGCGATGTGGTCATCTGATCCAAGCCCATGGGGCTCAGATGTCTCAACAGGCCAGGCTGAGCAGCAGCATTTCCCATGAAAGCAGCCCCAGCAGCACTGGGCCGTTGAAGGGCGAGCTGTGTGTAAGCAGGTCTTGCCATTTCACATGAGGGACCAGGCTTTCCAAACAGGCTCAGCCGCCCCTACTGCTCTCGACTGAATCTCCTAGGAAACAGCAATCTGAAGCTGCGTTATCTTTTCCCTGGAGCCTACCTTTCTTCAGGCCCTACAAGCAGCCACAAGCAGGCAGCCACAACAATACGTCCCCTGGTGTGCACTGTGCTGCTGGGAGAGATGCTGGAAGCACTGTGCAGGGTGACCCCCCGCTAGAGATTCACCCCATAGATAACCTCTGATGTGGGGGTTGAATCTGGAGGGGGTGATCTATCCCTGTGCTCTCTGTACAGACAGGGAGGATAAATGCAGAGCGGAGAACAGGTGATGAAAGGTGAGTACTGGGTGTGATGCTCTGTATGAGGTATCACTGCTGTGTGGAAGTGGTGTGCAGTGAGTGGCGAGTACAAAATCCAAAGATTTCTTCTCAGAGAAATGAAGCTTTTACGTCCGTGTTTAAATAAAACCCATTTTTTTCCAAAACAGTTATTGAAAATATGGGCCTATTTATTAATGAATATAGCTTTTCGATTCTGGGATGTCATCTTGTCACGGATGATAGAATGAAATAAACAGAAAAAAAGCATTTTAATCACATTTTTGTAGATTACATCAAATCCAAAACATAATTTACATATACCATAAAAAACTAGATAGAACTGATATGGTATTATGAACAGGCAACGTCATTTTTTAATCTTCATTTTATAAATACTTGTCTTGCTGATAAGCACCAATGCAATTGTTACAGACGCAGATCTTTTCTCTATGCCCATGAAAACAACAGGGCCAAAAGAGAATTCGCCAACTCTTTCACCTTCCATGTGTTCACCCACAATTTATGAATTCGTTCTAATTGTTCTTTGGGGGACCTATAATCCAAACTCTCCTGGTGCCAAACTCACTTGGATTGAGGTGAATCCAGCTCTGTTCCAGCTGAGCATTTATGAACTGGAGCTACAAGGGTGTTCAATAGACTGGAGGACATGTGCTAGGAGCTGTAAAAAACATCCATAATACGTAGGCCCTGCCTGAAAATCTTAAAGGCTAAGGCATTCTTACTGCAAACAGATTGATGCTTGCGCAGCCTAACTGGCAGTGTGTCTCTACCCATGCAAGGATCTACCCCAGTCCATAAAATTGTCCATGTGCATAACTGCTGATGGGGTTAGAACAGCAGAGGCAAATAGCTTATAAATGGAGCTCACAGATGTCACAACTGTTAAAAGAAGATTCCTCTACTACACTGGTGTGATGCTGACTCTGAGGTTTGTAACCACTGAAACCTGCAAGAGGGTCAGAGAGCTGGAAAAAAAAAAAAAAAAGAAAGGTGGTGGGCATTCAAGCCTCACAGCCTGAGCATGGTTGCACTTCTGGCAGCGCACAGCACCCACCAGACCAAGTTTGTGCAGTAGATATGGGCTCACAGATTGAAAAAATACAGAATTTGGAGTTGTCCAAAGTTAGATTAGGGACCCCAGTAGTGTTACATAGCACTCCATCTTCTGCATTTAATTCCAAGAGTTAAAGATGACTTCCAGCGTGGGTTCTGCTAAAGAAGGGCTGAAAAGGGATTCTCCAAAACAAGCAATGAATATTATTGAGAAAATGAGAACAGTATCCATTAGAGAATAAGGAATGACTGTTCTCTCAAAAATAGTTTTGCAACAATGCACCACAACCATTTTCCTGAAAATATGGTTACTGAAAAGAAAAATAACATGAAGATGCACAGAGACTTACAAATGCTTTTGTATCTGATTAAATTTACTATGAATTCCCCAAGGATCCTCTTAGCTTTCTGGTCTCTTTAGTTTCAAAGATAAACCAATTGAATTGATAATTTAACAATCCACATGATTTTCTTTTCAGAAGAAGTAACATCACATTTAACAAACTGAGGCTTTGTGACATCTTAAAATTATTAATAAATAAAATAAGATTTGGAAAACAGAAAGCAATGTCCATGAACTCCTCCTCATTACCATAAACCTATATGTTAAAAAAAAAAAAAAATTAGATTATGCAACACTGGAAATATTTCTGCACTTTCAGTTCAAGTCACAAAATATATATTTCCTCATTTATCCTCACTATCTTAACAAACAAAATCTCAGTAATATAGGGAGAGCATTCATGCAGGAGTTGTGCAAACATAGCACAAAATAGCAAGATTTGCAATGTTCCAGGCAAGTATTTTGTCAGCTACTTCAGTTTGCATGTTCCTTAGAGTGTTAGGTGTTTAAATTCTGTGATAATAGTGTCTACACAGAAAATAAAAGCTAAGATAGTATCTAGATAGCTTGCTGGGAGATAGATAGATAAGACTTCTGTTTATTTATGTTTTCAGACACGTTTCTACTTTTCAGGCCTTTGCTGACTGTTCAGTTAAGAGCAGAATTTATCAGCCTTCCCAATTTCTAGTGTGTATTATGCTATAGATATTTTATTTTGATAACTAGTAGATATTTGAAAGAGAAGCCATATCTTTAGACCCTGGAAAAGGGTCAAGACTTGAAGTCTGAAGTACTGAATATACCTTCTTGAAGGTATTTGGCTTGCTATTCTAGGAGAAAAACTACTATTTTATTATTATTGTTATTAATCTAGAAAAGCACATATACAGGCTGGGCCATGACTAGACTGAGAGCAGCCCTGAAGAGAAGGACGTGGAGGTGTTGGTTGACAGAAAGCTCAGCAGGAGCTGACAATGTGTGCTTGCAGCCCAGAAAGCCAACCATATCCTGGGATGCATCAAAACAAGCGTGGCCAGCAGGGCAAGGGAGGTGATTGTCCCCCTCTGCTCTGCTCTCGTGAGACCGCACCTGGAGTGCTGCTTTCAGCTCTGGGGCCCCAGCACAAGAAGGACACGGACCTGTTGGAGTGGGTCCAGAGGAAGGCCATAAGGATGATCAGAGGGCTGGAGCACCTCTCCTATGAAGACAGGCTGAGGGAGTTGGGGTTGTTCAGCCTGGAGAAGAGAAGGCTCTGGGGAGACCTCATAGCAGCCTGCCAGTATATAGAGGGGGCCTACAATAAAGATGGAGAGGGACTCTTTATAAGGGAGTGTAGTGATAGGACAATGAGTAATGGTTTTAAACTAAAAGATGGTACATTTTGTTCAGATATTAGGAAGATATTCTTTACTCAGAGGGTAGTGAGGCACTGGAACAGGTTACCCAGAGAAGCTGTGGATGGCCCATCCCTGTCTTGAACAAAACCAGGTTGGATGGGGCTTTGGGTAACCTGATCTAGTGGGTGGTATCCCTCCCTGGCAGGGGTCTGGAACTAGATGATCTTTAAGACCTCTTACAACCCAAACCATTCTATGATTCTGTGATTCCAGCAAATGTTAGTAACAGCCAAGAATCCATAGGAGATATATTAAATATAACCAGAGAACTCAAAGCACAGTTAGTCATCCATGTCTAAATATGCCTAAATGTGATTCTGTTCTTAGACTGAATCTTAAAAACTGGTTATTAAATGTTAATCTAACCTCTAGGAAATATGCTGTAACTACAACAGGTTTTTACCTCTTGTAGAATTATAGCTATGTAGCAGTGTGCCATGAATAGGTGTGAATTTAGGACTATATCTTCATTGAAAATGGTATTTCTGTCAGTAGGATATCTTCTAACTAAAGTAGCCACCCTAGTCTAACGTCTAACAGACAAGATCATTATCTTGTATCATTACATCATTCTTACTATAAGATAGCTAAATGAGGCCACCCCCTGGCCATGGTTAACCTCCTGATAAAAACTTCAGTGATTTTTGTGCTTGGTTCAAGCTTTACAGGAACATAGCTAAGACATGGCAAGTTATGCCTTTCATCAGTTTGCTTAAGGCAGCCATTTGGTTGGCATATATAGTAGCCATTCATTATGGCCTAAGGGCTCGAGCAAAGCAATTTTTGTACAGAAGCGACATCTTTTACTGCCACCTGATGTACTTAATAAATAAATAAATAAATAAATAAATAAAAATAGCACACCGTCAACAGAAATAAAACAGACTCATGAGCTTGAAGTGAACTAAAGGAAGGCTGTTATGCCTGGAAAGCTGTCTGTTTTGTTGGCCTGATGAAAGATATTTTCTTTTCCTAAAAGCTCTGCTCTAGATATAAACAGTCCTGTTAGCTCAGGTGTCTTCCCAGTCTTTCCAATACAGGCACAGCTGTAAAGTGTTTGCTCAGTTTCAGTTATACCAAAGGTGCTGCCTTATCTTTTGTCTAACACAGTACATCTTTGCTGCTAGTCTAGTCAAGATGTTTTTCTGTCTCTTCTGGAAATTATTCATATCCAAAACCACAGATCTAACATCCTTCTGATATAAGCTTATGCTAAGCATGTCTCCACACTTTCCAAAATTGCGTGTGCCTGTATCCTCATGTATTCTTTGATCATGTTGAAAGGATGAATCCATTTTGCTTGTTTATTAGCCCCAATGAGTACATTCAGTACATGGGTGGAAACATCCTGTTCAGCATGTTAATTACAGATGCACACTAGGGGTTCCTTTGTGTTCTGAGAGAATACAGTTCTTTGATTACACAAGACCTAAGTGGCATTTCAGAATATCAGCGTTAATAACTCATTCCTACAGATCCATCAGGTAGAATTAAAATTAGGAGGAAGGGTTATAACTTGTCAAACTAGGTTTCTAATTAATGGAGTTACTTGTGTTACAACTACTTGCTCTTTCATAGGCTGCATTGTTTTCCTAAAGAGAAATACTAATGTTGTGGTTGTGATAATGAAAAACTGGGATTTTGAAAATCTACCATTATGAATTTACAGGTAAATATGAGACATCTATTTAAAATGTTCAAAACCTGTTAGAATAAGCACAAAATGCTAGGTTTACTCCACAAATATTTTGAATATCTTTCTGCACAATGCTCATAATGTGCATGATACCAAATTCTTCTGTAGTTATAACGGAGTAAAAATAACACTCTTCTTGTACAGAATGAACAGTCATTTCCATAAAAGCTTTTTTTCGTTTTGTTTTGTTTTGTTTTGTTTTTGTAATTATGGAGACAGAACAGTGAGCTGAAGCTTCCAAAGCTTCAATATTTTTTTGATACTTTTCTAAATAGTACTTCCTTCCCTTCCTTCCATTGGCTTTTACTGTACTTTATAAGTGAAGGTGAGTAACATAATCCCTCCATGGCTAGGGTAGGACTAATCTTCCCTAAATTAGACATCTAAAATTTAGTTGTCTATGTACAGCCTAATTCTTCTGTGCCTTCCCTTATAGTTAATGGAGAGCAATAGAAATCTTCAGGCTGGTACTCAACCTCAGAGAGGAATATAGCATAGACCTGATGAATTCCTCTCTGCAGATGTCTGTGTCTCTCCATTAACTATAAAAAGACCTTAGGGTGAGGAGCTCAGGCTTTAACGTGCCACCTTCAATATGCATGGCAAACATTCCTTCACAAATCCTTGTAATTACTGTCAAATCAGTATTTACAACATGCCTCCCCTGTGAAACCTACAGGGCTTACAGACAATGGCCAAGCTATTAGTGAGCTCAGACTTACTGTGGCATAATTTGTTTATTTTGTTGTTATCTTATCCCCCACTTTCTCCCTGATGGATGCTTTATACACATATGTGTGTTTTGTCAATCCAATGGCAAAATCTTGGCTCTGTTGAAGATGGCAGGGTCAGGATTTCTTGTCCTCCTTTAAATATTATAAAATGCATAGAACAGTTAGGTCCCAGTCCTTAATATAATGCATTAACATCTACATATCACCTCATATCACCTCTCATGTCACAGTCCTCCATAAGGAGTTAAAAAAACAAAAACCTTCAGAGAACATACAGACTCATCAAATATCTATGATCAGTGTGCTCTACTCCCTGGGAAAAAAAAAAAAAAAAAAAAAAAAACACTTACAATGTAAAATGATCCTTTCAATGAAAATTAAGATTTTATGGTTTCCTAGTAGACTCTTCTTAAAACTAATTATATTAAACTTCTACATTCTCTGCTTTTTCTCCTCAGTAATCTCACAATCTCCAAATATGTGAAAGTAAATGCTTAGTCAGTGTGTAAATTGAGGACAATTATCATTATGACCACACAGTAATATGAAAATAATTAGACCATTGCCAGCAGCAAAAATATAAATCAAATCAGTTTGTAATAGGAACATTAATAATTTGTTAAAGATACAATCTATTGCACATGAAGATGGGAAAGCAGCTGAGCTGAGCTGCTTTGCTGAAGACACTGCTTATTTTGAAATAAAGAGCACAAAATTTGTGCATCAGTGCTAATCTATGGGTGATTGTGTTCAAGAGAATTTACAACCTATTCCAAACACGTGAACTCAGTGGAACTGGGAAATCGAATGGCTAAGTGGTATTTATTATGCTACCCTTATCTTTGCCAATGTGGAGGGAAGGAGTGGGACAGTTCACTTTGCCTCCAGGCATCCAGTAATGAGCCAACCAGTGGTGCATTAGGAAGTAGTGGGCAAGTGGCATTATCATCAGGTGCATTTTTAGTAGCAGAGTCAAGTAGCACTGGGAGCATTATAAGTAGTGCAGTCGAGTGTTAGAGTATTGGTATTACAGCACAGAATGTAGAATGGCAGAAAAGTTTTGGAAAATATAACAAGAGTTAGGCCTGAAACATCCATTTTAAATACTGCCAAACTTTGAAGAGCAGCAGCTCTGAACTCCAGCTCTCCCTTTGGCACCTAGGAGTCATTTTAACAGGTGAAACCTAATTATCAAATCCAAACTCTACCAAATCCTAGAAAATCCTGGATACATTTCTGATGAGAAGAAACACGGTCCAGATCCTTTCAAACCACAACAGATAGTTCAGCTAAATGGCACAGTGAACTTTTCAAAAGGAGCCGTAGTAAGTACAGTAGTTGGTGAGCCAAGGTAATACCCAATGTAAAATCTGATAATTATGAAAGAATTTTAAATAATGGACAGTATTACTCAAATCTTTACAGATAACATATGGAAAGACTTCTGAGGGTGTCAGGTGTTACCATAAACTTTTACACAAAGGGGTCCATAGAATGTTGGAAGGCTGCGGACATGAGGAGGGTCTTTCTCCCCCAACTTAACAATCTGACTCCCAGTGGATTTGTATGGTTCAGGCAGCCAAGACTTGTCCTGAAGAAAACGTATGCTAGTGTAAAAGTTGTAGCATAAGGACTACATCCAGTTCCATGATTTTCTCCCACCCTCACACAAATCTTTCCCTTTTACATGTTCTCCTAGGACCAACCAACCTAGTGTATAGCAGATCTTCTCCAGCATTTAACAGGAGTGCTGTAAATTTTGTAAATCAGGAGATGGGAGAGCTGTGCCTCATGCTAACCTTTCATCCTCTTTAGAGTGGTGATGAAAGGTGCTGAGGTGAGGGGACAAGCACATGGTGAGGTAGTACAGAGAAGAGCTGGTCTGGTGTGGTGCTTACAGGATGGAACTAAGCAGGACATAAATCTGGTGTCATGGATGTTGTGACATTACTGACTCATTCAGAGCTGGTGGTTGCCTCACATGTTTGAAATGAAGATGTTTCTGCCTATCACCAACAGAAGCAGCAGGTGATTGATATGAAATCTAGACTCTGGCTTTCTTCCAGGTCTGGACTAGCAGTGAAATCACACTAATGCTGTAAACCACTCACATGTGGGAGGAAAAAAAAAAAAAAAAAAAACTTAAGCTCTTTTGCAGTCCACATTTCTAAGTCTACACAAACATATAGATTTTCAAAATATTTTTGCTTTTGTGCTAGGCAATGACAATATGGCTAGCATCTTCCATTAGTAGCATGGGGAGATTTGTTTCATTTGATGCAGAGAAGTGTATGCTAGCTACACTATTAATGCCAATGGAGCATGAGAATGTTTCTCCACTTAAGAAGACTAAAGCCAATGAGCAGTTAGACACTAAATTCTTAGCTGTCTAAATGGGAATGAAAGACTGAAATCTGAAAGTTCTTCCCAAGTATGTTGAACCAAATCAGAAAAGCAGCCGAAGTACATTAATAGAATTTACTAAAATTGCTGAAGGAATACAAAGAATCCAAAGGATTCTTTTTATCTAATGCAATAATATTTGAAGTCTGTGGATTATTTTTTTTTTAAAGAAAATCTTCACTCTGGTTGCAAGCATACTTCCTACTTTTCTTGGTGTAATATTTTCTTATTTTCAGCTAAAATCAGAAGTAGAGAAAAACAAGCATGTCACTGGAGATTGTCTAGATTTTAATGAAAATTTGGATATAAGTATGTATTATGTTTTCAGCAAACTCTCTGTACTCTCTTTTAAAGAAAACTCATGAGGGGAATTCACAAGAAAGGTGTAATTGAGTATGCTGCCCTTTTTCTGCTTTACGTTTGTAATGGCATATATAAACACATTTCCTCTGAAAAGAGGATTTCTGCAAGGCTGCTTTAGGGAGGGACCAGTGCTCTTGCAGTGCCTAGACAGATACTAAAATCCAGGATGTCTGGATCTGTAACTGGTAACAAATTGAGCTGCTCTGACAACAAACACAGAAATAAGTGCCAAGATAACTTATGTTCATGAGGAACTATCGTTTGTGGGATATGTGTTATTTCTTGTTCGGGTATAGGTCAGAAGTGATAATGTACTGCAGCTCTTATAAAAGTGGTACACAGCAGCAGTGCCTTGTAGATTCATGTCTGAGCTAGGTGACTGCATCTCCTCATACATCTCACATCAATTTTTATGAGATATTGTCTCTCTTGGAATTGTAGACATTGTTCCTATTATTCAGTTATTTTCCACATTTGTGCTGCCTGTCTACCTATTTCTGCTGATACCAATCAATTACGACTAGTTTGTTGCTATGCAAAATGAAGATCCTCCTGTGAACCTTAAAAGCTGACACTCAGAACCTAAAATGGTTCCCATTAGAAATTCAGCATTTTGTAATAATCATCATGTTCTGAAGTATACAGAGAACCATTACCTTGGACACAGAAATAACTAAACTTTATGGAGAGTTTTCTAAATGCCTGAGAGAGAGTTTCAAGAGTGCTGAGGCTCTCCAATTTTCCATTAAGAAAATGAATGTCTAAGACATGAATCACCCCTTAGAAGGATCTACAGCTTCCACTGATTAAAAAGGGAGTGCAGAGGGCTGAGGCTGACAGAGAATTCTGCATGGTGGGTATTTGTATTTGTATAATACACCTATATTTCACTTTGGTTCAAGAAAAATATGCTTGGATGTAGTCTGTTCCAAAACAGCAAATATGCCCAGATTCTGATTTAAATATGCTGCTTTGGATAAGAAAAACAAACACAGTATTCAAATAGAGGTGAGTGAACAGACTAATGAAATATATTTCCATACATTTGTTACATCCCTAGTCATCTTCATATCACACATATCTTCATGTTCTTTTAAGATTTTTAACTGCATCACATACTACCAATGTATTCCCATAACAGTCCTACCTTTCTCCTGTAGTATTACCTACTTTCTTCTTACAGTATGTTTAACCGTCTACAGATTTGTGTTGCTGTTTGTCTGGGTAGAGTGCAGGTTATGCTCTGGCTGTTGCTGAGCCCTACATTTGTTGTTGGGCATCCTCATGGTGAAACAGAATAGGTAACTATTCCACTTACAGCAATGTATTCCGCCTGTGGAGTGCTAACATAAGCCCCCTCTCTCTGCTTAGTTGGCTATGTTCAAGAAATATTTAGGGACTTTATTTATTTATTTAAGTGCTAAGATCAATATTGCCAAAAAAAAAAAAGTTCAAAAGTTATTGCTTTGGGGGAAATGGCTGAAAGACGAATGTGGTAGACAGACAACAAGGACAATAACAAAAGCTCTGTTTCCTTGAGAAGGAAAGCTAAAAATATTTCAGTACATCACCCCAAACTGAAGTATTTCTCTCTGAGTGACAGAGATATAAATCTACATTTGTCTGAGCTCCTGCTGTCTCTTATTAGCGTTTTAGTGTCAGTCCTGTTTCTTTTATCATCTGGGATTCTCCACTAAGCTATATCCTCTGGGTTGCAGCAGAAGTGGAGAAGACCATTCCAATGTGCTGCAGGACTGTCTGTGCATAGACTGTGGAAGCCTAGCCCAGAGGAGGGAATTACACTATGAGTATTAAGCATGCAAATTAACCCTTCTCAAGGGGAAGTCCAGGGAGACTAGATTGTATTACTTTACCAAATGTTTTCTGATATTCCCATTGCCAAAAATAATGTTGAGATTTCAACTTTGCAATGCAGATCTTGAAATGAAAACATTTCCCAACAGATGGAAGTTCCATATTTCTGAGCAGGGATGGATAATTTGAGAAATTTATGCACACCTCAATGTTTTATTGTAAGCAGCAATGTCCTGTATTGGGACAAATATCCTCTGTGAATTTGTGTATCCTTTTCATTAGAGATTGTTCACTTTTTTTTTTTTTTAATATAAGTATTCACAGTTTCTATTTTCTATTTAACAATATGTTTGAGATGTGTGTCTTTTAATTCCAGAAGACAATTATTAGATTGTATTTTATCAATTGCCATTATCTATATAGTAGAGAAAGAAGATGAAGAATAAATCTGGAGAAGGATAGGAAAAGAGCAAGATATCTACTGTGTTTTTTAGTGGTAACATGTGCAAGTGGTAGAGAAAGCCTAAGTGTCTGTGCCAGTACATTCCCAGAACACTGAGCAATTCGATCACACTCTTAAATTTCAACACCTTGAGGACTTGGTAGGTGTAGTTGAGGAGAGACATTTTACATCAGTAAAACAGGAACATTTCTCTTTATTTTAATATATCTCTAATCCAAAGTCCATTGCAATTGGTCAAGGTCTCTTCATTAACTTAGTTGAGATTTGAATCAGGTCATTTAAGTCCAAGGACGAATAAGTAGACCTTGCCATTTCTCTTCTAGTGCACAGTATGTAAGGTTCTGCTGGGTCTTCCACTGTGAATGCCCTTTTGTGAAACCCTGAGATGTAAATTCAGGGTCTAGTATCTTCAGGGCCTTTCTGATCCCCAATGCCATGCCATGATTTAAAAAGAGGCAGTTTCTAAAGTGCACTTGCAGCTGACTCAGACAGGCCTTTATCGTATTGATTGCAGGCAATGTTTGCTTTATGTACTGTTCACTACTGTAATCCTAGATATATTGAAAGTGGGATCAGGGATCAGAATAAAATGATGTGACATTGTTTAGAAAAAGGATATACACATACAAAATCTTTGTAATTACAATGCAGGGAAGTTTGATGATGCCATTACTGCATTAATTCACTCTCTATAAAAGTTCAAGTTAAAAGCAACAACAGGATCATTATTTATAACAGAAAAAAAAAAAAAAAAACTTATATTCAGACTTTAAGATGTTTCTTTAGTGTAGATCACCAGACTTTACGTTGATTTGTTTAGACAGATGTCTGGAATAGTTCAGAACTGTTCCACTGTTCATGCATAATGAGGTCCATAGCATTAATTATGTATGTAATTTCATTAGAAGAAATGTTCTCTTACAGCCATATGCAGCATGTTGCATTTACTCGCACTATGAAAGACGCCACTTTTAAATCTATCAACACTTGTCACTATAGCTGAACACTGTACCTTGAGAACATCAACCTCCAGCACAAATCTGCTGTCTTCCCATCAAAGCCAGGACTCTTTCATTCCAGCAGTACTTCTGATGCACTTGTTTGCACTCAAGTTTTTGTAGATGGGATAAACTAAGAGCTGTCAATATATGGTGATTTTCTATCATTCTTCTCCAAAATTATGTTTAGAGCAAGGACTCTAGGTTAAAAGGGAAACAGCTCAGTCAGAAAAGGTGAAACATCAAGAAGCAGGGGATCAACCATATGTTTATAAAAAACTGATGGCTGCTGTCCCCATCAGAGGTGGAATCTTCAGCACCTTCACCCTGAGTGTGTAGTCAGGTACTTACACAATTGATTGATAGGTTGTCTGTGAATGGGGTGGGATGCACATCCTCAGTGCCTCTCAAGATGCACATCCTTGTTGTGAGCCTGCCGGTGGAGACAGCAGTAATAGATAGTATTTCTCTGTTAGAGCTATTAAATAAGCTAATATGGTTGAAGAAGGCAGAGTGAATGTGTATAACATTTACAGAGTTGGTTTTAGTGTAAGATTATTCAACTGTTCTAGGATTTATAGCTGTTGAACTACAAATATTCCCCACTGTGGACAGAGTTGTGTCAATATACCAATTCATTTGGGAGATTTTAAAATCATTAGGGAAGGTTTGCAATTGATATACCCTCAGGAATCACTGTGTTTTACCACTGTGATTTACAGCATGAGGTGCATTTGCATGGGATAATCCAAATGCTGTTTAAAGCTCAATCACTTGAAATTAACTAACCTGTTAATTCCTGACTGATCTATGTCTAACTCCTTTGCAAGGCCCAGGACAGTTTGTCTTCATGATCAAGAAATCCTGTACTCACAGGAATAAAATGCTAGTGCGGCTGTTCAAAAGAGGGGAAAAAAAAAAAGTGCCTTAATTGCAATGCAGTAAATTGTGAGGTGAAAACAAGGAGCTATACATATTAAAATGAAACAACTTTTAAGTGAATGTGATAACCTTATGAAAAAACTAAAAATCCATTGAAGAAGTGAAAGAACATATATTTTCTGAAATAATAAAGAGGAACAGCTAATGAACCTGTCTGAAGTCAGTAAATACAAATTAATAATAATAATAACAATAATAATAAAAAGTCCAGTTATCCTGAAGTTATTGATTGTGATCTCCGATTTTGCTTTCTGTCTTGTCATTTTTAACCCTTAATTATTTTATTCAATCTGTATGTGATTTTGATTTTACTGTGCAAATCCCAAAAGTTGTTCAAACCCCAGGTTACTATCACATACAATTTCATTAAGTAGGTCTTACTGTTTAAAGTTTCAAATTCAGGAGAGAGCACAAACTAAATGCAATATGCTGAAACAGCATTGTACGATAGGGATATTCATTCTGCCAGCAGCTCTGGGCTATAGTCTTCTGCTGCTTCTGCAGTAATGGAAGCTGCTCCTGGGCATCCTAGTCTTGGTGTCTCTGCTTGAGCAGGGGGTTTGGGCCAGATGACCTCCAGAGGTCTCTTGCAACTTCAACCATTCTGTAATTCTGTGAATGTCTGGGGTGTTTTCCAGCGGCTGATGATATTCACTCCCCTCCTGAACATTGCTGCGCTGCTCTGGCCAGGGACAGCCTGACATGCTCCTGGCACAAAGCCATAAGCATCCATTATACAGCACGAAATACTTAAGATTTAGTATACCTGAAGCAGCCACTAAAACAAAACAAAGCAAAACAACATACAGCTAAAACCTGAAGAATGCAGGAAATCCAGAAACAACATCTCACAGTTGTGTACACTAACCCCTGAGCCATAAAACAATGGTCCTTTTTTGTGTTTGCTGGCCCATGGGATCTTTTCATCTTCAGCTGCTCAGTAGCACAGCTTCAAGAGTGACGACTGAACTCACATCATACTGCCTTATGCCCTGGAAATGGGCAGGTTGTGCAGTGTGTGGGTGCACATGCACCAGGCTCAGTTCTCATGCTCCGGTCACCCCAACATATGACAGCTGTGAGGGTGCTGGGATAGTGCCTGCAGCTGCACTCTAGATGCACACAACCCATCTTTTCCCCGAGTCTCTGAGGAAGAAGAGGAAAAGGCTTGGTTTCAGGATTTTGACTTGCTATCCGTGCCTGAATGACCTCACCCACCTGCAATACTGCCTTCAGGATCAGGATATACAGGATGAAATCCTATACTGACAGGAGCTAAGCAACAATGCCAGTGTGATATCCTATTACTTGTTTTGGGAAAGACAGATACACGCACCCCAGGCAGTCCAATCTGGCAGTAAACCCCAAGCCCCCCAGGAAGACAAAGAGCTTATCAGTGCCTCAATCACCTTCTCAGTTCGCTATGCAAATACTCTCTCCAAAACACTGCCTGACAGCCTCTTCACTGTGCTGCTGCTGCGAGCTCCCACCAGGGACACTGCACCTGTTACAAGGGACCAGAGGTTTGCCTCAATCCTTCCCTTTTTGCAGACTGCCATAAGGCAGCACAGAGATGCAGAGATGTCTGTGTCCAGCCAGAAATCCCCTGTATCCAAGGAGATATGGGAGAGTCCTTGCACTGAAGGGATGCTTCATAGGGTACCTGTAGCCCCACTCGCAGGGCAGCAATCCCCTTACACTATGGGGAATCTGTCCTTTCTCATCAGCTTGCTTGCCAAGTTCCTTTCTGTGCTGTAAAAGGATATTTTTCTGTCTAAATGGGTAAACAAACAAATGTATTTACCATCCCCTCCTCTCTTCAAATGCATGCTGCTTTGGAAAATGGATTTTATTACAAGTTACGGTGTATAATTTTGTGGGATCCCCCATGCTAATACATTGACAGCGTGTCAGTGAAGTGTACTTAAAATTACGCTCCTCTTTGAATTGCCATGTGCTGTTTAAGCACTGCCAGCATACTTGTTACTGTCCTAAACACAAAGCCAGTCCCTGGCCCAGAGTGATTACTGAAGGGGCATTCAAGAACCGATCAGTATATGACCAGCATCACTTTGCTGCAGTTGTACCATGCCCAAAAGGATGTTATGCACAATAACTTTGTGGGCTTATTTTGTTTTGTTTTTGCCTCCCCTCTCTTATTCGTAGATTTGTCAACCCCTACAATATCTCTAAGCTGACTGCAAAGGGAACTGCAGATTGCAAGCAAGTCAGTGACTGAATACTGCATTGCCAGTCACGCATACACGCGGTATAATATCTTAGGAGAGTGGTGCAAGATCACTCAGAAACCTTCTCCCTCCATTCATTCATTCACCAAACACAGCCACTTACAAGAACCATTTATTTCTCTTCCACATCAAGGCCTCCACTTCGCTTTGCCAGCGGGAGTCAAGACTGCAGCTTGATACCTGAAAGATCTTCTTGCCTCCATCACAATTTCTCATGCTGGCCATTTGTCCGGCTTGTTTATACATTTCTCTCAGCTGTGATTGCAGCAGCCCCAGCCCCGGTGCTGCTCCGTAGCAGCGGCGGCAGCGAACTGCAAGTGGGCTGTGCCACCTAGCGGCTGCTGGGCAGCAGCTTTGCGAAGCCGGAGCTGTTCGTGACGAGGGCTTGCTTGGGCAAGAAATTAAAATCTCCTCTCTCATAAATATCAACTTGTTAAACTTTGACTTCGGTTTTAAAAGGCAGAAAATTAAAATGTATACCTCCATCTCCAAAATGCAGTAATTAAACAAAACCCACAGGTGCTATTTTAATGATGCCAGTTCTTCAGACTTGCAGGCTAAACAAATACAGTTTGCTGTTAACTAATTATGTTGTCTTAATTTGCTGATTTTAAAAACTTAAATGTCCTGAACAAATAAAATCATTATCTTGGATTTCTTCACCATGCCTTCTGCCTCTCACCATCTGATGCCCAGCACTGCAGGTTTTGTTGTGCAGAGCAGCATTCAGTGAGATCAGCCAGGCTCCCTGGCAGAACCTTCTTCTGCACCAGACCACAATTTGGTTTGCAAATCCCCTCCCAATCAAAACCACGAATGGTCACAAAATCCCTGCTAATGCTGTCTAATAGCGACTTTGCTTGAACTTGTCTGCTTGTATTACCTTTTCAATATGTATCTTAATTAACCACAGAGAGAGCAAAAAGAGGCAGCGTCTCTTTTTGAAAGTAGCTGAGCTAATTTCCCCCCTCACTCTTAGTAAGCAGCAAGCAAAGCAACTTCTTCCAATGGAAAAACATCTCTCAGTGACACTGTGGCCAATGTGAAACTTTCATCTAACTTTCTCCTCTCAAAAACGTAAAGACAACAAAATCTATGCATCATTTAAAGATGCCCCAGGACGGCTTTGAATTATGCAATCCACAGTTATGTGAGCTGCTGCTTAAGGGATTCTTTGGCTATTTTGCGACACTGATCAATCCTCTCTTGGTTTTATTTAAAAGACCCAGTCAGTGAAGCATTCAAATCACATTACTCACATAATTCATTCACATGCCTGGAAAACAATGCAAATAAACACATAAGGAAGAATGAAATATACGCTAACTAGCTACACTTTTCACAGGTTGGGCCCTCTGATGAAAAATCATTCTGGCAGGAAATAATGGCAGGATTAAAACCAGCCTTCAGTCTATTTTAAGTCAGGTTCAGGTCGTTGCCCTTGTCATTCAAAGGGTCAGTTTCTCAGGTGCAATCAAATCACATAGGTTGAGGCTTGTGTGCAAAAGGTCTGTTGCTCTGTGAAAGGCACTCCCTTGGCCTGTGTTTGAGCAATCCACAGGCTGTTTTAAATCACACCATCATTTAATATCACAAGGTGCCCAGAGAAGAGATCAAGCAGCTGTTTAACAGGGCACATCAGCCATTGTGCCATTTTCCCAGTCCTATCTCTGTTTACCAGCAGGGCCAGCAGCAGGACCCACAAGTGGTGCACCTGTGCCTGTCCCATTTCTGTATGATAAAGGCACACCCGGCACTCTGGGGAATAATTATTTAGATGTTATTTAAGGTGATCACTGGAGAATCGGCTCCAAACAACACCAACTGTCAAGGCCTTACAGGTCGGGCAATTTTCAGACAATCACAGCTAGGATATTTGTACAGGAAGATTTTAGAGCCATGTTGAATTACCCACCTTGAAAATCCTGGTGCTGAGTACGGATGTACATAAAGTCTACAGCCAGCCCTCAGTAAGCCTCCTCCACTGGAGGAGGAGGCGTAGAAAATGATGACCCAGATCCACCTTCCCAGCCAGCAAATTTTGACCATCCTGGAAGGACAAATACACATAAGCATAACAAAGCAAATATAAGGCAACATAGCCTAGAGGATGCTGTCATGGACTGGAGCGCCACAGACCCATATTGTAGCTTTGTTCTGCCTCTGGCATACTCTATGCATTTTCTCCACCCTGCACTCAATTTTACAGTAGCTTCTAGCTCAGGCACTTAGGCATCTGAACTGCCAAATGAGGTTTTGAAAGGTGTGTTCACATTTGCATATATTTTCCAAGAACATGTCTTTATTTATGCCTCTCTCTAGCAGTAAATTTTAATCCTGCTAACAGCAGGAATAAATGTAGTGGGCAGAATAAAGCAGACTCTTGGAGCTTAACTTATTATTCTTATTCTCTTCAAACAATGTATAGCCTTTCAAGCTTACCTGCAAAGGACAAAAAAATCTCTATACTGAAGAAAGGCTTTTTTTTTTTTTTTTTGCTAAGCCGTAGACTTAGCATGTATGTTCCTCTGTAGAAAGCGGAAAGGAGATTGAAACAGCCTTAAGACAACCAAAGTATCTTTTATTTCCTATACTATTTAACGATGGTTGCTATTACTTTCAGAATCTAGTATTTTGCAGGTAATAAAAAGAGTGAAAATCAATCAAAACAACAGAGCATACCTCCCAGAGGACAAAAAAAATCTTCAATATATAACTGACTGCCGAAAAGCAAGTGTTAAAATAACCTGCATCAGGTAGAAGTGCTGCAATAAGAAATGGAGACAAAACACAGACCTATAAAAGAGACAGCTCACATTTTAATTGAAGAATTGAACAGCCCCTGACAAGTCTGTGCACTGTGTCCGTAGGCACTTCTGAGAGGCAGAGCTGCAATGCATAACACCCAATTCGGGCTGCAGTGTTCCTGGGAGGGTTCAGGGACTCAAACAGTTTTTATTATCACTAGTTAGGCATCAGCAATCCACTGAAAGCAAAAATCAGGCTTTCCCCACTGGGGACACTTGAGGAGCTGACACAGAAATCTTACTGGAAGAGGTGTAGAAAGAAAAATAAGCAGGAGGTTTTACAGAGCCTTATTGTCATCACTTCCCAAAGAGAGCGAGGCTGTAGTTAAGACCTCAATACTAATGCCATTAAAGTCGATGAAAGTTTTAGAGCAATTTGAGCAGTGGTATGTTCTTTTTGTTTGTTTGGGTTTTATTCCCCCTTCAGTTTTCCTCTCAGATCCAATTAATACAAAAAGCAATTGACTGATTCACCTATTGTTCAGGTCTCACTTGCCTCGTCATATCTAAGGCTTGCTCCCAAGGTCTGCTGAGCCATATAGCATCTATCGCTCTTCTGAGCACTCCGTAAATAAATAGTACGAACTGTAATGAGAACACTAATGAAACGTGTAGCTGTGTGATTGAAAACTCCCTTCTCAAGCTGTAGTTTTTAAGGAAAATTGAAGGGACGAATTGTAGCACCTAATGTGATAAAGACTCCTGTGTTAATGCATTGGTTGCAATTCCACAGTATTAGAGAAACACTGATATTTTGTATCTGGTACAGTCTTATAATTTGAGAGGTATTGCATTGCCAGTGAGAGATCTAACAACTGCCACTGGCTAGGCTAAAATAAAATAAAATTAAATAAAATTAAATTTAATTAAATTAAATTAAAATATAAAATAAAATAGAGTGGTCAAGCAAAAATGCTTTCAAACTGCTTCATACGAGTGTGGAGGGGATGCAGCAAGGCTCATGCTGCTGACAGAGGAAGCTGGCAGAGGAGAAGTGAATGGCTGAAAAACCTGCTGAGCCCAGAAATGCTACTTCCAAACCAAAACCATGAATTGACATGTTGTATATCCCACAAATGAGGCTCAGAGGACTGAAGCATCACATCTAAGGTGCTGCAAAGAACAGTGATGAGAGGAATTAGCACCCACGCCTCTGATTCCTCTTTGTGCCTGTAGCAAAAAGGGTTAAATGAAAACCGCAGAAGCAAGTGACTTCAGCAGATGCCTGACCTACTGCAGAGACTGCTGTGGATGTCTGCTATGGGAAACTGCACCAGAGCTCAGATGAAGCTAATTTCTCCATGAGGGAGAGAAACCAGGAAATATACTGGGAGAAAGAAAACAAACAAACAAACAAAACAAAAATAAAAATAAAAATTTCTCATATTCTAAGTGTGGATAGACCCAAGGGCTAGAACTTCCCTGGGAAGAAGGAAAGTGAGTCTGCAGAAAACCCTCTTGTCTACCATTGTTTTTGAACCCTGACTTCAAGGAGCTTTTTGCCTCTTTAAATTCAAGCTGCTTTAATAAGTACTTGGACTAACATTTAGGCAGGTAGCTAGTACGGGTACTGACATATTTAATGTCCTTCATTTCTTACATTTTTGTCACTTTTTAAACACAAACCTATAAAACAAGGCGTGCAAGCATTTTGTGTGGCTACACATGTAAGTTCCTATTATCCTTGCCTTTCATTCCAGAGCTTCTCCATTTCGTGTTGATGTTCATGTTTTGTATTACATTATAGTGGAAAAATCTCTGGGGCAAGGACACCCTTGCTGAATATTGCTAGGATTCTCAGCACAGTAGATCTCTAATCCCACTATTATCGCTGTGTTGTTGGGACAGCTTTCAGCATACACATTTTGACAGGTGCTGCTCTTGACTTTCACCCTGTTGAGTCATAACCACAAAATAGTTGCTCAGCTCTAAAGCATCTGTATTCTGATGGTAACCAGTGTTTTCAGAAAGCATTTCTGGAACACAGTTTAAAATTATGAGTTTAATAACATATTATGGCATAGAAGCTCTGTTAGTTAAACAACACAGTAGAGAAAATTAAATGCATCCCTTTCAATCAGCTCTACATAGACAAAAGAAAAAAAATCATATTCTTTTTTAAATAACCTACTGAAATTATGAAATAAATCTATTAAACTTGGTCAGGAGAAGATTTTGCACTTCATAAAAAAAATAAAAAGTCAGCAAAACCAAACAAAACATATTTTATTGTTATTTCAAATCTTCTAAAATATCTAATGGCTTTTAACCCCTTTTGTTAATGTCAAAATTGAAAAAAAAAAAAAAACTTCTTTCATTTTCACAAAAATATGAAAAGTGTTATTGCCAAGCTCTTCTGTGGAAATTTCCATTTTGATGGAAAGGCAGATTTTGGTTCAATAAATGTTCTTGATGCCTCAACAAATTCATTTTCTGATAAATTAATTCCTATAAATGAATAAACTTTCTGCAAGATTAAATTATTTAAATGTCTTTTGCTTATATATTTTCTCCTATTATAAACTGCTCCCCCATGGACATTTGTTTCTCTAGTGCAATCTATTTATTCTTTTAAAAGATTTAAGAGTAAAGAGGGTTGCTGAGATAAAGTAGCTTTTTCTGTCATTGTTTTCCATGATTTCTTTTTAAGAGTGAATGAGTGTGTTCCTTCCATGCCAATACAAAGATCTCCCCTCAACATACTCTTGATAGCCTCCATTGATATCCAAACCATCATTTTGTTGGTTTCAAACCTAATTTCATGGTTGCTTCATTACTGAGAATCCCTCCATTCAGTAAGGCTTCTAGGACTTTGACTGCAGAAAGTGAAGAAATAGCAATAAAATTATTAGTAAAATAATCAGAACTAAAACCATACCTAACTAGAATATTACTCCATGAATATTTCTGTAAACTGTGGTTATGAAAAGGACATTTCTCCAAAACAAAATACAGAGGAAGGTAAATAAGAAATAATTTACATTTCCAAGTGTTTTACTAAATCTATATCTCTATGGGATTATATCTGTGTAGGATTACTCACAGGTGTAAATTTTATTCAGGTTGAGGCTTCATATTATTCTTGATCGTGTCCCCTTCTTTCTTCCATTTATAAATCTCTTTCTGAGGCTCATTTCAATGATCAATCTTTTTATTATAAAATTTAAAGTATTTGCTGTAACATTAATTAATTTTTCCCTGCTGTAATTATTAGAACTGAGCAAATAATTCACAATGAATAATTCATCTGCTGAACGTAACCTCATTTTCTACTTGCTGAATATCTGCTAGCAAATCTGCTTTCTGGTTTATTTGTTAATCAAAATCATCTGACCACTTCTGGGGAATATTTTTAAATGTGGATTGAGCCTAAACAGCTTCCTGTGAGCTTTTGATATGCAGTGCTTGCAACATGATCTGTGTTGGTATGTTGTAATTGGTCTGGTAAAACATGTGACTTTATTTAATTTTCCCAGCTTTGTGAGCACTTATATAATCTGGGCATGAGTATATACGCATGTGAATTTCAATATTGTTTTTTGTATCTTTAGAATTTGTTTTCCTGCCAGTCTAACTCAATTATTCAAATGTCTTTGGGGTAAAAAACAACTAAAGACAATGTGTATATTTGAAACTATCAAATGCTCAGCCAATATTTGCAACAATTTATTTACAGATTGTATTCAGTTTTAAGCAACTGTTATGTTATTGAAGGGGGAAATAACTAATGTCGACCACTGCAGCCATATTTCCTATTAAAACTCTCTAGTTAAAATGCGAAGTGTTTTCATGTCTTTCTCATATTAGAGAACACTTAATTGGTGTGTTTAAGAAATCCTTGTTTGTCATAATAAAATAAATTTTTCAGACTATCAACAGCACATCCATGGAGAGTTTCGACATTGATTGGAAATATCGGATACAATTTTGCCAGAAATGAGCTGATAGGAAAAAAATTAAGGGATAACTTCTGCATAAAGCAACTTATTCCTGACTGAAAGCCAATGGGACTTGAAGTCCTATGTTTTTAATTACTTTAAAATATTCATTCTTATTTTTCAGTTATAGCTTCAAGGTGAAATTCTTTACCTGGATGATGAGTTTTCACAGTAGCGGAGGCCCATCTCTCAGATACCTGTAAGGTATGCAAAAAATGTCACCCACAAATACACCATCCTCAGCCATATCATGCTGTCCAGAATAAGCTGGTTGATATTTCAGGAGACTGAATATTTATTTCTCCTCTCCACATAATTTGCTTCTCTGACATTTTTTTTTCTTTTTTTTTCTTCTTGAAAGACATTGAAGGAAGACCATCTGAGCCCACAAAATCCAGAGACACTACATGAAATACTACCTGGGTCCTTTTCTTCATTGTTGTACAATAGGGGAGAATATGTTATAGCATAAAGAGCTATACGCTCGGCACAAGAAAAAGAAGAAGACATTGGACAATGGGCAGTATGTCAGCAAGTTCTACCTATTTTATTCCACAAAAAACAACTGTTGTTATGCTTGTTAACTGAATTAATGAGTTTTCCTTGATTGACATAAGGTTCTGGTAAGAATTAAAAAGGAAACTGAAATGAACATTACCATTGCTTTAAAGGCAATTGAAACAATTGCCTTCTCATTCTCCCAATAACCTCTGAATATTAGATTTAATAAAGTAAGGTTCCAAAATTTTAAATAGTGTTGTATTACATTCTCAGATTAATAAAATAGCTTGGCATATAACTCTATGGAAACAAGGGAGAGAATATAACGCCAGCAAGGCTTCTTGTTCATTAAAAAATTGACTTTTTAAACTCTAGAGCAGATAAATTTGGGGTTTCTCAGCAATAAAGCAAAATGGTACATTTTGTGCTTCAAGATTATTATCTCTATATAACTAAATCATGTAATAGGACATTTTACACAGCTGACTTTATTGCTCTTTCTCTTTTCTTCTCTTTCTCCTCATTTTTTCTTTTTGGATTACCTTAGGGTTTCTCAGAATCAATGCCCTGTAAAACAAACTCTTCCATTGCCTTCATAGCCTGTTATACCCTGATCTGGCAAAAATAAAGGAGACAAAAATGATGAAGAGAGGACACTTACAATACAAAAAAACTTGAATGAAGAATGATGGTGCAGTTGTTCCAGGCAACATCTTAGGTAGGTGTCCTGCATCCATATGTGATACACTAAGCTTAATTAAAATAAACAGAATAGATCAGGGATACCTGGACACCTGTGGTACTGATGTCTACATTTAAGCTAAGAGCAAATATTCCCTTTACAGTCACTTCCAGTGCACAATCCTTGTCAGACTGTGAAAGGTACTAAAACACAAAAGCCTTCTGGAAATGATATTTTTTCCACGTTTTCTGTTAAGGTAGTCTGTATGGTATGGCTGGCTCATATGTAGGCATGTTAGACATGGTAGATGTTTAAAAATAGATAGGTGTCTAAAAACCTGGTCCAGGTAAGTAATTTTCCTGTAGCGCTTTGTAGATCTGTAGTCCTATTCTCAGGGATAAATTAACCATCAAAAATGGGATCAGGATGGCTTTTTCTCCTCAGGTCAAATTGGTAGGAACCACAGGTATTTAACTGCCTTCCTCTGAAGAGTGGGTCATAATGTCATTTCTAAGATACAGTGGTTCTGAAGGTCTTAAAAAGCAAAACTCTGCAAATTTCCTGCAGATATAAGACCTTGTAGTCTTTAATTATTATAAGGGTGTTTGGAGGCAGACTTGGATAACAGATATAAGCTTGTGTGAATGTGTTCTTTGAACCTGTTCTCAGCAGTAAGATCTCATGATTCAATACGACTGCTAGCAAGAGGACTCAGTGACCCATATAGTTGTTTTCAGTCCTCTGGGTGTTGAACATGTATTCTCCTAAAAATATATTAGATTCTGTTATTTCTTACAAACTAATTCTCAGGAAGTTATTATTTGTCATTATAAAAATCTTTCCCTTATTTTAAATACGATGGTAAAAAGATTCAGCCTTTTCTGGGTGTGCTTATAAAAGAAAGCTCTGTGGCATCACTTGCAGGGGCATCCAGAATTGGAAAAGCCTGTTAAACTGTAAAAAATTTACAGATTTTTCTTCTGATTTTCCTCTAACAAATTCTTCTCCTTTTATTTTTTTATTTTTTTTAAATAATTTCTGATCACATTATTTCTATTTATGAAATATGACTGTCTCAAAGTCTATCAAGACAGAAACTGGAATATTTTTAATTCTCACATGGTTATTCATTTATATAGAAAAACTCCCTAGACTACACGAACTGATATTGCCCTATGTAGCCTCTCCTTAAAAAAGGTCTTAACTATCAAGTTAAATCTATGGAGAAATCTGAATTAGCATTGGCAGGCATTACTTTGATGTCTCTTTTCACCAAAAGATGAATTTTGGAGAAGCTGAAACTATCTGTGAATTCACCCCAGCTTAGACAAACAGTGTTGGTTATTGTCACAGGTGTCACTCAGAAGTGAGAAGCAGCAATATGATTTATTGATAACAAAGCTCCTATGACTTAACAGAGATTTGAAGATAGCAAGATATACCTGATTACAATTGGAATATACACTTATACACTGTATAAAAGACACTGTATAATACTCAAAGACGCTACAAGGAACACTTTATATACTACATAGAGACCGCAAAAGGAACTAGGTTAGGTGATATTACATCAGGGAAACCCTCCCATTGAGTGACAATGTTCAGAGTGGACCCATTTACTTTCTAAACTCCTTGAACTGGAGAGGTAAGAAGCCTAGGTGCAGCTGAATCCAATCCTAGTCCCAGACTTGTCAACGGTTTATGTCTAAAGGACTGCATGTTACACAAATCCTTTATACTACGTAGCTAGTATGATAAAGTGTGATATCTAAGCACCATTACAGCACACTAGCATACTTTTACTTTCTCAATCTGCATGCTGACTATCTGTAGTGATAAGGACCATCTCAACCTGCAGAAGTAACCCTGGGAGGCATCCTCGCCCAAGGGGAGGTACTGGTGTGCAGCCCACTGTCACGTCAGGAGAGCTCAGATGGCTCTTGGGCTGCTCACTATGGGGCAAGATGATTTATGGTCATATATGCATACAGATGTTAATTTATTCCAAATTTGGATTGAGTTGGACTTTCTTCCAAATTTGTAGCACTGTGGCTAGTGTGTGTGTGTATGTGCATGTGCACTCCTCAAATTATCCCTTGGATATTTGTCTTCTGTCTCCCCCAAACCCAGGATACAGCCATTATGACCAGACACATCCATCATGACTGCCACTGATGGTTATCTGCTTAGGCCAGATGCTCTGCTTAAGCGTGGGAGGTGGGGGGAAGTACACCATCACAGATGGACAAAACAACATAATCTTTCATGACTTTAAAAAAAAAACAAAAAACAAACAAAAAAAAACTCTACTGCAGTCCCACAAGAACTACATACTGCAAAGTGGTACTGCCACTCATCATGCATATACACCAATGAAGGCACTTCTAGGTGGAGAACAGGAAGCTGATTTCTAGTTCTTCTCCATCTTGTGTGCATCAGAAACTTGAACTTGGGGTCTCCCTTATTAGCAAAAAGCACTCTTACCATTAGGCATTCCAATATTTCTAGGAACAAACCCTCTTTTCAAAGCCCCTGTAGGCAGAAGAAGTCGTTAAACTATCACTGAAGCGAGGACTTTAAATGACTTTCATACCTCTAAGCTAAATTGTCATAATCAGAGAGTTAAGGAACCACCCTTTCACATTTATTTCCCTATCAAGATGAATACTCAATTATTTACAAAAAATGGTATATCTTCAGCAAGCAAGACTGAAATTCACCAATAGGCATGCTACAGACAAAGAAAATCTATATTCAGAATCAGAGAGGGAGAATTTCAAACTGTTTCCCACTTCCTCAAAAGCTGCTGCAAACATTGGGATTCTAGGGGAAGAAAAAAAAAAAAAAGGGTAAGCAAGCAGAACAATACAACATGTTCCTTTTTTTTTTTTTTGAATGAATGAATTTCCCTTGTGTATTCAGTATTTTGCTCCTAAATTTCCTCTTCATTATAAAAGCAGCACATAGAATTTATTTATTATTTTACTTTAGTATACAATGCTATTCAGGGTCAAACAGGGTATTTCTTTCAATCCAAATAATTTTTGTGTTTGAATCTCAGGATCTGTAAGAGGAAAAAAAAAAAAAATCATTTCTCTCTTCAGGTTGACCCAAAATGATTTTTTGTTGTTGTTTGAACCACTGAACCAAAAAAAAAAAAAAAATCAGTGATACACACAGTTCTGTTCTGAAGGTGAACAAATGTATGGTCTGTTAGATAACAAAAGGGAGTACTCCTAGAAGTAAAGGATCTTTCTGTAGAT
Source organism: Anser cygnoides (assembly GCF_040182565.1). NCBI lineage: Eukaryota > Metazoa > Chordata > Aves > Anseriformes > Anatidae > Anser > Anser cygnoides. Next base: position 179,121,578 of record NC_089873.1, read on the forward strand.
ATTGTGTGTTTCAATCCCAGGAAAATATGTGTGGGAATTATAAACCTGAACAAATTGTTTATTCTTAAACTGCCAAGTTAAAGAAATGCAAGAAAAGGTGACCTGTGGGATATTCTCAATCTAAATGAGAAAAGGTGTCATAGAGAAAAACTAGCACCATGAACTTCTCCCACAGCTAAACTCAAAGAAAGTGTACATTCTGGAGCTCTCATGAAATAATCTTCATGAGGAAAAGCTATGTGATGTTCATGATCCTAAGTGGTCTCACAGTACATCTGCAATGGCAAAGAGAACTTAGGGACTGTGTCCTAAAGCTCACATCATAGAATATGCTCACATAGATGGTTCTATACAATTGTGGAAACAAGGTGAAAAAATCTCCTTTCTCAACAGGGGTTTAATTTTAATGTTAAGGATACCATTATAATGCTACAGCTACCTTGTGGCCTAGATACAATTTTGATTAAAGGATGTACCTGTTATACATCTCTGCAGGGATGTCTCTAATAGCCACTATGACTCAAGATAGAGCTACTTACCTTACCTTTTTCCCAGTTGATGCAAACAACTTAACTTGTGCTAACATATGTCTGTAGCAAATTACAGCAATTTCTCTCACCCTTAGTCCATCAGGAGCAAAGCCAAGACTTTATCCATAGTCGTCTCCCTCCCTAAAATTATTCTTTTACTTTCTTTACAGCAAAACATTCTAGGTGAATTCTCAGTGACTATTCTGATCAGCTCTCATGGTCCTGCAGAAGCATCCAATGCAAGTTATGCACTTATTCTCACCAAGAAAAACACAGACTACAGTTTTTTGACTCTTAAATTTCTGCTCTAGAGGTGTGCAATAATTCTGGAATTTCTTGAAGAGATGTTAATTTAACCATTGCAAGTTTGATAAAATTGGATTTTGTTGAAGCAGAAACTATCTCTATTTTCTGAATATTGCAAGACAAGATAGCATCCAAAATACAGGAACTTTAAACTTGGCATGATATTTAATTTGAAAGGATAATCATAGAATCATAGAATCATAGAATCATTAAAGGTTGGAAAAGACCTTCAGGATGATCTGGTCCAACCATCACCCTGCCACCAATGTCACCCACTAAACCATGTCCCTAAGCGCCAGGTCCACGCTCTCCTTGAACATCCCCAGGGACGGTGACACCACCACCACCCCGGGCAACCGGCTTCAATGCCTGACCACTCTCTCCAAAAGAAACATCTCCCAGTTTCCAACCTAAACCTCCCCTGGCGCAACTCGAGGCTATTTCCTCTAGTCAGTCCCTCTCACTTCAGTGCCAGGTGTAACTAAGGAGAAAATTATTCTGGGAGTTACTGAAAAACTCCCAGAATTGAGTTTATTGAGGCCCACTGATGGGCTTCAGTGTGCCTGCCAAGGGCCAAGCTGGAGAATCTGCCTGTCCCAGACATCCCCTTGGTGCTAGTGCCTCAGGACTAAGCACACTGGACACACAGAAAACGCTGCTCAACAGGCAGTGGGAATTGCTCTGGAACAGTTTCTCTGTAGCCAAACTGTATTTGGGGTCGCGGGCAGCTGAGGAAGATGTGGTGTGGAGGCTTGCAACAGAGACAGCTGTTAGCAGCCAGGCAGTGAGCACCCAAACTCTTGAAGAGTCCATTCCCTCCAGAAGCTTCAGCCTATACAGATGCCAATATATTGCTCGTGTTAACAAATGCTCTGTCCATGACTGCCTGTGCAGCACTTTGTGGGGGAACATGGACATAGGGTACTGAGTGCACCGCTGCCACACAATTGGTAAGCATTTTCAAAAAAAAAGAACCACAGACCAGCTGAAGTTGGAAGGGACCTCTGGAGGTCACCTGGTCCATTCCCCCTGCTCAAGCAAGGCCACCTAGAGCAGGCTGCCCAAGACCGTGCTCTAGACGTGATAATTACAGGCCTGTCAGTCTCACCTCAGTGCCAGGTAGAACTATGGAGAAAATTATTCTAGGAGTTACTGAAAAACACTTGAAGGACAATGTGGTCATCGGTCATAGACAACACAGGTTCATAAGGGAAAAGTCCTGCTTAATGAACTTCATTTCCTTTTATGACAAGGTTTCCCATCTAGTTGACCTAGGGAAGCCAGTTGATGTAATATTTTTGGATTTCAGCAAAGCTTTTGATACCGCTTCACACAATATCCTTCTGGACAAAACGTTCAGCCTACAGCTAGATAAATGCATAGTATGATGGGTGAACAATTGGCTGAAGGCTCAGACTCAAAGGGTTATGGTAAATGGGGTTTCTTCAGGCTGCTGGCCAGCCACTAGTGGGGTTGCCCAGGGCTCCATTTTAGGTCCAGTTCTCTTCAACGTTTTCATAAATGACTTGGGCGTAGGACTTGAAGGTGTTTTGGATAAGCAACGCTACACCATGACACTGAACTGGGAGGTGCTGCTGACCCCCTCAAGGCCTTGCAGAGAGATCCTGACAGACTAGAGTGCCAGGCAGTCATCAACTGTATCAAGTTTAACAAGAGCAAGTTCTGGATTCTTCCCCTGGGAAGGAGCAAACCTGAATAATCATGCAGGCTGGGGGATGAGAGGCTGAAAAGCAGCCCCACAGAAAAGGAGCTGGGGGGTTCTGGTCGATGGCAAGTTGAATAGGAGTCAGCAGTTTTGGGCAAGTTGAATAGGAGTCAGCAGTTTTGGGCACCGCAGTAGAAGGAGGGTACAAAACAACTTAAGAGTGTCCAGAGGAGGCCAACAAAGATGGTGAAGGGTCTAGAGGGGAAAACTTAGGAGGAGAAACTTGGGTTATTCAGCTTAGAGAAGAGAAGGCTGAGGAGCGACTTTGTTGCCGTCTACAGCTTCCTCAAGATGGGATCGGAAGGGGAGGTGCTGATTTCTTCTCTGGTGACCAGCAAGAGAACCCAAGGGAACAGCATGGAGCTGCAACAGGGGAGGTTCAGGCCATGTGTTAGGAAACGGTTCTTCTCTGAGAGGGTGGCCAGGCACCAGAAAAGGCCTCACAGGGAACCAGTCACAGCACCAAGCCTGCTGGAATTCAAGAGGCATTTGGACAATGCTCTTAGAAGTATGGTTTGATATTCGGACAGTCCCGTGTGGACCTAGGAGTTGCACTCAGTGATCCTCATAGGTCCCTTCCAACTCGGGATAGTCTATGATTCTATGTCCAGATGGCTTTTTACTCTCTCTCTATGTAGCTCTGCAACATTCACCAGAAGATGTTCTTTTCACCTTGATAATTTACCACAAAGCAATTCAAGAAATCGTATTTATATCTGAAGGAGTAAGAGCAAGTATGTTTTGCATCACATATTAAGAGAGGATGAAATTTGTCACTGGTTTAGGGACCTTCACAGAATCACAGAATTATAGGGGTTGGAAGAGACCTCGAGAGATCATCATGTCCAACCCCCCTGCCAAAGCAGGTTCCCTAGAGCAGACTGCCCAGGTAGGTGTCCAGATGGGCCTTGAATATCTCCAGAGAAGGAGACTCAACAACCTCCCAGGGCAGCCTGTTCCAGTGCTCCGTCACCCTCACCGTGAAGAAGTTCTTTCTCATGTTGGTGCAGAACTTCCTGTGATCCATTTTGTGGCCATTGCCTGTTGTCCTATCCCCACAAACCACTGAAAAGAGGTTGGCCAAATCCCTCCATCTCCCACATTTAAGATATTTGTAAACATTAATAAGATTCCCTCTCAGTCTTCTCTTCTCAAGGCTGAACAGACCCTTATGTGTGACATGATAAGTTTTCTCATGTCCACGAACTGCAAGGACCTTCACACAAGCTTAGAGATGCGAGGCAAGGGGGATTGCTGTGATGCGGCTGTGGTGCCTGTGCCAGCACAAAGGATGAGTCACAGCGGGGGGGCCGTCATCAGGGCCAGCAGCAGGCAGGGCCACCACACTGTGGCCTGGGCCGTCGGTGAGTGCAGCTCGCACCTCCTGCAGGCCATGGCCCGGCTGATCTTCCTCACCCTGTCGGTGCTGGGCATTGCCCAGAAGCTGTGGTTGGTGGACAATCACATGGATGTGGATGTGCACAAGTGAATACAAAAGCATGCAGAGCAGATGAGTCGGGGTGTACTGGGTCGGGCTGGGATGTTAACTTTCCCTGCAGCAGCCCATACAGTGCTGTGCTCTGCACTCGTAGCTAAAACAGCAATGGTATCACACCAGTGTTGTGTCTGCTGCTGAGCAGTGCTGGCACAGCATCAGGACTCTCCCTAATTCCCCTGGGGGTGGGCAAAGATGTGAGAAAAGAAACATCACCAGGGCAGCTGACCTAAACCAACCAAAGGGATATTCCATACCATATGATGTCACACTCAGCAATAAAAGGTGGAAAAAGGAGGAAGAGGGGAGAGGTGGGCTCTCGTTGTGAAAACGTCTGTCCTCCTCCCAAACACCGGCTATGTGCGTTGAGGCCCTGCTTCAAGGACGTGGTCAAGCATCGCTCATTTGTGGGAAGCAGAGAGTAATTTCTTTCCTCTGCACTTCCACATAGCCTTTGCTTGTTTCGCTTAGTTTTCCCTTTCCCCCTCCCTTTTCCCCTTTCCTTTTTCCCCTTTAGTTAAATTGTTAATTGTTTAGTTAAATTGTTTAGTTAAATTGTTTAATTAATAATAATCTTTCCTTAATTATTTTTTTTTCCTTTAATTAAATCATCCTTATCTCAACCCGTGAGTTGTTCTTTCCTTTACTTCTTCCCCTCCTCATCTAAGGAGGGGGAGTGAGAGAGCGGTTGTGGTGTTCAGCTGCCTAGCATGGTAAAACCACCACACGGGGCATGGCTCAACTGCTGCAAGAGATGGAGGAGAGGAGCCAGGAGCAGAGTGGGGTGGCCCTGGGAGCTCTGCTCTTCACTGCCTTGCAGCAGTGGCAGCTCTGGGCCTCGGTTGAGCTCCTTATCCTGCTCTTTGGGCTCTGCCGGTGGCTCAGGAAAAGGAGCCATGAGCCAGGCAGCAGCAGCAAGCAGGGCAGCTCTACAAGGAAGGAGGACGACAATGATGATGCAGATGAAGACAGTGACTCTGATAACACCTGGAATCTGGGCAGGGTTTGGGCCGATTGCACCCAGTGGCCAGTGCCATACATGGCAGATAAGTGCAAGGTGGTGGAGGAGGAGCTGGTGGAGGAACTTCTTGGTGCCTGCTAAGGACTCTTCAGGAACTGTCTCTTCAAGCCATGGCTGCAGCCGGCCATTGGAGTGGGCTGCCTCTACAAAGGCTGGAGTGCCCAGGGAGACACCGTCCTCTACTGCCTTCTAGTGCCCCTGAGGCCTCCCCCTGGACATGGTTTCCACCTGGACTGGACGCCATGGGGGAGAAGCCAGCGAGGAACTCCTACCTGTGCATGGAGCTGGAATGCAACTGCGCGAGGGAGTGGCTGGTGGAGGACATACTGTGCTTCCTCCACCACCCCGAGGACGAGCTGAGGAGAAGACAGGAGCCCAGCCTGCTACGCACCCTCTGTACCGGCTCCTACCTGAATGTGGAGGAAACACCCGCTGATTCCAGGCCTTGGTGAAAGCAGCCTGGGAGCTTCTGCCACAGTCTGATGCTTATCACAAGGTGAAGGTTTTTTTCTCTTTGGCTCCTCATGTTCTCTGACTGATTGAAAGATCTCAGTGGCACAGGCTGTACTTTCATTGTGCCTATACCACAAACAGCACACAATTACTTGCCTGCAGCTGTAGCAGCACAAACAGTAGTGAGTAATTTGAGGAAAAGGTTGCTTAAGATGCAAGACCTAAAAATCTCAGTTAAGCAGAGATCAGAATTCCCTGTTAGCAACAAGCAGTATCCTGTAATGGTATTGCAAGGAAATTTATGCTAGAGTGAGGATTACTTTTTAAATCATTTTTGATTCACCTATCCCTACCATTTCAGTGCTCCACTTTTTTTAAGACAATGAAAAAGATAAGAGGTTATACAGCAAAGCCATACATTTCCTAAAAAGATAAATTTGAAATATTCAAAATATACCTAGGTGAACGAGCAACTTGCAGGTTTTATTTTGTTAGAATGACTGGAAGTACAATATTTGTAAAATTTACTACACCAACTTATAATGAATCAAAGTAATCACTTTATTTTTCCTCTTTATAATCTCTTCTCCCCCTTGTGATGTATTGTAGAGACAGAATGGGTGATTTTTTTTCTTTTTTTGTTTTAATGAACTGACTGGTCTTACAGCTAATTTCTTGACAGGTATTTTTTTTCTCCTTCTATTAACTGAGTTAATTATAATAAAAACTAAAGTCAAGCCATGTTTCAAAAGATAAAACTTTTCCCTGGTGGGACTGAGAGCTATTCCCAGCATCCTTCAATAGAACAGTTAATTTTCTATTGCCTTTAGTTTTGAAAAGCTTGCATATCTGCAAATAAAAAATGTAAACTGCCTGCCGATATAATGCTCTATCCTTTTTTTTTATTATTATTATTCCTTGATTAGTTTCACTTTAGCCATAAAAGAGGAAAGTAAACAAATGAAGTCATGAATCTAAAGATCAGTGTGTTATAAAGGAAGCACAGTAATTCAATTCAGTAGACATTACCTGTTCAGCAAATGTTTCATGGATAAACTCATTACCAAAGCTGCGCAGAGACACTCCCAAAGAGCCATTTTCCATTAGAATATGCAGTGCCATCAAAACCTATGTACAATCATGTCAGTTTTCCTGGAATTTCATTTTAGAATTAAAATAGGAAAAAAATTGTCAAGAAGGCCAAATTCCTTTTGACAGTGTATGCAGAGCAAAGTTTTTCATTTTGAAAATTTACTCTTAAAATAATTATAATAATCTTTCCATATTTTTCTTTATTTCTCACACAGAATGTAGCCAAACTTCCAGAATCCATTACCCAGGGGAACTTCCATATAACTCTTTCACTCACTACAAAATATGAGCCAAAATCCTCCATGCAACACTTAATGGTTTGTTGTTGGGGGTGGTGGGGGGGGGGGAAGTGCAGAGATGGTTGTTTCTTTGCTGTTGTTTTTTTTTTTTTTTAAAGGAAAAATGTTTTCCTCTGTCACATGCATTTCAAGATATTTTGGGTCCAGTGAATAGCTTTAGGAATAGATTTTTGAGGTGCTAATACAGGCCCAAAGGTACCCGATTTCATCACTGTTCTACCATAATTTCCTATCTTGCTTCATGTAAAATTAAGATAAATGCTAAAAAAGAATACAGGCAGAAAACAAAACTGCTCATTCTTAATTTTTTTTTTACATGATTTAAGTTGTTCCTATCGATGCTAATCTCCTAGGAGATTAGATACAGCCAACACTGTATACCAGCCTTAGGAGTGCGATTCAGATTTGATATTTAAGATGATCCTGTACTAAGAATCAGACCATACAGTACAAAGACAAATGTTTTAGCTTAACAAAAGAACTACTTGTGCCCTAATAATAATTTTCATAAGAGTGTACTAAAGAAGCTTAAACAGCCTTCCACTGTCTTGTCATTGCTACCACCACTCCATTTTGAGGATAAACTAGCCTTTTGTGGATTCTCTCAACAGAGACCATATTGTGTTTAATTCTCAGCCATCGTTACTTCTGTCTTCCATTCATATTTTTCACAAGATTTTTCCCACATTTTCTGTTTGTTTCTTTGGGGAGAATCCACACTGAAAACTTTAAAAAGATTCTTTTCTTTTAAAGGCAGCCATGGCACACCAAGAAAGTATAATCTGATATCACATGAAAAACAGAATATGGAAATAAACATAAAAGAAGCTCTTTTTTGGAGAGAGCTGTTAGTAACCCCTGCAGACTGAATGATGTAAAGATATTTAATGTTGAGATAAGGAAAGGAGAAATATTTCAAGGAAAGAGGGAATTTTCTTGAGAATACTTCAAAGACTACTCGGTCAGATGAAGCAATCTAAGTCCTGGAGTGAGGAATCACTTTGCAAAGGCAAATGCAAGAAAAAGGCATGACCAAGAAAAGATTATTTTTATAACACAGTAATGCAGGAACTACTTTTTCCCTTAAAAACATAGGAAAGAACTCTGACATAAAGAAAATGTTTTGTTTTGTTTTGTTTTTTCCTTACATACACCACAAGGCTGATTATGTTTTAAATGTAAATATTTGTTTTTAAGCTATGCTTTTATATTTCAAAAAATTGAAATACTAGTCTTCATCCATACTGATGCTTAACACAAATGTCTGTGTTCCCTATAGAAGTATGGTGTTGACTGCATTCTCTGGGAGATGAGACAGTTGAACACATACCACACAAACTTTGCCAAAGTCTGTAAAAATAATCATTTTAAATTATAGAGACTTTAGGAAATATGTATGCATATTTTTACTTCCAGACAAAACAGTAATATTCTTATTTGTCATTCCATACATCAGCTTCCTGACAAATCCTGAGTAAATTTTGAGTCAGTGTACTTGCAAGTTCATACGTTCCTTTTCTCGAATCTTTATCCCCATAACTCTTCTGGAGTAGTAATATGTTTACACACATTTCTCACTCTAGCCAGCTTCACATTATATTGAATCTGACATTCCTTCTATATGAGAAAATCTGTCTCTAGATGTAAAGCACTGAAACAAAACTTGGATATAACTTCTGCTTTTTTTTTCTTTAAACAAACAAACAAATAGATTTTATTTTAGCATAAATCTTTGATACCATGCAGGGTTTTTTTTCCCCTTGAATAACTTACATGGCAATTAACTGCATCCTATATTTTGTAGAACATCCTCTGTAAGGTGGCTAGAAGTCTCTATGCATTGAGTTTGAAGCAAGCTACTATAAATCCAGAGATTTTTTTCCATGCTCTTCCAGAACTAGTTTTGTTGTTGTTGTTGTTGTTGTTGTTGTTGTTGTTTTTCTGGACATAGAAAGATCATTACAGATGATTACAAGAGGAATATACACCAGGTGAGAAGACATTCAAAGCACACCAGTCTTGCAGTCCCAGCAGAGAGCTAAGAAGCTATTTTGGCAGGACTTTGAAGCACACAGCAGCAACAGCTACTGCTTATGCTGCAGGTTTCTTTTTCTAAACCAAGTGAAACTGAGAAGTGGAATGAAACAGTGAATGGGAGCAATGAAGCTAAGGGTAACAAAAGGGAAAGAATTCCTCATAGCAGACCTTTCTTGGTCTATCTTATGTCATGGGTGTTTCTAGGCCCTGAAAACAAGGACAGAGGAATGGGAAAGGACTTCAGAACAATTTATGAAATCCTAAATCTAAACTAAAGTTTTGCTCCTATATCCTTTTAAACCTGCTTTTACACCTTTTGTCTTCATTCTTCTGCAGAGATTCAATCTATATTTTCCCACTCATATTCCCTTAGATGGCATTGTCAAACTAGATTTTTATAACTCTTTTCCTTAGCACATGCATCCTCTTACCACTTTACAGTCCCCAGTGCTAGCATCTTCCTGTGGAAGTACTGTTACATCTTTCAGACACGACATGCAATATGCATCAGGAATCTCGCCAGCTCTAGGTGACTCATCACATATGGAGGCACAAAATGAAACAGTTTTTTAATAAAATTAATCAACATTTGTAAGCTGTACACAGTATATTCCTCAAGACACATGACACATGCTCTAAACACTAATTACAATCTGCCCTTTAAACCTGAGATGCAAAGAAGCTGTGTATTACAATGTTGATTTTATTTGAAGAAGAGAGATTTTCAAAGGCATAAGGGCTGTATTATGCTTAAGTCCAACAAAGATGCAGGTGTTATGTATTGCCTGGTTGAAAATCTCCTCTGTAAGTGAGGAGTTTTACTGTGTTTCATAGCGCACCACAAATTTTTCATGATGTCATTGCAAAACCATAATTCTGCTCAACTTCATTCAAAAGGCCTATGAACCTTAGCAAACCTTTTGATAAATATCTGAGTGTTAAGGCAATTTTTATGTTTCACCATCAACATTACCAGCAGTTTTAATACATTTCAGTATGTTGAGTCTGTATGTGTCAGTATATGTGATTCAGGTAACTGCACAAATCATTGCTGCCATTCATTCAGGTCAGTGAGCCACTGTTATTAATACAATAATTTTTCACTCTTTATTGAAATAATACTATCATACTCTCTTCACAAAAATCAAAGTTTTTTCTCCCATTTTTCACCCTCATGCATTCATCAGCTCCATTCATATAAATTAAGAATTTTTCTTTTCTTTCCTGCTCTTGTCAACCCCTTCTTCCCTGAAAAACATTTGAGAATTTTCTTCCAGCAAAATGTGTTACAGACTGGCTCACCTCCATCTCTGGTCTTGACACATCTATTAAAAACTATTCAGATATTGTTTTTACATCTAGTTTTGGATGCACAGTGCAAGACACAACCCTCATCTCTCTTGTCAGATTGAAGCCTTTCTTCCAACCTCTACTGCTCTTCTTAGCAGTATAAAGTTATACATGTTGTGAGTGTAACTCATTCTTTTAATTCTCTAATTTTTACTAAGTGATATATTAAAAATTATGTATATGTTACTTACATATTTATATAATTACTATATGTTAAAAATAATTAATTAAAAGAGAGAAAAGAGGGAAACCCTGTTAACAGAGCCTAGCACTGTTCCTTGTCGTTATTTATGGTAAGTTACATGCCAGCTGTGTGAACAGAACTGATCCTGAGAGAAAGGCAGGGCTAGCCTGCTGTAGTGGTTTTACGTGGCAAGGTTTCAGTAGCAGGGGGCTGCAGGGGTGGCCTCTGTGAGAAGAGTCCAGGAGCTGCCCCATGTTAGATAAGGGCCAGTTCCAGCCAGCTCCAAAGGGACATGCCGCTGGCCTGAGCCAAACCAATAAGCGATGTTGTTTGTTCCTCTGTAAGAGCAGATTAAAGAAAGGAATTAAAAAAAAATGCTGCACAACAGCAGCTGGGAGAGAGGAGTGGGAACCAGCCCTGCAGCCCCCAAGGTCAGTGCAGAAGGGCAGGAGTTGCTCCAGGCACACAGCAGCAGTTCCCCTGCAGCCTGTGGAGAGGCCCCTGGTGGAGCAGGCTGTCCCCCTGCAGCCCATGGGTCCCACATGGAGCAGATCTCCACGCTGCAGCCCGTGGAGGAGCCCCCGGTGGAGCAGGTGGATGTGGCCTGGAGGAGGCTGCGGCCCATGGAGAGCCCCCGCAGGAGCAGGCCCCGGGCCGGAGCTGCAGCCCGTGGAGAGGAGCCCACGCAGGAGCAGGGGTCTGGGGGGAGCTGCCGCCCGTGGGGGACCCGTGCTGGAGCAGTTTGCTCCTGGGGGATGGATGGACCCCGTGGTACAGAGCCATGTGGGAGCAGTTCTTGAAGAGCTGCTGCCTGTGGGAAGCCCCCGCAGGATCATTCCAGGAAGGACGGCATCCCGTGGGAGGGACCCCATCTGGTGGGAGGGACCCCATATGTAGCAGGGGCAGAGAGTGACTGTGAAGGAGTGGCAGAGAAAAACTGCTATGTACTGACCCCCCCCGTTCCCTGTTCCCCTGTGCCGCTCGGGGGGAGGAGGTAGAAGATGGTGAATGAGGGGAAGATGGTTTTGGTTTCTTTCCTTTGTCTCTCACTTCTCTAGCCTGTTAGGCAATAAATTTTACTAATCTCCCTACTCTGAATCTGTTTTGCCTGTCACTATAATTGCTGAGAGATCTCCCTGTCCTTATCTCAACCCTTGAGCCCTTTTCATCATATTTTCTCCCCCTTTTCCTTTGAGGAGGAGGAGTGAGAGAGCATTCGTGTTGGAGCTCAGCTGCCCATCTGAGTAAAACCACCACACCTGCAGAACTCCCAGTTCCAGCATTTCTCCAATTCAAGCCACAGTATGTTTCTAATACATATTGTGCCCACGGCATTAAGCTGTCAGAGCAAAGAGGAGCAAAATGCTGCTCCTCTGCACAGAAGAAACAGTCACATATAAACAACAGTCAGGTTACCCACAAAGCAGAGTTCATAGGCAATTCTGTTGTCAAAAACAATGCCGAAATCCAATGAAAATCAACACTTATGGTCAAGAAGTTTGTGTTCCATAAGGAGTACTCACTACCTCATCAATGCATCTATAGAACTCCTTAGAATGATTGTCTTCTGGCTGGTAGTGGCCAAATAAGGACCATAATTTTAAGTCTAAGAAGATTAATTTCTCTACTGACAGCATTTTACTTTTAGGAGTACCTTTGCTAGCACCTTAGATTTACCATGGTTACCAGGTTACCTGTATCTTCTAAACCTTGTTCTGAGTCTCTCAAGCATACCTCAACAGAGGGTAAAGAATCTCACCCAGGAGAAAATAGTAACACACCTGTATAAAAGACAACCAAAGAACAAGATCAAACACTGCACCCTTAATCAAGGACATTGCTTCCTCACAGTTAGCTTCCTCACCTACTTTGTTCTGGGCTGTTCCAGTAAGCTCTTTCCAAGACAAGAGAAGGCTTGGGATATCCTTCATGTCAGGGTCAGCTCCCGTGGGTGAGACTGTACCAAGGCTGATTTCCTCCATCAATGTTCCCCTGGAAATAACACACTCCCTGTAGTTCTAGCAGAGAGTATATGAGTTCCTGTATGGACAGTCATCCACAAAAAACATGGAGTTTCCCAGTTTTGAATTACTGATTTTATGGTCACCAAGAAACTAAACCTTGTTAAATAAATAGAATTAAATAAAACATGGTTTATAAGTTAAACATAATTACATAAAAAGCATAAACAAAAAAACAGAAAAGCCCGGCAGGTTCTGTACCTTCATGTACAGTATGCAGCACAGTCAATCCCAAGGTATATGACCCATATCTATTTCATACTATAAAGCAAAACTCTGATGGATTACAGAACAACCCTCAGATCATAGGAAGGAAGGAAGGAAGGAAGGAAGGAAAGGAAGGAAGGAAGGAAGGAAGGAAGGAAGGAAGGAAGGAAGGAAGGAAGGAAGGAAGGAAGGAAGGAAGGAAGGAAGGAAGGAAGGAAGGAAGGAAGGAAGGAAGGAAGGAAGGAAGGAAGGAAGGAAGGAAGGAAGGAAGGAAGGAAGGAAGGAAGGAAGGAAGGAAGGAAGGAAGGAAGGAAGGAAGGAAGGAAGGAAGGAAGGAAGGAAGGAAGGAAGGAAGGAAGGAAGGAAGGAAGGAAGGAAGGAAGGAAGGAAGGAAGGAAGGAAGGAAGGAAGGAAGGAAGGAAGGAAGGAAGGAAGGAAGGAAGGAAGGAAGGAAGGAAGGAAGGAGGCAGCCATGGAATTTCACTGCCTGCAACCACTGCCAATCACATCAGATAATCTGATTCTTACATTCATCATTTTCTGTTTTTAAAACATAAAACTTTGGACAGAGACAGGAGAGAAGAGGGGGATTTGATGCCATCAGTCTGCTTGGCAGATTGTCCTGTAACTCATCGCTCTGATAAAAAAACGCCTTCTAGTTTAGAGCTCACAGTTATTCATGGCCAACTTACATACACTTGTACTTATGCCAGAATTGTTCCTTAGGTTAAGTAGCTCTTCTTTTTGCTTGCTGCTTATTCCTCTGCTGAATTTATCTGAGCTAAACAAACTAAACTTTTAAAGTTCCTCTTGTAGGAGACAGACTGTTTATCTCCTTGGTCATCCCAGTAGCTCTTCTCCAAGCCTGTTCTATTTTCCTATTTGCCAACCAAAAAAAAAAAAAAAAAGTAGGAAAAAATAAGTTGTTTAACTCAAAATGTGTTCTAAAGCCTTCCATCTGCTGTGTTGCTGTGTTCATATTAATGGCATAGAAGAGGACCGATTTCCAACTCCTACAGTGAGTAAGCTTCCTTTTTTGCTTCATAAAGTAAGAATTCAGACATGACAGATGCATTAAAATGTGTTTCTAGGCTTGCCATTTTCTATATGTTGAAAAATATATATATGTTTATTTTTAGAGATGGGCAGACCTACTGGGTACCATTCATTTCATTTAATTTTGGAGGTGCGATTTAGCAGCCTCAACTTAGGTGTCATTATGGACTAATGTATGCAATGTCATCAGTCTACCATAATTCCTGTGTTGTACAAGTCATTTCTTGTGTAAATATTACTCCACTAGAAGTTTTTATTTTGGAAGCTGAATCTCATCCTAGATGCCTCTACTGTAGACATCATTGTCTGAACAAGTCATCCTAGCTCATATGTAAAATCTATCTCTGGTGCGATAATTCCATGACCTAATACTCAGATGAGTCAAAAGTGCAGTTTTGAGTTCTGATGAACTTTACTCAGGATACTTTTTAAAAATATTTTAAAGTTTATTTGGAAATAAAACAATTTAATATCAACTGTTTTGAATTTATTCATGTCAATGAATTTTATCATAATACAAACAACAACATGAACTACAGGACATATTTCCAGTCATACTGGTTATGACATTGCAATCTTTATTGCTGCTAACGTGTGCTTATATGAACAATATAATAATTAAAATATTCTAATTTTAGAAATGTTATTATGCTTATTGCTCTCTACAACTATCTGAAAAGAAGTTGGGGGGAGCTGGGGGTCAGCCTCTTCTCACAGATAACTAGCGATAGGACTGGAGGGAATGGCCTCAAGTTGCACCAGGGGAGATTCATGTTGGAAATTAGGAGACATTTCTTCTCAGAAATAGTAGTTAGGTATTGGAATGGGTTTCCAGGGAGGTGGTGGAATCACCATCCCTGAGGGTGTTTAAGGAAAGGTTGGGTGTGGTATTTAGGGACATGGTTTAGTGGATAATATTAGTGGTAGGGGGATGGTTGGACCAGATGATCTTTGAGGTCTTTTCCAACCTCAATGATTTTATGATTCTATGATTCTATAAACAGATATTACATAGTTGTACTAGAAACATGGTATTTTTCTGGATTAATCTATGTCATAATTAAACAATTTCATAATTTTATCAAGAAGGCTAGATGGCAGATCATAAGTCTAAAGAACAACTGCTAGCAGCTGTTGAAAATTTTTCTTGGCTAACATGACAATTTTGGGAAGACCTCCTGCACTAGTGAGTGCATTGATGCAAATTTATCCTTCTCCATGTTAAGCACCAAAATGAAAGCCCTAAGTTGGGATCTAGAGGAAATTTAGTTTAAAATTCTTTCACAAACCTAGGGTGATAGGTAGGAAAGACTGCAGGGAAATAACAGCATTCTTTAAAGATATATTCTCTATGAAGAGAACAGAAAAGTAGTAGATACCTTTGAAGGCCTGAAGAGAAAAATCACCTGATTAAGGCAGATCTTTCTTCCTACAAATCCACAGAGACTCCAGCATATCAAATTGTGAGAGTTGTCTACATATTTATTATAAATATAAGAAACCAACAGAAAATATTAACTCATTATATTGTCTTTTTTCCAATCTACCTGTATCTCTTTTCTCTCAGCTTAATGAACTAGTAGGTCAGAGCAAGCATTCCTCCTTCCAGCTTACTTTCTCTGACTCTTGCTTTACTGACAGCACTGGGACTCTATTTCAGGGGTTGTGCATTTATGTATTTATGAAAGCTACTTCCTAGGTGATTACACACCTTCCTACCATGCAAATGATGTCTATTTGGTGTCCTCCTGGCTAAGAACAGTCTACATTCCAGGTATTTTATTTCCATTATGAATAATCTAACCACTCAGCTGTTATGCTGAGTTAGTGGTAGCTACATCTAGCACTTCAGATTTCCCTAGGAAGTTACTCACTAGAAGCCTGAATATGACTTACAGAAGAGCTTCGGTAGGAAATAAGTATTGAACTCCCAAGCATGAGCATGTATAAGTCCCTAGAGTGAAGTGTCCAGGGAAGTTCAGGCTAACAAAGCCAACTAATAACTTCAGATGGCCTCAGGCTTAGACAGTCCTGAAAATTTGGGATGATTAAACTGATGCCTGGGACTTAAATGAGTTTCGTGAAACTAAGTCCTAATATGCAAGGACTTCAGCTGATATTCCTTCTTGTTCTATGTTCTCTTAGAGTACCTCCAGAACCAAGTTAAGATGTGACTCTGGAGATGTCTACCTGTTCTCATTGATTACTGAGACAATTAAGCTGTTAATTTAATTGTTATGTTAAACTAGTTAGATGCTTTAAGTTAGATGAGATGAACACGATCCTGATTGCTTCCATTATTTTCATCCTCCAAGTCCCTTATAAGGAAACTCGAAATTAGAAATTATGCTTCATATATAACCTATGTATCAAATAACTTATTTACTATATTTTAAACTAGCAGCTACATTTCACAATTATACTTGAATACTTTGGTCATTATGTGATGTCACAGTAGGACAAGTAAAAGGCAATTTATCACACCTCACTTTTGATAGCTACAGAAATTACAATACTTATATTTTATCTAGATTCCCTCTAGAGCAATAGAGTGTAGTAAATGCTTTTACATTGTGATTCATCTGACATTCAAGTTTTCTAACTGCAGCTGAGAGGTATTGCACACTAGAAGTGCCAATCTCTTGTGCCAATCCCAAAGGGATTCTAAATGACTAGTTCTGATATGGATGTATGCAATAGTAATATTCAAAGGTAGGAGGAATTAATCTCTCTGTAGTTCCATCTTGTATACCGTGGTATAATATTGTGCATTTCTGTCCATGTATTGTGAAATAGTAAAAAAATCAAAAAAAAAAAAAAAAAAAAAACAAACATTGTTCTGAACAGAATTTTTATTTCAGATTGAATTTTTATAAAATACTGCAAATTGTTTTACTAACGGTTTTAGGTTAAAATTAGATTAAAAACAAACAAACAAACAAAAAACAGACTCAGAAATTTGAAAATGTCAAAGTCTCATGTGAGACAGAAATGTTCAGTTTTGACCAGTTGTGTTCAATTAACATATAAGTATTCACGTAGCTTGTACTAAGGATGTATAAAAATACTTGTTCCAGTTCCTTAAAATAAATCAATTGATGATGTCTAGATAAATAAAAGGTTAATAATAATAATAATAAAACAGTTTTTATGTGTATTTTGGAATAAAATAGCCCATGTAATTTTATATTTTACACTAAAGGGCGCTGAGATCAGAATGCTATGCACACATTACCATACATAATTTAATTTTGCATGTAATTTCATGCACACTAAGAATCCATCTCAAGCCAACAGTGCATCTATAGAATTCTCATATGTTTTAAAGCAGATTTCACTTAGGCTGCACACCTCAAATCACTGTTAAGATAACCAGTGGAAAGAATAAAGCTCAACAACACAAGTATTAATTTGATAAATTAATTCCACAGATGTATTTACCCCTCAACTAGTGAAGATTTTAAACCCCTAGATAAGTGAATGAAGAAGTAATGTTCCCCGAAGCATTTGCCTAAAGCAGTTTAAGGTTTTTCAATAACCAACACAATGCACAAAGTCATAGTAAATCCAAGTTTGCTGGCTGCACTTTGTTCAGACCTTACAAAACTGTCAAGGAACTTCAGTTCATCCCCTGCTTCAGTGATTTCTTGTGAGGTAGTTTGCCACATAGCCCATTGGATTTTTTTGCAAAGGTTTTCAACTAGAAGAAAGTTAACCTAGTAAGTGACATATGTTGTAGAGAGAAATTAAACTGGAAAATATTGTGCGGGATCACCCTTTCCCTTCCATTTATTTTCTTTTATAGCATTAACACAAGGTCCAGATCTTTAATAAAGCATTTGTGTAATATATTACCTGTCTTGAGACTCCAGTACAAGGGTCATTCTGCTTCCAGTTCCCACTGTCTGCTCAGTTGGAGTCTAGATGTATTGTGGAAGAGAACTGTTGGTCAACCTCTGGAGATTGCCGTCCATCAGAGTTGTCTAGTGGATCAATCTAAGGGTAAGCCAGCCCTGTGGCTTGCAGCTGTAAAACTGTGATCACTTTTTGCACTGTCTCACACATTTTCAGGCCTCTCCCAAGTTCTGAAGGAGAAGAATTGGGTTCTGAAAGCCTCTTTGAACTGATTTGTTAAAGCCTGCTAGAGAGAACACGTGTAGGACCAGGTTATTACACAAGCACTACACCTGCCTGTATTCCCCATATCAGTGGCTGAGTTTCACTCTTACAGGTAGGCTTTGGACTTCATCTCCACTGAGTTTCTGGGTGGGTGTTCACTGCACACTCCCAACAAGCCTGATGTACACAGGATATATTTCACTTACTGCACATGGACAGTTTTCTTGCAATCACCACTTGTTTTTCAAGTTGCATGGAAACTGCATCACAGATTAAATAAGTCATCAGAAGTCCTTGACATGGGAAGTAGATGTAGGAAAAATATCTCATAGTTTCTGGAAGTTAATATGTCAGGTGGTTCCATCTCAAAAATGACCCCACTTCACAGACTGTTCATCAACTTCACTTCAGCTAAGAAAAGATTTGAAGTGTTCAGAGAATGGATGTTTTCATATCTTAATTAGACATCCTTAGGTAAACTACTTAAATATACTAATAATAAATTAAATAATGCATCACCAAGATTTATTTATTTATTTATTTATTTTGGTAATCATTCTGGAAGTTGTGATGGAGTCTGAAGTTATTACCAAGCATAATTGCAACATTCAGAAAGGTACACAGAATCTTTTGGTTGTGAAGGTTTAAAGTTATAGTGTGCCACTTGAGCAAAATTCTGTTTTCTATTATCTTCACACAGAAGATTGTTACTTGGAAACCTATTCACTGAATAAAAATAAAAACTAAATCATGAAATTTATTCTACCAAAAAATAAAATAAATTTATTTTTTAAATACCACTAGTCTTGTGGTATGCAGATTTGACAGTTGTTAACAGTGCATGCATTTTCTATGAAGCCAGCTTAAATTTTTTTCACAAAGAGGTGATGTGCTCAGACAAACACATGTACTTTCTTCAGTAATCAAAAACCATTTCCAGGTTCAGTTTTCCAGACCTGTTTGACAAGACTCACAGTCTAGTGTAAGGAAATGTGTGAAAGTAAGGTAGTTGTCTTTCATCCCTTTTTCAATAATTATATACAAATTTATTTTTTCAAGTGCAAAATTCAACTAAAACTTAGCTATTTCCAATTGTAAACAATACCAAACCTGAAGGAACTTTAATAAGACATTTTAAATGGTCAAAATACTAAATAATACTGAGAAAAAAAAAAAAAAAAAGGCAGTATATTTCATTTGGCAGCTTATTCATGAGCAATACAGTGCTCCAATGAAATAAATTTGCCAAGCATAGCTGATTGTTTATTTAGATACCAAACTCTTAATACTGTCAGGGAAGAAAGTATCTGTTAATCTTTTGGAACAGAATCATCATCCTTTTGGTAAACCATGATGCACAGATTTGTGGATTGCACCTCAGGCTTTGATTGGCATTGTAGCTCAGAACCTGCTGCTCTGAACCCCAAAGGACTTGTGCGAGTAAGCAAATTAACTCTGCAGCATTTTGACAAAACAAACAAACAAACAAACAAACAAAGTGTAATTCTTAAGAATCTGTGGTTGGAAAGAGCAAGGATGTATAAGTAAAAACTTTGTTGGTGAGATAATCCTTCTGGACCCTAGGTTGACTTCTGGGCCCTGGGCTGATTGGAGGGTGGTATAA
Source organism: Anser cygnoides (assembly GCF_040182565.1). Taxonomy (NCBI): domain Eukaryota; kingdom Metazoa; phylum Chordata; class Aves; order Anseriformes; family Anatidae; genus Anser; species Anser cygnoides. The sequence goes on from NC_089873.1 coordinate 179,141,098, forward strand.
ATCCTTCCTCACTCTCCTTGTTCCTAATCATGAAACGGTTCCCTACAAAGTATAATGGTGTGTGATACTAGAGATACCTGACATAAAGCTAAGGAAGAAGGCCACGTGTCAGGTGTGAGGAGCAACAGTAGACCTTAATCTGTCTAACTAGCAGCTGCTTTCTAGGTGTCTTGAGAGCCAGCACTTCTGAAGTACCGCAGTTCTTCATCAGCACTGGAGAGAGGCTTTGAAGGCATAGTCAGTCAAGGCATCTCGATTTTGAGATCTTCCTCTGGAGGTTTTCAAAGTCGCTTACTTCATGAGCAGTACTTCTGTAGATGCCTTAAAATTTTGACTAAATCTCAAAGCCAATGTTAAATGAACTGTTTTTCCCTGTGGCCTTCCCTTTTCCATTAACAACATAGACACAAACATATAACCTGTTCTACATATCTGTTGTAGATATTCTGTTAAAATCAAGAGAAGACCTTGAGAACTGAAGGAAAAATACAGGAAAAAAAATATACATAAATAATGTATCAGAGAAAGTAGGGATTTAATAAGTAGAAAAAGTCTCAGATAATAAATTTGACTTTTAAACAGGAACAAAAAATGTCACTCTTGCTTGAGCTGGATTTTAATGCAATCTTCAAGGTGTAGGAAGTGTGGAGAATCAATAGCAAATCCCAGTGTCCTTATGCTGAGATATTCAAAATGTTAGCTCTAATGGGAGTCATATAAAAGCAGCCATAAACCAGTGCTGATCAGTTCACACATGTGCTGTAAAGAGATACAGTTCAGAATTTAAATACCTCATATATCTTTTGCAAAAAGCTTTTCCCCCTTCCTATAATAATAAGTTTAAACAACATTGCAGCCTTTCTCAAAACTGAAACCACAGATGTGAAGATAGATATTTTTGAGAAATTATTTTATCTTCTTGGGTAATTATCATTAATGAAAGAAAAAAATCTTAAATCCTAATAAATCAGAGATGGAATTGACTGACCATGCATCCAAATTGCTGCATTATTCACACTGGAATTACTCCAAAGATTAGCTGCAAATTGCCCTCTAAATTGAATTTATGGTTTCATTTTTCATAACTACTGTGTTGTGACAGATGAGAGGAATCTCTGAGAAAAATGACAGTGATGGACCCAATTTCTTAGTACTCTATCTTCAAGACAGAACTAAACTATCTCTATTAACCGTTAGGTTTTGTACAATCTATTTTGGCAAGCATAAAAATGTGTTATGAAATACAATATATCCTGTTTTATACATCAGTCAGTAAAAATATCACAAAAAAAAAACCTAACATTTAATTTGAAAAAGGAGGCCAATCAAATTAAAATAAAGTGAAGTTTCACGGACAGACACTGTGAAGATAAAAATACCAATTTATGCCTATTTAAAAGCCTGCACTCTGTCATCACTGTGCATCTTCTTTCTGTTCCAAAGGATCCTCAATGCCTGTGCAACATGTCGAGTAGGAAAGAAAACAACAACAACAACAACAACAAAAAAGGGGTATCCTGAAGTGGTTACACCACACTGGGAATTGGGTTGTTGAGGAGGGAGCGGAGGGGGTAGGGGGTGGAGGGAGGTGGGCTTGTTTTATGTTTTTCCTGCACAGTACCTAACAGAGATGGAGGCTGACCATCCGAGGTATTGTGGTAATACAAGCTATAAATAATAATTACAAAAATAATCTCCAAGTTCAACAAAGCTTCTGGGCTAGTACATACAAACTGAAATACTAGACTGTCAGATACTAGAAACAAATGTTTTGCCCTGAAATGGTTCATATGTATAACTTGTATCAAACAGGAAAAATAAAAACATGGGCTTTTTTTTTTCAAATTTTCAAAGTATGTTTGTATAGTTCAGGCCTCTTGGGCTAGAAATAATTGAAAGCAAGTTTGAGATTACACTTAGGTCACAAACACAGTTGATGCCTGAAGCTTTTCAGGGACAAAAAATATGGGAACGTTTACAATGTAGGTTAGATAAAGTCAGTACAAGTGCTACATATAACTGCAGTTTAGGTATTTCTAGCACATATACTGAGAACCTGCATTTTTCTTTCATATTAGAAAAATATGGTTTAATAACTACACTAACAACAAAAAGCCAGAATCTTTCACTCTTATTCATATTAACATTGAACTCCCTTTCCGAGCAATATCACTGTCTCCCGTGCAGTTGGCTGAGTCTGAATAAGAATAGGAGTATCTAAGCCACACCACCCAGTGTTTATGGGGCAGGTTATGTTTTTGATGCATTTTATTTACATTTTGCAGTACAGAGACTCATCTAATCACTCCAGAATCAGCACAGTCATTACAGCAGATACACTAGCTCTGAGGATCTCTAGCTTTTCACCTAGAATTCATCTAACAACAATAGCAACAGTAGCATTAGTAATAATTATTAGTAACTTTCCTCACTCTCAAGGTCTTTGTTCATTTTACATTTACTTATCAAAACCAAGGGACAGAAAGTGAGTGGGTGCTCCAGATAGCATTAACCAGGTCTCCAGAGTCTCATTCCACCACACTCTACTATTGTCCTCTATAAGTGGGTATGAGTATTTTATCCAGAAACTGTGTTTAAACTATGGGGCTGGTGCACTCCATGTTGTGTTTCATGGTGCTGGCTCACTGGTCACTGAAATGAAGGCATCAGATGGAGTGTGCCTAGGCTCACTTTGTACCATGAGCACATATTTCTTTCTAGGACAAAACAGAATTCTCATAGGGAGGAGATGAAAGATAGATAGATCTTTTTGAGATGTGTAATCAGGGCATGGCCCAATTCAGGAGCAGGGTAGGGCTCCCTCTTCTAGAAGGCCCCAAAAGTCAATATAGAGCATGTGAAAAATTTCCATTTTCTTTGCTGATATCATGATAAAAACCAATGGCATAAATATGTAGCAGGATAGATCAAGGAACTGAAATTACCTGCCTTTGTTCGTAATTATGTATAACTGTCATAAAACTCTGCAGTTTTCAAAGTACTGCACAAAAAGATAAACTAATGAATCAATAAAACATCATTGTAATTTTTAAAAGGCAAATTAGGTGGAGTGATATTAACATTATTTTATATATGAAGAACAGAAAAGAGTTTTGCTTTAAACTCTGCACTATTAGAGCCACATCACATTTGTGATTGTATACAAATAATTTCTCTAAGTAAAAGTAGTCTTAAAATGTTTTATTCAAGGTCACAGAGAAAGTGCAAGGCAAAATCTAGAATATGCCATTGCACTCACTAATTTTTAGGCCTTTATTTTAAACAAAAGACCCTCCTGAAATATGCACAATAGAAATTGCTAGTCTTAGTCTTTTAAGTTTTTCACTTTGGCAGATATACAATCTATGTGTAAATAAATATATGCTTATTTTTCTGTAACTGCATAAGCAATGAATTGAACTCACTGCAGCAGCATGATGTTGGCTTTGGAAATTATAGCCATGAGCATATCCTATGTCCACTCTGCCACAGCCTTAAGATCCTGGTATGGCATGACTGAACTGAATCCTCGTCACAGTGTAAGTATGAAATGAGCTGTCTCCTACTTTTCAATTTTCTTTTATAATAGAACATTTTTCATGGAAGAAACATGATCAATTTGAAGAAGAGATAAGATTAGATACTTGTAACAAGCATCTTATTTGACCTGACTGCTGTTTTCTTTGAACTTGCAGACATCATGAGCTTTCCAGTAGAAAGAAACATTTTTAGTAGTACTTTTCCAAGAGAAAATGTGGTTTTGTTCAAACTGAATCATCTCATGGGAACATTGTTAAAAAAAAAAAAAAAAATACAGACCTTTTTCTAACTTTCTCAGATCATTTTTTATTGTATCTAAACAACTAATAGCTTTATTAACTGTTTTATTTAGACATTAACTTTGCATTCATTACATATACATAATATAATTTGAAATAATGTTATGGAATATCATAAGTTTTATTATATGATTGTACACTATGTTGTCTGTTCTATTATGTTGCTATCTGATTATTATTAACTGTATTAATTTCTAACATTATTTTAAGCTATACTTTTTTGTATCCAACATAAAATGATTAAATGGTCAAAGATTCAGAAGAATCCTTGCTTTATTCAAAATTCCTGCTTTGGGGATTTACAAATCGAAGCTTTTCTTTTAGTTTAGAATCAAATTAAAATATCAATGTTTCTAGCAGAATGGAGATTGCTTTCCACTGTTTCCTAGACAGCTCCCTTTGGAAGTGCTACCAAGAGTGCTTTCTCACTTTACAAGGCAAACCGAGTAAGAGCATCTATGCTACATGACACTGAGGATAATACACATTTCCAAATCTTCATCTCCACATCCCTGAACATTAAGTTAGTATACAATATCCCTAGTTAGAAAAATACTGATAAAAATAGAATTACATAAATGGAAAAGTGAGCATTAAACTGTAGTCCCATTACAAGTATGAAAGGGAAAATATACTCAAGTAGAACCACAGCATTCACAAAGTCTAGACACTACAGCATTTGAAATGTCTAATTGGGAATTATGCTCAGTTACAGAAAGACCATTCTCAAGGCTCTATTTCTTAAGCTTTGTTTTTTAATCTTTTTTGTAGTTTCTAGCATGGCTTTTTCTTTGTTTTATTTTGTTTTGCTAGGGGGGCAGGGTGGTGTCTTATAATTGTTTCTGTTCACAACAATAAATACTGAAATATCAAGACAGTGGTTCCCAGTGAGACACCACATCAATTAAAAATGTAAATAATATAACAATAAAAAAAAATCTTAGAAGAAAGACCATTCCTATCCAATTTTTGAAACTCAGAGGATCTGCACTGTTCAGATAAACCACACAGACATCTAAATCGTCTGGCTGTGTGTCAACAATGAATGCAAATCGGGAAACTTTTTCAAAAAACTTACTCAGCCAAAAGGTTCAAGTGTTTTGGTGACTTGGCAGATTTCTCTGCCAAATGAGAGTTAGCTATATCTGGTCACTGAAACCAATTGGCTGCTGTAGGTTGCATGTCTTTCTTAGGGCAGGCTAGTTAGCTGCAATGATTGCTAGAGACTGGTTTGTTCAGATTTATCACTGTAATCCTGGTGTTCTGTGATTAAACTCCCATTATCAGTCAAGATAGCAGCTGTCTCAATAACAGGATTATTTCCACTGATTTCAGTAGCTAATTTTGAGCTGAGTAATTCTTTCAGGAAACACTTCTTTATTGTAAGAGCATCCCAGAACAGGCACAGGTTGCCCAGAGATGTTGTGGAGATCTTCAAAAGACGTTGGACATAATCTTGGGCCACCTGCGCTGGGTTTCCCTGCTTGAGCAAGGGGGTTGTATGAGGTGACACCTGGACGTCCCTTTCAGCCTCAGCCCCTCTGTGGTTCTGTGATTTCAGACCATTTTTCCTTTGTTTCTTCCTTTGACTTCAAATATGTTAAAAAAATAAATAAAATAAATAAATAAATCCATCTCCATTCAAAAGGCTCTCAGAATTGTGTGGTAGATCTCTGGATAAGTCCCTGGGTGGAACATAATACATGAAGCCTTGAGTGAGCCATCTTCTCTGGAGGAAATTCTCAAAGTGAGAACAACGTTCTGGGAAAACTGTCGTAAGAATAAATGTTACCAACTTTTTACGTGGTTATTTTCAAATATCCTGTCTTGCTTCAATATATATCATGGCATGGGACTCCACTGTGTAAAATTTTTCTGATTCAGAGAACTCACAGTCATTCATTAATTAGGAACGAGGGATCCTTTTTGCCCCAGTTGAATACAGTTTAAGAACATTGTTTTGTGCTATGGAAATGTGCTAATGAAAACTATAAAACAGCAAATATTCTGTGATACTCACTATGCTTTCAATTTTCTTGAATCTATTGTGAACTAAAAAGGGATTTCAGTCCATCAGAAACTAATTTTATTCTTATTAGTCCAATAAGAGATAAGAGATTTGACCTCCGTGACATCAAGATATAGTGTCAAAAGTGAAAAATACAAAGAACAGCAAACCATCATTTATAGGTGGGAATTCACCAGTACAGAATTAAATATCTTGCATTTTATGCATAAATGTGCATTTTAAATGCATTAGAATATATATACTGCAATTAATACAGTACATATGTATAGATTATATAGATTACTTTTTTTTTTTTTTTTTACTATGATAACTGAGCTCTTAATCTCATTTTTAAGTAGTGGTTTGTTTTTTTTTTTCTTTCACCTAAGATGAACTGGAAAAAATGAAGTTATTTTCTATTATGATCCAGCAGGCTTTGTTACTGTTGTTCTGTAATTGAAACTAATGTTCAGTGAGGGCAGCACTCCTAGCTTTTGCTGCACAGTACTATTCATGGATCAATTAAAGTTAGCAGCAGAATATTTGTCAAAATTGTATCCAGACCAGTAGAAATTATATGTGGGGCAGAGAAAAAAATGTAATTCTTTATTTTTTGTTGAATTAATAATCAATTTTTATATCTTCAGTTACATTGGGAATCTGTTTTTTTCCAATATGTGCAAAGACCATTTTGACATATAGAAGCATGGAGAAGTAAGACATATTGTAATAATTAGCTGAATTATTCTTGGCATGCCATGAACAATTACAGGATTAATAACTATCCAACCAAATAGTGTTATGTTGAAATAAATTGACCGACAAGGGTTTTCAGTTAGGAAATGAAGCTCAGATGGATCATCAATAAAAACTACTGCAGAGAACAGACTTTTGAGAACTTCGGTGTTTTACATTTACGAAATATGGATGTGATAACTGTGCTTAATGACTGGAAGAAGCTATTTAAAAATTAATTTAGAATATTTTGCCCTCTTTAATTGCCTGGCCAAAGCCACAGTCTTTGACAGACACACTAATGTACCATGCAACCTATATTTAAATTTTTGTACTGATCAAAATGAAAAACCTGATGTGGTCCTTAATTAACCCCCTGCCTTCTGTACAGAAAGGTGTTTTTTTTGTTGTTTTTTTTTCTTCTCATTTTCAGTTCTGCTCAACTGAGTGCATGTAACACTGGGTTACTTATGGCATGTGACACTGACATACAATACAATGCTGTTTATTAGGAAGAGTGCAATATGCAAACTCCGGCTGAAATTCAGCAAGGTATTTAAGTACCATTCTAATTTAATGCATGCAAGAAATCCCCTTTGCCACAGCATAACTGCTGCTTGCAATTAAGCACACAGTTTACTACCTAACAGAGTCAGAATGTTAATTCAGAACAGTGGAGCTTTTCACACCCTCTGAAAATAGTTGAGAATGATATCAACAGCACAGGAGGTCAAAACATGTATAAGCATAGGTATAAGCACAGGATAAGAACTAAAGCAGTATAGCTATAACAGATGGTTTGCAAGATTTTGAACATTTTAGGCAAAGCTAGCAACAGGTGGTTTATGTCTGGTGGGTATTAGCCAACCCTCTAGTTTTACAGGCCTCCCAAAACAGGACTGTAATTAGTGTGTTAGAGTATTTATTTTTGGTTTTTATTTTTCAGTTTATAAAAGATAACTTTTCTGTTTTTATGTCATTTTCTTCAAAGTACAGTCTGTCAGAAATTAACAAATTAAATGTTTCCAATAACTATCTGTTGACAAGTAGTTTTACCCCATCTTATTCTGGTAGTGAGGAGTATCTGAAACTAACGCCTTTCTGTGGGCTCAGAAAGCTGTTACTTGGTAGACTTGCAGTTCCTGTAGCTTGTTACTACAAGTCCTGATAAACACAAAATGTTTGGTAAGGGGAAAGCAACAGGGTTGCATTACGTGTCTAGGCAGACCCTAAGGACTTGCTGGTTGAGACTTCATGTGGAATTGGGAGCAGGCACACAGCAGTAGGGATCCAGGAGAAAGCAAGCAGTCCTGGAGTTGGCTTGGAAAGTATTCATTGACAGCTGCTTCATTAGGGATGGTAAAGGGCCTCTAGAAGTTGCTAGTAGATCCCCAGTCACTTCAAGACAGGAGGTCCCAGCCAAGTGAGGCAGCAAAATCAATCCATGAGCAAAAGCAGTACCATAAAGGAAGTATTGTCAATAACTATGTACAAGGACAGTTCACTTGCAGCACCTTTCCAGCTTTTATACCTCCGAGTGTATTAGATCGTTTTCAAGGCAAGTTGTGCAGCCCTGTATTCATTTAGACCTTGAATTTCCTTCTCTTCTCTTCTTAGGGTTCTGTCCTGATTCCCTACCTAATGTCTAGGCAAAAGTTAAGCATCTACATTAGGCTGATTAGACTGAACACTAAGCGCCTAATCATATGTTTTACTTATGCCTATAAGTAAGCATGAATCACCAAGCTATACTGTACAGATAAACTTGGATACTTTTCAGCTTAATCAAATAAGATTTCCATAGACAGATGTAATGCTTGTTTGTTTTTATAAACACACCTCTATCTGAGCACCACAAAAATTTAATCTTTACTGGTTTGATTTCTCATCTTTTTCATGTTTTTTGAAACTTTGTGTTGCCAAGGTAAAAACACCTTCTAATCTACAATGTGATTTTGCTGCAGTTTAAAGCTTCCTCTCCCCTGTGAGCCTCGTACACATTCTAGCATGTAATGGGTAACAGATTAGAAACTAACACACACACACACACACACACAAATTACATAACACTTAAAATTTTTACTGGAGAATAGGTTAGAAGATCATATGCTTTTCTGAAAAAGATTTTCACGTATCCTCCATGTTGCATCTGCACACTGCTATCAGCATGAAAATAATAATGAAATACTACACCATTCAGCTAAGAACCCATTTGCTCCAGCAAAGGTCAAGTTCACAATACCCTAAAGACCATACATAAAACTGCTATCAGATTTATTTCCCTTCCAGATCAGTCCATTGAATTTACATACTTAAACAAACTAGCATCTAAAATTTGCCTTCTCGTCGTTGCTTCTTTTATAGTTCTCAAAGGAAATTATTTTAGTTTCACATCTTTATCCTGAATATCCAAGCATATCCTCACCTTGCTGCTGTAGATTTAGAGACCATTATCATGCATGGTTATATACCTGCTAAATTGACTTTAGTCTTTCAATGTGATCTAAATTGTGTTTAATCTGCTCCCTTAATACTAATGGTGCTTTGAGAGGTGAGCACTTTACAAGCTGAACAACTTTAATTTGATGCCTTTTGTACAGCCCAACTCTTCAAACATATCTTTAAATGGATAAAGGCTCTGTACTTTCTTCATCAATATTGTCAATGCATGTGTAACCTTTAGAGCAATCTCACAGCAAAATGATGATTTCCCCCATAGGAAAGACAGATCGCTCATTTAATTAGACATTTTGACACTCAGAAGTTTGTTAAACTGTGACTATATGACACAGCACTTTAGTAGGACTATTTCTCTTAGGGTGGAGATGTTTAAGAAAGCTTCCCCCACCACCGCCCCCTTTGGGTTGTATTCCCACTCTAACAGATTTGAGAACACTGTTACCAGGTTTTCCAGTTGTAATCTGGATTTCCTGTAAAATCAAAGTGGATTAATGTAACAATAATAATTTTTGTTATTACTACTTCTACCTTCTTCTTTTGCTTGTAATATTTGTTCAAGGTGCAACTTCAAAGGGTCCAAGTGTAACACACACACACAGACACACACACAAAATGGAGAATACTGTGACACAAGATAACTGTAAATCTAGTATCTTCTGGTCTGCAACAAGACTATACTAATTTTTTCATATCAACATTTTTTGTCTAATTATTTGTTTGAGAATAGTATAAGGAACACTTAACACAAAAGAATGTACTGCATGTATATGTACCAGGAGGTACTTTTACCTTTGATTCATCAAAAGGACCAAACAAAATGAAAAATGAAATGCCACCCTAAGTTGGCAGTATGGGGAAAAAAATAAAAAGAGCATCTTGTATCTTCATCCTTTTACATTCTAAAATAAAGCACTCAGAGCAGTCCAAATTTTTACCTAGGTAGGACTGATTGGCATTCAGGAAGTGGTAGACTAGAGAGTGACTTTGGAGATCTTGGGATGTTGCAATTAAAATCTGTATCACTGATATTGTGCCACCCCAAGGAGTTTGAAATCCATATACTAAGACTGGAGCTGCAGTGCCTTGAGCGAACAAGACATGGTGCCTTGTACATCCTGAAGCATCAAGGGAATGTGTATCACGTCCTGCCACAGGAAATCTCTGGAAATAATTTTATTCTCTGCAGCATTAGTACAACATTTGCCATAAAATAGAAACCTTTAAATAGGCACTCTGGAAAAGCTCATTGCCGTCATTTCACTTGGAACTCTACAGCTGAGTTTACTTAAACAAAAAGAAACTTTTTTCTGGCCTTCTGTTCCCACCAGTCTTTTGTTTGTTTGTTTTGATTTGTTTTATTTTGTTTCATACTGAGACTAGAAACTATCACACAGTGAGAAATAAAGACCGAAATTAAAATCCCAATACTTTATGCTGTTGCCATCTCTAATGAGGATCACCTGTCTTAGCAATCACCATGCTGTCAACAGTTGTAAACCAAACTGGGCAGATTTTTGTTTACTTACCTTGTCATTGCCAGCCTTCACATTATGCACACACACAGATGGCTTGTAGGCCTCAACTTTTTCCTTTGTGTCTATTATAACTAGAGCTAAGCAAGTAAATTGTAACATGAAATTTATTTTATGAATCCATTTTTTCTTTTCTTCCCTTTTCATTGATTGTCCATGAACTGATCTTGAATTATCCATCACTTGAATTTAACAAAATATATTCAGAAAAAGAAAAATGTTCAAAAATTGTATTGCAATCAAGTCACTGACACTCTACTTTGCCAATTTTGAGCTGTGGTCCATTCTTATTTGTTTCATAGGTTAACTATAAATTCATGGGATTGAGTACAAACGCCTATACGAAAAGATGTGAATTTCCAATTTGTCATTATTTTTCCATGTATCCTTAAATTGTCTGTCAGCCTTGACACTTTTCCTACAAAAAGTTTCCTGCTACTTCTACTCTGATCACACTGATTTCCTTGCCATTCGGGTTATGCTAGGAGCTCTGCAGTGTATCTTTACAAGTAACAGAAGTAAACAAAAGAGCAGCATATGATGGCATTTTTCAAAATGGCTAATATGTATAGAATGTATTTGCTTGACTCAGTTTACAATTCTGAATGGATTCCGTGGCTTTCATAAGAAAGTAAAATACACATAGCTTATTTGGAAAACTGTTGCTGTTGCCCACATTTGTTTTGCCTTTCCAGGACAATTATTCACTTTCTGGAACACAAAATAAATAGATAAAATCTAACCCCAGTTTTAGAGTGGGCAACAAGAAATGTCATTTGTAGATCAATGAAGGCTGAACCTGCTATTTCCCGTTTTATCACTAGCAAAATTTTTCAGAAGACTGACCCAATTCTGTATATTGAAGTAAGAAATACTCACAAAATAGACCCAAAAAAAAAAAAAATGTGGATTTTCCCCTTCCTTTCTATTTATATTCAGAGTGGGTTACGTATCCCTACTTATCCCTACTTGTGTGAACATGTCCCTCAAAGTACTATGGAACAATACTGTTTGAGCTAGAAGTGTAATTTTCCTCCTACTTCCTGAAGCCATTCCCCCCACAATTTGGAAGACTTTCCTTGCTAGTAGTCTGTCTCTTTCACTTATGTGAATTTTTTCACTGAATTTGTTTTTATTTGTTTAGTTGTTATTGTTGCTGTTGTTGTTGTTTTTGTTTTGTTTTGTTCTTTTTTTGTTGTTGTTGGTTGGTTGGTTGGTTTTGTTGTTGTTGTTTTTCTCTTTTTTGTTTTCTTCTGTTTTGTCTCATGCTAGAAACTGCTGGTCAAAAGCAACCAGAATTGTTCTAGATTTCTAGGCTGTCACAGGTCATCCTGAGAGCAGTGGACATGCTAGTGATCCTTTGTTTAAGACATACATCAAAAGAAATTAAATTGCTTTGTGGCTTAAACAATAGAAAACACAAAAGATAGAGCCAGAACTCTGGGACTTCAGGGAAGGGAGCAAATGAGGCTGAACAGATATTTTACTCCTACTGCTTTTTAACTGTGTTCTCCTCTAGTGCTCCAGTCCTCTCAATTTCATTAAATCACCTGTTAACTAACACTTACTCCCAAAAATTCTGTGGGACTAATACAACATTTTGTGTCTATTCTCATAATGACAGGGACAGAAAGAGTCATATGCATTTCACTATGGGCACGGTCCACGGGCTCTGCCTTCCCTACAGCCTTGCTATATGTACCAGACTTTTACCCCAGTATACCAGAATCTAGCCCCAATTTTAACATAAAGGTAAAAAGAATTTGTCACTGAAAACAGGATTGTTTTTGTTGCAAAGTCTATGACTTCATTTTGTGTTATTTCAACAAGCCCAGAGTGGTATAGGTCTGACCATAAATTCCAGGTGCTGAACCATTTCTAATCAATGTTTTTTTTCTCTAATGAAGTCACATATATTATTAGAAGGAAAAAATAAAATAAAGTAAAATAAAAATAATAAGTAAAAAATAAAAAGAAAATAAAAAAAAGAAGTGGTTAAATATTTTTACAAGATATCAGTGGATGTTTAGAACCTTATTTCTCACATGTGCAAGAAGGCATCTCATGGTAATCTTCTCTATAGCCTTGTTTTGAAGGCCTCCACAACTGACTTGCTCTCCATTAAGTAATTTTAATTCTAAATAATCATTAAATTAATTATATTCACCCAGCTGAAATCAGCCTGCAAAATGTAGTTCTGCTTGCAGCTCCAACCAAAGTCTGAACATAGCAGCAGATGTCATTGCATATTAATACATGAACAGGTGATGCAGAAACTAAATCTAGAAGCCATTTCCAGACATGTGAAGGACAAAAAGGTGATAAGGAGTCGTCACCATGGATTTAAGAACAGGACCAACCTGATAGCCTTCTACAATGAGGTGACTGGTTTTGTGGGCTAGAGAAGAGCAAAGGATGTTTTTCTTTATTTCAGCTATGTTTTTGATGCCATAATATCCTCATGGAAAAGCTGATGAAATATAGCTTAGGTAAGTAGGCAGTGAGGTGGACTGAGAAGAAGGAAAGCAGCTCTGCAGAGGAAGGTGTAGGGGAGCCTAGCAGACAAGTTCAGTATGAGCCAACAATATCTGCTTATGGCCAAGGTGGGCAACTGCATCCTGAACTGCATGAGGAAGAGCATGAAGAAGATCAAAAGAGGTGATCGCGAGGTTGGATGGGGCTTTGAGCAACATGGTCTAGTGGTAGGTGTCCCTGCCCATGTTGGGGGGTTTGGGGAGAATTATGTGATCTTTAAGGTCCCTTCTAACCCAAACTGTTCTATGGTCCTGTGATTCCATCCTTCCACTCTACTCAGCTCTGTTAAGGCCACACCTGAAATGCTGTATCCATTTCTGGGCTTTGCAGTGCAAGAGACATATACCTGAAAGAGTCCAGGAAAGGGCCAGGGGCTGATTAACAAACTGGGTCCTCTCTGATAAGAGGAGAGGCTGACAGATTTGGGACTGTTCAGCCTAGAGGCTGTTCAGCCTGATGGAAGGACCATACTGTGGATAAGGAGTTGGCTTGAAGGCTGCAGCCAGAGAGTGATGATCAATGTCTCTATGTCCAAGTGGAGGCCAGTGAAAAGTGGTCTGTCCTGGGACTGGTGCTGTTTAATATCTTTATCAGTGACATAGACAGTGGGATCAAGTGCACCCTCAGCAAATTTGCAGATGGCATCAAGCTGAGTGGTGTGGTTGATACAATAGAAGGAAGGGATGCCATCCAAAGGGACCTGAAGATGCTTGAGAATTGGACCCACATGATCTTAACGGGGTTCAGGAGGTTCAGCAAGTCCAAGTGCAAGGTGCTGCACCTGGGCCAGGGCAATCGCAGACATGAGCACAGACTGGGAGAAGAACTCATTGAAAGCAGCCCTGCAGAGAAGGAATTGGGGGTTCTGGTGAACGAAAATCTGGACATGAGCCAGCAGTGCGCACTTATTCTCCCTGTGAATGATGGAGATGCCTTGCACTGAGGTTTCCTCTCCTCCCTATCAGTCTCTGAATTCAGATACTGAAGACAATGATATCAGCAAAACACCACTCTGACCAGCACTGCCCTGGCTACACTGTATGGGTATGCTGGGTGCTAATATCTGCTCTGATTTCCTGCTTCTCCCATTGTCAACCAAGAGGAAAAGCAGCTAATGCTTTTCATTGACGTGTATGTTCACACTGTGGGAATCCAGTGGAAGGAGATAAAAGCAGCTCTTCCCTCTTAATACATGGGCAGAGCTGTAGATAAAGCTTCAGTCTGTCCTTAGAGTACTAACATTATTTTGTGGGTCAAAACAGATATATACTGTACCTGCCTGGTAATTTTGGAAGCCCTATTATCAGCAAACACTTGCCAGACTATTCAATACAGCATTCTTACCCAAGTCCTTATTTATCTTGCATATTTTAATTATATTTTCACTTTCATGTCAGTACTAATTTTGAAAGAGGACTCAACCAGTATTTGTTTATAAAAAGCTTGTTGTAAGCAAGTCATTCATTAAGCTTTGCCTGATAATCTACGCTGTTCATTATCACAGGGCAATTGCTATTGCTGTATCATTAAGCTTTAAATACTTCTCTCTCTTTATCTTCGTTAGTGATACAAGCTTTAAATTATCACAAACGTGCTGCATTTTTCCCCTTAGCTGACACAAATGTCGTTTTAGAGGCTTCTACTGTAATACTAAGTGTACCAGGAAAAAACTCTGTGAAGACAATTCCTTTCTTTCAAGAGCCTTTTTCCACATTCTTGTTAGCTGAGTGAACTAAAACATAAACCACAGCTATTCTCCAACGGGAAGCCACAAATCTCTCCTGTCGATGACAGTCATATACTTTCTGAATAAACTATTTACATTTATTGATTTACTGAATTCTCCTATTATGAAAACAGTCTCAGTAACATATGTCAGGAATCATTCTGGAAAAGAAACAGAAGAAATTGATTCCTTCCTCCTCCACACAGTATATCCATATTTAGAAAAACGCAGGCTTCATAATACCTTTTCCAAGTGGGAAGCCTTCAACAAAATGAAAAATAAACGTGCTTTAAAGATACTATTGAACTGTGATGGGGGGGGAGGGGGGGGGCATGACGGGGCACATTGGAAAGCTTCTATGTTTCTTTTATTCTACTGGAACAGGAGTGAGTTTATCTGAATGACACAGGCATAAAAATTGTTTAGGAGGCTGCACTGACATCAAAGTTCAAAGAAGCATTGAGTGATTCAGACTGGCTGCCATCCATGGCTGCCAGACCTTGGATCCTGACATAGCCACTGCACAAGGAGTCAAGATACCTGAATGTTATGATTTTGCCTGAAAGCACCCCTGGCTGTACACCACCACTTCATGTAGAGTTCCTTGCACAAAGTAACTGTATTGCATAGTCTCTACATCAACACTGAAGATGTATTTAGCCTTGTGTGCAAAGGCTATCAAAGAGCATCATAGTAATTTCCATAAAAAACACATGGGTGAAAGGGAAGGAATAATAGATTCAAAGTTTGGCTTCTGGGATTGATCATAAATTTTACATTCAACAATTTTTAAGTGAAAACAGAAATGTCCACAGAAGCAGATATCATGAGATCATATCATAGAATCATATTATAGAATGGCTTAGGTTGGAAGGGTCCTCAAAGATCATCTAGTTCCAAACCCCCTACCATAGGCAGGGATGCCACCCGCTAGATCAGGTTGCCCAGGGCCCCATCCAACCTGGCCTTGAACACCTCCAGGGATGGGGCATCCACAACCTTTCTGGGCAACCTGTTCTAGTGTCTCACCACCCTCTGAGTGAAGAATTTTCTCCTAATCTCTAATTTAAATCTCCTCTTTTAGTTTAAAACCATTCCCCCTTGTCCTGTCAATATCTGATTGAGCAAAGAGTCGCTCTCCATCTATTTTATAAGTCCCTTTTAAGTACTGAAAGGTTGCAATTAGTATACTTAGATACTTAGGAATGCCTTGTCATATCTCATTTGTCCTCATCATACCTTACCTTACCTTGTCCTACCTCAGCATGCCCTCTTTCTACCTCAACAGGCTGTGTTTTTGCTGTGTTTCTTTTCTTTGGACACCTTTTACCATGAGTAGAGACTTGGAAGCAGACACATACGTGGTTTAAAAAGTGCACAACACCTACTGTCTAACAGGACCCAGGACAGATCAGTAACATACATACTACCTCTGCTACGTGCACAGGTAAGTCTCTGCTGGCCAGAGTGTGGCATAGGGAAGCATCAGCTCCCATTGCCCCATAGAAAAGGCAGATCTTAAGCCCTGCTGCTGTCATCTTCCACCTCTCTATAATTCCTCACAAGGTTTTAGACCTTTTCATATGACTATTTTTCTCGTGAGCCCTTGAGTTACAATTAACAGCAAACCAATTTCACTTCTCTGTTTTCAATTTTCCTATCTTGAGTGGCTTTAGCTTATATACTTTTTTACAGCTCAACAACAATTTTTCTCAGTAAAGCTGAGCCAAGGTCACACAGCTGTGCTCCTCAAACCCAAGCCCTGGAGCACAAACAGCTGAAGCCATGGTCTGTGGGCTACACCACTGGGCTACAGACTTAGACTTTTCCTTCTTTGCTTACTGAACCACATGCACAGCTACAGCAAGTTGGAGATGTTTTGTTCCATACAGACTTCAACACAGTCTCCACACAGATCGAAAGCCAAGAAGAAAACAAGCAAATCAACAAAACAAAACAAGGAAAGAGAGGCACCATTCAGTAAATTTAGCCTAATAGGCATCACAGAATTATACTGGAAATCTCATAAAAATAGAGACTAATATATAATCAATGGTATGACTCAGTAATTGCTTTCTGCATGTGGAAAGTGTTCTCAAAAGTCCAAAACAATGTCTGCAACAGAGATGTTAGCAAGATGCAATGCTAAATTCCTCATATTCATCAGAGAATGTCATAGTGCTGGGTAATGAATTATTCTTGACACTGCTAAAGTCTTCTGTTGTCTGAAACCTTTTATCTTTGGCAGTCTAAAGTAAATGCCAGGTTGGAAACGTGTGCTTCTCAAATGTATTCTGGCATCATCTCGCAGGACAGAAATCGGCAGCTTGTTGACAATTTTCTTAGAGCATTTCATACTGGACTAACTGTCAATACTCCATCTACTCAAATATCCTGCATTCAACAGTGACCTAGCTGAAAGCTGAAAGAAAGTTAACAAACAAACATTATGCATTTTGCTGATTTTGCTCCCAAATGACACGATCTCTACCCTGAAGAGCTTACCCTTGATTTTGTAGTAAAGGATAGGGTAAATAGGTGCAGCAGTCTGGCATTTACAATATCAGAGGTTCTCACACTGTGATCTGTGTACAATTGGTCATGTGGTTTTGTCTCTTCTGTCTTATTTTCCCAGCCACTCAAGCCCTTAACTGTCAAGGGATAGTTAAAAATAAACCATCTAGCAGTCAATAAAGTGCAAGTTTTCTTAATATTGCTTTTTTTACTTGTAAAACAATTACTTCCAAGCTGTATTTGCAACAGTATGTTTTAATATTCAAAGTGGGGAACAAATGCTCTCTGGCTATGTGAGTGAAAAACACGGCTTACATGACAATTTTAATTTTATTTACCTCTGGTAGCAGCTCTGAGTATACTTCCAACCAACTTTCTTTTATTCAGAGCTGTAAATAATTCTGTCCTTTACCATGTTATCTCGTATATAACCATACTCTGCCACAGCGCACTATATGACAAGTCAGTTTTACTATCCATCTGCATAGTCTTTTTTGGAAAGGTCAAAAAAAAAGGATGCAACATTAGTGATGATGAGGTATCTGATACACATTCTCTTATTCTTTTGCTGCATTTTCATGTGACTAGCTCATTTATATGAAATCTTAGTGTGCCAGTCTTACTCACAGTAAGTAGAGGAGTAGTTGTTCCATTGAATCCATGGGACTAATGAATGAAAACATTTGCCTGAGAATATATACAACTCAGAGTGAGTTAGTGGCAGGATCTGGCATGAGGAAGAAATCAGCTGTGACTAGAGAAGGCTGGAAAACATGGTGCCAATAATATATACAGAAAGGAAAATATAGACTTAATGGCAGAATCCTAAGGGAAGCATTTACTCTTCCTGCATCCATCCACAAGTAAAGCATACTAATTCATTTTGTGGGTCTAATGTGGTACAGGAAGTCTTCTGGAACCATTTTCACTTAAACAGAGTTTCAGTTGGGATAGGTGAACATTAGTTTCACTGCTTGATTTTCAATTACCATTTATTAACGAAGCTGGTGAGGGGTCTGGAGAACAAGTCTTATGAGGAGCAGCTGAGGGAGCTGGGATTGTTCAGTCTGGAGAAGAGGAAGCTCAGGGGCGACCTTATCGCCCTCTATAGATACCTTAAAGGAGGCTGTAGCGAGGTGTGGGTTGGGTGACAGGACGAGGGGGAATGGGCTAAAGTTGGTCCAGGGGAGGTTTAGGTTGGATATTAGGAAGAACTTCTTTACTGAAAGGGTTGTTAAGCATTGCAATAGGCTGCCCAGGGAAGTGGTTGAGTCACCATCCCTGGAAGTCTTTAAAAGACGTTTAGATGTTGAGCTTAGTGATATGGTTTAGTGGAGGACTTGTATTGTTAGGTCAGAGGTTGGACTCGGTGATCTTGGAGGTCTCTTCCAACCTAGATGATTCTGTGATTCTGTGATTTTGTTTTAGTCACCAACAGTGTTCATGCCATTGCTAACTGGATATTTTAAAGAATTCTGCATGAGTATATGTAACATTCAGTGAAAAAGTACTTTGAGCACATTAGAATAGCTGAGCCTTCATTCTTTAACATGATATTAATTAAAAAAAAAAACCTCAGCAGTCAGGAAATTAGTTCTGTGTTAACTACTCCTTTTAAAGAAGGGCTTAATTCTCATGTGGATTCTTCTCTAAGCTTTTCTCTTTGTATTTATTTACTTATTATCCTGGCTCTTTCTTTATTCCTGTGCATGCAAACCGTTAACAATACCCATACATCCAAATGAACACATACTTATGTGGGTACACATCATGAAATAGAACACTTTGAATGTGAACACATAAAATGAACACTTTTTCTTTCTTTTTTTATTTATTTATTTTACAAAATTTTTATGAGGGATGTCATGATAACTTTCTTGCTTGCAATTTTTCAAGCAGCAGAGAAATCTTCATTGTGTATGTCTCAGCTCAGTATGAAAAGGGATTTAACAGTGTCTAAAGTTGATGTATGCACACCACTGTCCTATGCCTTGATCAATGATGCTAGTGGGAAAACTTCCTATTGATTTCAGTGAGCTCTGAATTAGGTCCCTACAAAAAAATGGCAACTGTGGCTTACAAATATTTTTAATAATAGAGTGGTCTTTGTAAATCAAGGCCTTAAACTAAAAGTAAGTTATATTCTACTGCAGGTGCCAAAAGTTAGTCAGTTAAATATATTTCTAAACACCCCTATGGTCTCATTTGCCTCCATTAACTTCAGTATAAGATGTACCTTGTGAGCTCTTTGATAGACTAAGTGTTTCTACTGAGATAGTTTGCCCATCTTATAAAACAAATGTGTGCTATGTCCTCTACATCTTTTCAATCAATTTAGATTAACCTGAAGTTGAAGGAAGATGTTGTGACCAGTGAGATGAGTGATGATTACTTCTGTATTAAATTTTGGTGCTCTGAAGCCCAGTGCAGAATTGCAATGGCTACCAATTAGCTGCTTCTTGAATTTAACTTCATCCTAATGTGTGCAAATACAAAAGGTCCTTCATTGCCATCTGTTTCAAGATGAGAAGGGTGACAAGCACATGCTGCCAGGATGTGGATATCATGGATGCCCTTGTGGCAACCTTATCTCTGGGAAACTATAGGAAATTTGCGGAGTAAGAATAGTAATATCCCTAAAATTAATTTTATGATTAATTTTGTAATAAAGTGATTTTAAATCTATATGAACCTGAAATCAGAACATACATAAATACACGGCCATCCACTAGGCTAGTAGTGACATAAGAAAAAGTCCACTATGCTAACAGAAAGAAATAGGTATATGTCACAAAGTACAGCTGTTTTTGTACTACTTTCCATTTACAAGGTTTTTATAAATATTGCTGAAATACCTTTCTTGGCATTGGAAAGTGCTAATGGCTGCTAACAAGCCTGTCTTTGAACTGCAGACAATCACAGATATCGTTAAAGCTGTTGAGAGTGGCTAAGTGGGAGAAACTTAGCCATTTAGGTTAAATGGAAGAAACCACTGAACTCCTTTGTGTATTAAAAGCTCTCAGACATTGGAAATGACTGTCCAGTGCCAGAGAGAAACTTGGGAGTGAACTAATTCAGGGAAAATGAGATGGCTTCCTTTAATTTTGATTGTAAATCCAAAGGCTGGCCAGTTGCTTGACTCAAGCTTTGGACAGAAAAGCCATGAAGAGAATGTCAGAAGACACAAAGAAAAATATCTCAAAGCAAACCATGAAAGGAAACAGAAGATGAACTTCCTGGAGTTCAGGACTCCCCATGAAAACTTTAGGCAAAAATAACAATTCTCATCACCCTGAAAAGAATTGGAAGATTAACTTGAAAAAAGGCATAAAGTCTTCTAATAAATTCTCTTTTCTAACACATCAGAACAGGAGGATTGGTGGAGAGTCTGTGCTTACATTTGTTTTGATAAATGACCAACCTCAAACACTCAACTGCTATAGTCTCTGCTGTTTAATTCATGTCTCATTCTTTGGCTGTTTTGATTTTAGCCCAAATCCCATCTTTGGGACCAGTTTGCAGTAGGGTCCTATGTAAGATGGATGTAATCAAGTTAGTACCACTTGGCCTTGGAACAAGGATGCACCATTAAGCTTCCTTTACTTAACAGAAAAGGTAGAAGCAGGAGTGTCGATAGAGAACAAAGGAGCACACAATAAAGAAAAGTTCAGTGCAGAAAATCAGAATCACAGAATGGTTTGGGTTGAAAGGGACCTTAAAGATCATCTGGTTCCAACCCCCTCTTCCATGGGCATGGACACCTTCCACTAGGCCAGTTTACACAAAGTCCCATCCAACCTGGCCTTGAACACTTCCACAGATGGAGCATTCAAAGCTTCTTGGGGCAGTTAAATAGTTAAGGAATTTTCTGTATCTGCATTGCAGTATGAAGAAATCTGAGGAAGTTCCCATTTCATAAGCCTTGTTTATCAGAAGAACTGTCTCAAATTGAGCAATTGTCTGATTGCATCAGCAAAACAGGTTATGAAGCAAATGGATCAATTGAATAGTCACATATCATCAGTTCTCAAGGTATTCAAGATTGAAATAGTGCAATAACTCACCAGTGTATGTCAATTCTCATTTAAATCTGCCTTGTTATCAGAAGTCTTGGAAGGTGGCTAATGTGACATACATTTTAAGAAGCTACAAGAAAAACTGGGAAACTATAGACCAATAAATAGCATTTGCACTGAGTGAATTAGTAACTGCACGAAAGTATAACATAAGACGGCTTATGGATAAATATGACATGCTGAAAAACAGAACAGTCTCTTCTATAAAGTGAAATTACTTGTCATCACTGTAAAATCTGCTGGAATTATCTAAAGGGATCTTAGAGCAAGTAAACAGCAGTCTTTCCAAAAGATGTTTAGCAGGGTCATTCACCAAAGGCCATTAAAGAGACCAGGCTGCAATAGCATGACAGGAAAGGACCTCATATGTATAAATAACTGGTAAAAAAAAGTAGAAAACAGTGTAGGAGTAAATGTTCAGCTTTCCCAGCAAGGGGAGCCAATGAGTTGTGTCCCACAGGAATCTGCAACAGGTGTCTGGACAGTTTAAATATTCATAAGCAATGTGGACAAAGGGATCAAAGCAATTATGATCACTCACGGTATCAGGTATTCAAGAATGGCAGTAGAGAATATCAGAAGGGTCATATGGATTTACCCATACTACTAAATAAACCCGAATCAGGCACTGTTTTCCAGCCCTGACCCAAGTAGTACATGCTGGTAGAATCCACATTATATAGTACTTCACATTGCATCTCTTCCACTCTTCATATAGTGATCCTAAAAAGTAATAACTGTGTGGGTTTTGTTGTTGTTGTTTTGCCTGTTTCTTTTTGTTTATGTTCAGAGTGAATACAAAATGCGAGGGCAGTGTTACCCTCTGTCGGAGCAGCATTTCTCTAGCAAGAAACTGGACATTTATTGCATATTCTGCATCCATCTTGAAGGTAAGTGTGGCCAATTCAGAGTAAAAAAATCTGCATTATATACTGCTGGAAAACTATATGGAGTGGAGGTAGACAAAACCAGAGCATTCTCACCCATACAGTCTACTGTGAATGGTCCCCGGCACATGCTATCTCCAAACCATCAAAATGGTCATTGGTTTGGAAAGTACTAGTTATACTAGGTGGCAAGGACCAAAAGCATGTAAAAGAACATGCTAGCAATTTAGCAGTGGGTTAAGTCAGGGCAGAGCACAGAAACCTGTCACTCTGTCTGTAGGCTCTGTCACTACTGCCCATGTTGTCATTTGTCAGCATGCTCCCTGTGCTCCCTGACATCCTCCTAGACAACGCCTGGGCACAACTGGGGAAAGAGAGCAATAAACCAGGGATACCAGGGATGCTTTCTAGTATAAACCAGCAAACACATGCTCAGAAGACAGTAAAGAGAAGGCCACTTTTTTGTTTGTTTTGTTTTGTTTTGTTTTGTTTTGTTTTGTTTTGTTAGTCCTATTTTCACAAGCAGTGCCATGCCACTTACCTTCAGGAACAAATAAGCACCTTTGGTCTACCATATCTTTCTAGCACAGATGCTAATCTCACCAGCACCACAGTGCTTGAAAGCCTTTTATGGCCTAGATTCATTTAATAGGATAAATCCAAAAGTACAGAGTGAGTAGGTAGGATAGTAGTGAAATTCAATACAAGCAAATTTAAAGGGAGGATCACAGGAAGGGGAAAAGGACCTAAAAATCCTAACCTTACACACTGAAGAATTACAGTGGTATGAGATTCTGGGCTTACAGACATATGAGAAACTTATTTTACTGTTCAGTATTAGTTAGGAAAAAAAAAAAGTGAATATTAAGAATTATTATAAGAATTATTATAAAGGACCAGAGAATAAAACATCTTCGTGCTCCTGGATAAATCATAGAAGCATAGAATGGCTCAGGTTGGAAGGGACTGTAAAGATTAGCTATCTCCAATCCTCTGCCATAGGCAGGGATACCACCTACTAGATCAGGTTGGCCATGGCCCCATCCAGCCTGGCCTTGAACACCTCCAGGAATGGGGCATCCACAGCTTCTTTGGGCAATCTGTGCCAGTGCCTCGTTTTCTCCTAATGTCTAGTCTAAATCTATCCTCTTTTATTTTAAAACAATTCCCCTTTGTCCTGTCATTATCTACCCCAGTAAAAAGTCCTTTTTCATCTTTTTTTATAAGACCCCTTTAAGTCCAGTGCACCCTCAGTAAGTTTGCAGATGACACCAAGTTAGATGCGTGTGTCGATCTGCTCGAGGGCAGGAAGGCTCTGCAGGAGGGTCTGGATAGGCTGGAGCGATGGGCTGAGGCCAACTGTATGAAGTTCAACAAGGCCAAGTGCTGGGTCCTGCACCTGGGGCACAACAACCCCAAGCAGAGCTACAGGCTGGGAGATGAGTGGCTGGAAAGCTGCCTGGCCGAGAAGGACCTGGGAGTATTGGTTGATAGTCGGCTGAATATGAGCCAGCAGTGTGCCCAGGTGGCCAAGAAGGCCAACAGCATCCTGGCCTGTATAAGAAGCAGTGTGGCCAGCAGGTCTAGGGAAGTGATTGTGCCCCTGTACTCAGCTCTGGTGAGGCCGCACCTTGAGTACTGTGTTCAGTTTTGGGCCCCTCGCTACAGGAAGGACATGGACGTGCTCGAGCGAGTCCAGAGAAGGGCGACCAAGCTGGTGAGGGGTCTGGAGAACAAGTCTTACGAGGAGCGGCTGAGGGAGCTGGGCTTGTTCAGCCTGGAGAAGAGGAGGCTCAGGGGCGACCTTATCGCTCTCTACAGTTACCTTAAAGGAGGCTGTAAAGAGGTGGGGGTTGGTCTGTTCTCCTACGTGCCTGGTGACAGGACGAGGGGGAATGGGCGAAAGTTGCGACAGGGGAGTTTTAGGTTGGATGTTAGGAAGTACTTCTTTACCGAAAGGGTTATTAAGCATTGGAATGGGCTGCCCAAGGAGGTGGTGGAGTCACCATCCCTGGAGGTCTTTAAAAGACGTTTAGATGTAGAGCTTAGCGATATGGTTTAGTGGAGTACTTAGTGTTAGGTCGGAGGTTGGACTCGATGATCTTGAGGTCTCTTCCAACCTAGAAATCTGTGATACTGTGATACTGTGATACTGAAAGGTTGCAATGAGGTGTTCCTGGAGCCTTCTCTTCTCCAGGCTGAACATCCCCAGCTCTCTCAGCCTTTCTTCATACGAGAGGTGCTCCAGCCCTCTGATCATCTTTGTAGCCCTCCTCTGGACCCGCTGTAATAGGTCAACATCTTTCTTGTGCTGGGGGCTCCAAACCTGGCTGCAGTACTCCAGGTGGGGCCTCACAAGGGCAGAGTAGAGGGGGGCAGTCACCTCCCTTGACCTGCTGGTCACACCTCTTTTGATGCAGCCCAGGATGATCTGGGCTGCAAACGCACACTGCTGGCTCATGTCAAGCCTTTTGTCTACCAGAACCCCCAAGTCCTTCTCCGCAGGGCTGCTCTCAATGAGTTCTCCTATCTGGGGTTGCCCTGACCTAGGTGCAGCACCTTGCACTTGGACTTGTTGAATCTCATGTGGTTCACATGGGCCCATTTCTTCAGTATGTCCAGGTCCCTTTGAATGGCATCTCTTCTTTCTTTGGTATCAACCACACCACTCAGCTTGGTGTCATCTGCAAACTTGTTGAGGGTGCACTCGATTCCATCATCTATGTCATTGATGAAGATATTGAAAAGCACTGGTCCCAAGATGGACCCCTGAGGGACACTGCTCATCACAGCTCTCCACCTGGACACAGAACTGTTGACAACAACTACTCTCTGGGTGTGGCCATCAATCCAATTTCTTATCCACTGGATGGTCCACCCTTCAAATCCATATCTTTCCAATTTAGAGATTTACAGAAGTCTAAGTAGATGACATCAGTCAGTCTTCCCTTTTTGACTGATGCAGTCACTCCATCATAGAAGGCCACCAGGTTGGTCAGGCAAAATTAGCCCATGGTGAAGCCGTGCTGGCTGTCCCGGATCACCTCCTTATCCAGCATGTGCCTTAACATTGCTTCCAGGAGGATCTGTTCCATGATCTTCCCAGGCACACAGGTGAAGCTCACTGCTCTGCAGTTCCCTGGGTCTCCTTTCTACCTTTTTTTAAAATGGGAGTGATGTTTCCCTTTTTCCACTCACCAGGGACTGCTGGTGCAGATCTTGAAAACTGTGTACCATTCAGCTGTTCACATTTCAGAACTGATATAGCAGCACTGGCAAGGCTCATAACAGCATAAAATGCACATTCAAAGGGGTGGAACAGCTTCTGTACAGGGATGGAAAAAAGAATACTGATATAAGTCTGTAAAACCACAACTGTTAAAGAGTACATATAGGATAGGTATAGCTATCTCTTCTAGTACAAAATCTACAGGTCATCAAATGAAGCAAGCAATTAGTATTTTCACAACAAATGAAACAAACTGTGACGCTGTGCACACTGTGATTTTGAACTGCCAAAACCCTTGCTCCACAACCCTCACTGCATATGGGTATGGGGAGCAGCTGGACAACTTCACAGCAGAGAAATCTCACAAGTAAATCTTGGCTCTGAGACACAAATTACTGGTTGGTATGAGAGTGCATGGGGAAAAATCAAATACACTTGTTCTTTTCTTGATCTCTTTTGCAGGCCTCCACTTTTGGCCACCATCAGAGACTGTGGCAGATGGACCTGTGGTCCAGCTTGGAACAACCATCACCATGTTCCTGTTCTCTGACTGTTTTTTCCTGTTGTGTTCAGAGGTACAGGGTTTTCTCTAGGCTCTTTTCAAACAAATAGGATTGTGTTTGTATAAACACTGAAGACTGATGTTTACAATTGATTTCAGAGCATCCTGACAAAGCTTAAAATATTGACTAACTCTTCAGAGCCAAGCAATTGTACACGCTTATTAAACATACACACCAATATACGTATGCATGCAGAAATGCACACATTGTAAGCTATGTATCTTTGCTACTGTGCAGGTCAGCAAATAAAAAAAATATATAAATGCTTGCACAAGCTTGCCATCAATAGCTTTCAGAACATTTTACTGGTGTAAGTAGCACATAAACCTTTTTGCAAATATAAAAGCAGGGGTGTTTAGCTAAAGGGACTGAGTTTTTATCGGAGGTAGGGCTTGAAGCCAGAGCATTTGCCAATGTGGTGATCTGATGGTTGGAAAATTTTTGTCAACTGAATGTGTGTGAAGTGAATTTGAAATGTACAAATTGAGACCCTGGCAAGAGCTTGAAATCATGTTACTGTCACCACTTTCAGCAAAACCTGAGATGCTCACATTCGACTGCCAGACCCTTTGAAGCAGCTGCTGCCAGACAACCAGCTATCTGAGACACCTTTCCATGCAAACACAGGATCAGAGATTTCTAAAACAACAGGATTACTTTCGAGTCTCAGCAACTTCAAGGTAAGAAATACGGAACAAAACATCTATCGCATTAGAAATATAGCAGCTCCTGATAACAAGTATGGCAAAAGCAGCTAACACCTTGCATTAGATTCAGCTCCGATTTAATGCCTCTTATGCATGTTGTAATGGTGTCTGGCTAGGGGCAGAGAGTTCACTTGCTTGTTTACTTAGGATAGCTTTCAGTTCAAGGTTTGTTTTCCAAAGATGTTTTTGCTGCTTCTCAGTGCACTGTAGATATGAAAAAAACTCACTGATAAAAACAGGGAGTTAAGAGTGTGCCAGGAACAGACAGTAGCTGGTAGGTGCCACAGCTCAGCATTATATCAACAAAAAACCTCTGTGCTTAAGCAGGTGGGAAAAAAAAAGAATGTCAGGAATACTGAATACTTCACATTTTACCACAATATCATGATGACAAAGATCTGTGACAAATAGCTTTGTGCTCTTCTAATGTAGAGTCAGTGGGATTAATAGCCTTTAAAACCTTTCATTTCTCTTACATTTGATAGAGGTGCCCTAAGGGGTTGGTATTAGGTTAAACCATAGAGTGACACTGACTCATTCTAGGTCTCTTAATGCCTGTCTAGGAACTGCTAGGTCTGGAGCACCTGCTGCTAATGCTTAATGTACTTTGCATTAGCACATCATGTCAGGAGAACCTGACACTGGCAGATAAATAGATGTTTTACAGTGCAATGTTCCTTTCTGCTTCTTAACTAATCAGCAATAGCAGGAAAGGCAAAGGAGGGGATTTGACGAGGTTTAACCACAATTGTATATTGAAACAAATAAGTATAATTTGAAACCTCACTATAGCATCTTATTTTTTGCAATAACTTCTAAGCCTCCCAGTCTATGGAAAAATGAAACAATGCAATTCATAACTAATAAGCTTTCATTATGATGGAGCAGCTGGCAAGTGAAGATTATGGAACACTTCACAACCTCACAAATATTACTGACAATGTTTTGTTGAAGAGCGGAGTCATTGCTGTTTTAGGCATAATAAAACTGAGGCATGGTGAAACTGGAATCATGTTTTGAAAGGAGTCTTTCAATGCTAACATGCATACAATCACACAAAATTGTGGTGGGTAAATTGCTTTCTAAAGGTAAAATTGTCACTTGTCCATTTTCCCTGTTCTCATTTGAGAACAAGACACAAGGTTTCTCTCCAGCTTTTCTTTCCTCTAGTGGGTATCTGCATTGCTGATCACAGTCTAGAGAAATGCCCTAAAAGTGTAAAAAATGGAAAGGACACAAAATCACACAAATGTTGCCTTCAGCATGCTCCAACATCACCGTCAAGCTGGGCAGCCCAAGCAGTGTCTGGCAGTACCAACCTATGATTTGTTCAAGCCATTTATGGGTTGGATAGACTTTTAGGCTGTATCCCTTTTTTGGCAAGTTGCAGTGTTAAGGTCTAGCACTGAGACTTGCCTGAGGTAATGCAGAACTTGTTGGTACAGAGTTCAAATTTTCTGGATATCACTTCTCTACCTCAGCCTATGCAATAACTTCCCATCCTTTACATTTGTCCAACAAATGAAACAACTGTCTTGACCACAGCTTTAATGTCAAGGGATTTTACTACCAGAGCCACCATAGCTTTATATACATTCAAAGATATACCAATGCCATATCAAAACTATAACAAATAAGATTACTGAAGTGATGGGGAATGAAAGTCAGGAATTCATGACTACAGTTCTCATGGAGCTTTAATTGGATTCCTCTGTATGTCACAATTAGGATACAACATTTACAGATATAATACACAATCCATTTGCCAGAAATCCTATAGCAATGCATGGAGCACAAGAGTTCATGAGTGTGTTTACATGAGCCATCTAAGACTGTTTTCTAACTTTCAAGTATTTGACATTGTATTAAAATGTTGTAGAAAGCACGACATTACAAATATAAATCAATCAATGGATATGCTCTTTTGGGGTTCTTAAAAGAAAAGGTAAAGAGTAAGCTCGATAAAACACAACTTCAGCAATCTGCTTATTATGTTGAGTGCATTATACAGCATAGTTTTACCTCTGGGCTTGCAGCACAGCGGAACAAACCATGCCCTCATGTTAACTTAAGCTAGATGGTAGCTACAGAGCTGTGCTGTATCGAAGGGGTGATGGAGAAGTGGCTCACACACTGAGTTAAAGGAGTAGTCATGGGGAATAAGTCAGCCCAGCTCTTTCTCTCTCCTTTGGTATTCCACAGACCTGGAGAGCTTGGCTATTTTGGGAATAGTGTGCTCTACCTGCAAGGAGCAAAAGGTGAAAGGAATATCATGCAGGTGAAAAGAATATCATGCAAGAGATAAAAGGCATTTCTGTCTCCTTATAGCATTTCTCTTGCAAAATATCAAAAGTTTGTTACAAACGAGGGAAAGTTCCTGTTGTGGTTTAACCCGGCTGGCAGCTAAACACCACACAGCCGTTCGCTCACCCTCCCCCCTCCCTCTCTGGGATGGGGGAGAGAAACGGGAAAGTGAAGCCGGTGAGTTGAGATAAAGACAGTTTATTAAGACAGGAATATAATAATATAAGGAATATAAGGAATATAATAATAACAATAATAATAATAATAGTGATAATGATAATAGTATTAACAATAATAATGTGTAAGAAAACAAGTGATGCACAATGCAATTGCTCACCACCCGCTGACCGATGCCCAGCCTATCCCCGAGCAGCCGGCCCCCCACCCCGGCCAGCCACCCCTATATATTGTTTAGCATGACGTCAGATGGTATGGAATACCCCTTTGGCCAGTTTGGGTCAGCTGTCCTGGGTCTGTCCCCTCCCAGCTCCTGCTGCACCCCCAGCCTGCTCGCTGGCAGGACAGAGCGAGAAGCCGAAAAGTCCTTGGCCTGGTGTAAACACTGCTCTGCAACAATTAAAACATCAGCATGTTATCAGCGCTCTTCTCATCCTAATCCAAAACATAGCACCCTACCAGCTACTATGAGCTACTTAACTCTGTCCTAACTGGAACCAGGACAGTTCCCAAGAAATTTTTCAAAATCCTCATGTAATGTAAAGTATTAGACAGGCTAATTACAGACAAAACTACCAACTTCCCTGTAGGATAAGGCTTTCAGGATATTTCTTCTTACACAGTCTCAAGTCCTTTTCAGTGAAGAAAATAAAAAAAATAAATAAATAAATTTTACTTAAAAGTGGAAGAGACTTATTAGTGGTATGTGCTAGTGCTAGTGGTACTAGCAATGCATCATCGGATGACTTACAGGTTACGAATGATTTCAGAGAGTTTAAAAAGCTGATGAAGTATGAAAATACCCAAAGAAGCTTTTTGGAGATTGCTCCTGTCTCAGAAAGTAAATCATGAATCAGGAGTTTTTAAGAATAAACTGGCAATTAGAGAAGTGTAAAAGGGAGAGGAGATATCAATTTGGTGGACTGTAGAGCCATTTTCTAACTGAGGAGTTACATCGTGGTTTGCAAAGCCTTCAGCTCATTAAATGGGAAATCAATTTTACAAGGGACAAGCTGACTAGACTAGTCATAATGGCATTAAACTTCCAAAAAAAAAAAAAGAGATAGATTTAAAAAGGGCAGCAAATAAACACTTATTTAGCACACTCAAGTTGTCAAGAACAAAATTAATCAAGACACAGAATGACACAAAGAAAAGAAATTCTTTAATTGCCTATTCATGAATGGCAGGAACTTGTGTGGTAAACAAGAATAGGAACTACTTGTATGATGAGAACATGTTTGACTTGCTTGATATTACTGGAACTTGAAAGAAAATCTGTGTGATATGAATGTTAAACTCACTATGAGCAATTTAAGAAAAACTCTGTGGCAAGAGAAGGGAACAGGCAGTAGCTGGTAATAGCTGATTTCAACTTACTGACAGTTATGAGTAAATATTTCCTGAGTTTACAGATCAGTCTACTCACACAAAAAATGTGGCAAGGGCAATTATTTGCTGACAGCTACTTAGCATCAAACTACCTCATGGAGCAGGATGACTAGTCCCTCAAAACCCTACTCATAGTGTCTATAGAGAGGAGAAAGAGAAAGGAGTTTCTGTGCTCTATAAGCTTTAAAAACAGTTTTTTCACTGGTTGAATATCAGGTTGAGAGACATAGCTCTACAGGTTTGACATTTCCAGTAATAAAAAAGCTTTGAAATTCTGAAAAATGATTGATAAAAAATTCCTAAATCAAAAAGTTTTGTGACTCTCCTTGGAGAATTTTGTACTAGATGTCATCCTGACAGCTAAATCTAAATTGATTCCGGGACTAAATGTTAGTGGTTTCTTAAGTGAAAGTGATAACTTGATTATATTTGTTACATGCAAATAGAATGTAACACAACCAGTAATTCTTACACCTGCTACTTTAAAATGGCCACTTTCAAGCAGATAAGTACAAGTTTGTGCCAAATCAATACCAGGAAGAATAACAGGAAGAACAACAATAAAGAGATTTTAAAGCATTTTAAGAGATGATCTAAGAACTGTAATCAAGACAAAATCTATTCTAGACCAGTCTAGCTTAAAAGAGAAATAAAGGTAATGTTAAATTTCAGATATAAACAGATTGGGCAGTAAGACGAGGGAGGAACTGATTAGATTAGGTCACTTTCATGTAGAATTTAAATGGAAATAGTAGAAAATTGCTACTGAAGACAAGAGGATATGTGAGGAATTCTATTGCAAGTTTAGTACTGTGAATATATAATTTAATAGATATGGAGCAAAGCAACCTTCCAGTAGTGATTGTCCATTGTTACATGGGAAGGATGCAGTTGTCAAAAATAATGCAGAACAGACTGAAATGCTGAATAAATATTTCAGTTTTAGGATTGGGAAAAAGCCACATGTAGTTCTGTCATACAAAGATGGTGATGAAAAGATACAGTTAAAACAATAAAACCAACATATACCAAATAGTAGCTATTAAGGCTAAGGGTCTTTTAGTAAAAATGCACCAAGAATGTTACAAGAACTGTCTAATAAGCTTTATTAGTCCATTTATAAATATTTGTAATAAACATTGGAAAGCTGAGCATTGTCTGAAAGTGAGACATGTCAGTTCTTTGCTTTCAAATATGATAGCATAGGTAAATAGCCTGTCTGCCTGATATCAATCTTAGGAAAAATAATGGAACATCAGATAGGAAAATTGATTAATAAATAACAGAGGGTAGCATATTTAATATCATCCAGTATGGTTTATGGGCAATGAAATTTGTCAAATTAACAAGATATCCATTTTTTATAACAGAGATATGAGGTTAGTCATAAGTTGCAAAAAAAATCAGTAGAGCATTTGATTTGGTTCTACTTACCATTGGATTAAGAAATTACACAACACATAATCAGAATATGAGATACTAAATGGATTAGCTACTAGGGAAGTAATTTTAACCTGGAAACCATGAAGAGCATGCTTATTTCTTTTGGTGTTTTTCCAAGGTTAAGTTCTGGAATCCTTGCTATCTAATATTTTTCTTCACAACAAGAAAAAAAAAATCAAAACTGATCAATTGTGCACATGAAAAATGATGATTAACTAATAAATAATAAAGGGAAAGATCACTCAAGCAAAGCTGTTCTGAACTGCTTGGTAAACTTGGCAAGGATACTTTGCCTGGCAGTGAACAAAGAAGGCACTACTGAAGACATATGATACTATCCCTGAAAGCATTTACAGTGCATGTGACTAGGTTTGTAATCAGATGGATTTGGAATAGCTAAATTCCACTGCTAAATAGAGCAGTGGCTAAAAGTGTATTTTCTTCTTGTATGAAAAAGAAGCAGCTGGAGGTGAACTGCATTCATTTAAGAATATTAAAAAAAAAAAAAAAAAAAGTTAAATTCCAGTTCACAAAACAGTTATTTTTAAATTCTTGTTCTCCTGCTGCATATGTAACCCAGACCACCTAATATAATTCTTGGGGAAGAGAGAGAGAGAGAGGTTGCATCTACAATTATATGGTCAATTTATTTCAGTTCTTGGTCCACCATCATCCAAACAGGGCACAAGTTAGAACACACACTGTTTTTCCTCTTTTTTTGTGTATGTTTTGTTGTTGTTGTTATTGTTTTCTTGTTTGTTTTTCACATAAATATCCTTCCTATGGAAACTTAGCAAAGGGCAGGGCAAGGAAATATGCAGGAAGAAGGAGAGAGACAAGCAAAAGGGAGCTTGATGTTCAGTTGTGCAGTAACCCAGCCTTTCCAGCTCAGCCAGTGATACAGAGGCTAAGACTCTTCACCAACAGTGAAGTTAATATGTCAAATTGTTTGCCTAAATGTAGTATTTATTTATTCATCTCAGAATGTCTTACAAACATATGAATCTTGATTTTCCATACCTCAAATGATTCTGTATCCATCCTAG
This sequence comes from Anser cygnoides, assembly GCF_040182565.1. Taxonomy (NCBI): domain Eukaryota; kingdom Metazoa; phylum Chordata; class Aves; order Anseriformes; family Anatidae; genus Anser; species Anser cygnoides. The sequence continues at coordinate 179,174,271 of NC_089873.1, forward strand.
TTTATTTCTATTTATCTTTGTATTTTGATTGGCTCAAGAAAGAGAATTGCATGAAGAAGAGATGACCCAGAGAAAGAGAATACATAATATTGAATGGTGTTGATTAAGAAAAGGTAAATTTCTCATCTGGGGGTTTGGAGCTCTCTAGCATTGTGTAAAATTGGAGGATCAGCATGTCAGAATGCTCCTGTTACCATCCAGCTAACGATTCTTCAGTGTGGGTATGTGTGGATTTATGCTTTTTTATCTTCCCAAAAGACATATTTCCTTAACAGAAAAATGTTACCATGCACAAGAAATGCAGATGGTGTGTGAATCATTAATGGAATAGTTCTCAGAACCACCTCAGTGTATACCATTCTTTTATTATCATCACTAATCATTCATTAGTGATGCACTGGACCACAGTGAATTGCAGAGAATTCAATCAACTCTATTCTGTATGTCTCTCTCACAAAAATAAATAAATAAATAAATACAAAATCAATAAATTGCCTGGCTTCATAATTTCCTGTAAGTTCTCATTTGCCTCCCCTTCTCTCTGTCTGCAGTAAAAAGCTCTTCATATGTCTTCTGATCTGGGGCAAAGATAGCCACCACCTTGCAAATATAAGGAACTAAGAGGCACATGCTGGGTCTCTATGTCTAATTTTTTTACTACTGAAAATAAGATAGGACATCATCTATTTACAATATTATCCATTTTCAAATTAAAATACTTCTGTTTTTGTTTGTTTGTTTGTTTGTTTGTTTGTTTTGTACCTATGACTGATATTGGAAACCTGTCCTTGAACCTCATGTGTTATTTTTTTCTAACGTATCTCTTCTTATCTCTACCTGACAGCCTAAATGTATTCATGGTTCATTTACGTCCACCTGCACTTATGCTGACATTATCTCCTCAGTGAAATAATGCTTGTAGTCTGAAGGTTTACCTTGTGATGTTTTTATGGACAGCAAGATGTCATTTCAAAAACAAAACAAAAATAAAACCTCCACTTCTTTCATCATATTTGTAGGACTTATATGCCTCATTGTACTCTGAATGCATAGTTCACGGAGAACTGAATATTACTTTCCTGAGGAAGTCCCATAAGTGCACCAGCACCATGGCATTAGGACTCTTCTGTCCCTGTTTCCCTCAAAAACTGTAAAACTGGTTTAAATTTTATAAAAGATTCATCAAAACCGTATTGCTCAACTAGCATGCAAAGATTTCTCTCATCTTCTTCCAATTTATGACTATACCCACGTTTTTATTATTTCTTAAAATCAGTTCACACTTTGTTCTATTAAATTTAATCTCATTGCTACTGTTCCTGTTCTCAAGACATTGCATTTTTTCTTGCATAATATTCAAGTCCTCTGCTGTAGTGAGAACGCCTTCCAACTTTGAGTTATCATTAAATTTTGTTAGCAAACTCTAACTTTATGTGACACATGCTCTTCTACAATAATTAAAGTGTTCTACTTTCTTTACAGCTAGTGCTCTTATGTACCGAAATACAGCATGCATGCCTTTCTGAAAGAAAAAGCACACCAACAAAAAAAATACATGGGCTTTCAGTGACTCGGGTCTGGGTGGAATCCCAGGTACCACTGCATGAGCACCAGCTCATTAACTTTGCACCAGCATATTATTGTGAGTGTAAAACATATGATATTTTCTCATTTCAGTTCAGTTTCAGTACAAAAAAGTATATTTATAATGCCAAAAAAGTTGAACCTTTTAATGTTCTGATCCTACCCATGCACTGAAGCAAAAAATAGCCTTTTCAATATCTTTCATCACTAAAGAATACTGGCTGTCCCAGGGAACTAACTCACCTAATGTATTCAGAAACAGTACTTGCAAATACGGTGTCATACCGTTTGCTTATATTTTAGACAATGCAAGTAAAGGAAAGATGGGGGGAAGACGTTTCCACCTGGGTGCCACCTGTAAGTTATCTTGCTTTTCCGGTTATGAGTTCAAATATCTTCCTCTTGGGGGTTAATACTCATTATGAAACTTGTTGCGAATTTCCAAATTCATGTGACATTTGGTTTAAGATTGTTCTTTCTGCTTATAAAGAAAGCACTTATCCTTGAAGTTAAGGATGAATAGGATTTGAAGTCCTTGTGCTATAGAACAAAACCTAAATAAAGGGATAGTTGTGGTGCAGCTTGACAGTGTGATACTGGAATCTAATTCTTATTCACCATAAGACAAAACATCTTTTACTTATTCTTGTCTTTGACTCTACCTCTTGGACTTTCTTATAAAAGATGAAACATATCTTCCTCTTTATATCCAGCTATACAATGGGTGTCCTAGTTTAAAAGAGAACAGACAATGAACCAAGAGAACTGGGAGGCTGACAGCATGAAAGTCCATCACCCTGAAGGCAGAAGCACATTGCTTTTTTATTAAAGTATGTCATGGACATGCTAAAAGGTATTTACAGCCCTTAGCCACACTGTTTTAAAAACACCTGCTGTGTCAAAATGTTTCTGAAGAGAGATGGACTAAACTAACATGTAGAAAATCGATCTCTTTCTCTTCCCTTTGTCTATTCCTGTGAGCCGTAAGTTTCAGAAAGCAATTAGGCTTGCGATAGTAGCACTGAGATTTTTGTGGGCACATGTTGTGACTGGCAGTCACTAAAATGGGACTTCATTTGCACAAATTTAAATGTATGAGACGTAATACAATTTTTGGTTGCTGTTGCCACACTTACACTGCCTTAGCATAACCCGTGTTTCTAAGAAAATATTAATTTTCTGGAAAGGATCTATTCAAAAATATGGTTTCATGGAAATGTGAAGACATCATAATATAGGGACTAAGTCTGAGGTTCAAACTACCACACTTGTGATATGTCATAGGAAGCATTCAAACTAGCAACATTGCTTGTGAATGAACAGTTGTCATGGGAATCCCATGAGATTTAAGTATTTGATTTTTTTTTTCTTACTATGTGTTCTAACATTTTGTATACTGCTTAATTGTTGTTAGAGCATCTGCAGCATGGAATAGCTGTTCAGAACTAGAGGGAAGATGACAGATACTATATTGGGTCAAAGGGAGTACAAATACTTTCCAGTGTTAAAAATTGTCTTTTTGATGTTGATGACAGGTCTTTCTTGGCTGACTGATGAACTATGAAGGGGACACTACAAGACTGACATACAGCTGCCAAGTTATTCATACATGTTCAGCATTTATACAAACAATAACAAAAAACTTTTCCACAGAGGTGTACAGCATCAGATTTATGAAGAGGGACACGTAATATTTGATATAATGCTTTTATGAATATTGTTTCATTGCAGACTAAGAGGATCACCACTGGCAACAAAGAGCAGACCCTCCTGGAATACAGCAACTCAGGCATTTTGGAATACTGCATCAAAAAGCTGATTATTCCTTGGGAACCTCTCCAACATCATCTTTTGCCATATGACATGGATATCTATCTCCATGTTATTTTTCCATTTCCAAGGATCACAAGTGCTTTTCACTGATACAAATGTAAATAGAATATTTTGGTGTGCTTTGACATGCTATACTAATCCATAAATAAATAAGCAGTCGCAACAAATTTTCTCCTGCGCCATATCGACATTTGATGTGGCATAAATATAGCAATATGCCTCAAGAAACTTCATGCTTAAAGAGAATATATGTTTCAAATAAAAAGTGTAATCTTGTTTATACTTTAGTGGGAAAGGATATAAGCACTGGTAAAATAAACAATTAAAAAGCAGAGAAAAATTCACAGGTGGCAAGAACAGAAAAAGAACTATAGATCATTTTTTCCACAACCAAAATTTTAATCCATAACATATTAACAGCTCAGCTGTTCCTCTGTTTCTTGAATAAACCTGCCATTAGATAACTTGGACCTTTAAAGCTGCCTAAATTGAGGTGCCTAGTGCCATCCTAGGGTATTCTGCCTCACATTCATCTGCTCCTCCAGAAGCACATGAATCCCTGTAAGGCTCAGTGTAAAGGTGAACACTGCAAGTCCTGTGCCACATCTTTCAGCCCCAAGCTGGCATGTCAGATGCTCCAGCTTTTACACAGTGACCCTAAGTACTCATATTACAGAATAAAATCTCATCCTGCACCTCTGTCCCACAGCTGGACATTTAGGTACCAGCAATCTCAACACGAATCCTACCTGTAGGGGTTCAATTCAGTTGCACACGTGCCATCATGTGCCATTTGGGATGTCTCACAATAGCTGAGATACTATCATGACCAACATGACACAGAACTTGAGGGACATCTGTGCACTCCCGAAGCAGCCCCTAGATACCAGCTGGGACATTAAGGCATCTCAAACAGCACTCAACATCTATTTGTTGACAAGTGAATCAAGTTCATTAGGATCTCTAGGCTTTTCTCAACATATCTAAATGGCTTTCAGGAGGACTGTGCTTTCCAGACAATCATAAACAACAGCAAATGAGTAAAGCTTGCAATAATACAGAAAGCGGATCATATTAGTTCAGCAACAGGCTGGCCCTTTCTAGTTTATATTATTTACAGAGGATTTAGCTGTTTTTGTCATTTTCTGCTGTGCTACAGACCATACAAACAAAGCCTTTAAAGTTCAAATGCACAAATTTGGCCACAGCTACAAATAACAAATCGACTAGTCTTAGCAACGAAATGTTAATTGCTGTCGGAGAGATTCAGTTCACAGAGAAAGAGCTCACAACACTTAATCCTTGCCAAATTAGGAATTTTTAGCAGATATGAGTATCAAAAGATTGAGTATATGGGGCCGTTTCATAAATAACATGTAATCAAAGAGTCACCAACAGTCTTGCCTGCAGAGAGGGATCTGTGTATCCAGAGCTGCCATACCTAGTTGTTTTTTGTTTGTTTGTTTTTTCCTTTGAGGCAGGGACCTAACAGCTGCATTTAGTAAAAATATAATCCTTCTTCTTCAGCTTCAGTTCTCCATATCATTTATTCTTTTCTCAAATGGCCAATCTAGAGGTGTTTACCACTACACACTACAATGAGCAGTAGCCTGGTAAGAATAGCCCTCTTGCAATTTATATTTGCTCTTCCATAGTAACTCAATATAAAAAGCAAACCACTGAGATTAAAATGTCAAGCTGACCTAAGGTATCCATTCCTTCCTGTGAACTGAAGTTCTCTAGAAAAATAAAATAATAAAATAAAATAAAATAAAATAAAATAAAATAAAATAAAATAAAATAAAATAAAATAAAAGGAATAACTAGAGTAGAGTTTCTCAGTGACTCTGTAAAGTCTCTGAGACTTTGTAAAAAGAAGGAAGTGGGATATAAGGAAGGGAAAGCATGTACAGCCCGTGTTGTGTATGAACTCTGAAGTAAAATGGATTCAAGTTCTGCAGAAAGCATTTGACATATAGGGGAGGAATCTGCAACTATTTGAAGTAAATTAGAGGATAGAAAGGAGAAGTTAAAAATCTAAAATCTATATAATTTTTGATGTTGTTGATCTGAGGCCTTAAACCAACTGCCCACCTCAATCATCTTTTAAGTTATCTAAAGTTTAAAAGAAGGTCCCTATGTCTAGCAGTGTTCCCACAGACATGAGAGTCTTCAACATAGTTTTGTGTGTGTGTGCAGAGCTGCACATTTGTTCCTAGTCCATAGGCTTAGATTTCGCATGACACCAAACTCTCCACACGCTAACTTAAAAGCCTCCCAAGAGCCTGCAGTAAAAGCAGATTCAATACCTGGAGACACTCATGTTCAGGGTTTGGCACTGTAGTCCAAAATCAGCAGCCTTGTATATGGAGCCCCTGTATAGCTAGGGTTTGGGAAATGGCAATGTGCTACAGAATTGAGCACTTTGGGGGGTTTAATGCATATGGGGGGGGGGGGGGGGTCCTGTGCATATAGGTAATGAAGGTGAATCACGCCCCACTGAATCTGTGTTGTCTCTGCAGAGTAATTACTCCTACCGTAATTACTCCTGGGTTCCAGGTGTAGGACTAACCCAGACAACCAGCAGAAACTAGTAAGTGTTTGGTTTCATCCAACATTTATGTTCACTGGATTCATAAAACTGAGCCGCCTCTGAACAGGGTTCCTTTACAGAAACAAAGACTCTCTCTAGCCACACAGGGTCTTTGTAGTTTGAACAGTAATGAAATTACTGGACAGCGTGGCTGCTTCAGACTAAACACCCTGACCACCTCACTGCACAACAGCCATGGTGGAAGCCATTTTCCATCACACCTGCTTAGGTTGATACATTGCTGCCAGCTCTCATGCTACAAGCAAATAACTGCATTATGTCATGGATGGCTTTCAGTTTCACTAGTGTGCGGGTAAGCTTGGGGAATGGCTACATGAAAATTGTTTCAATCGTAGGGGTACACAGATGTTGCAGATAATTGGCAATTAAATAATTCATAATGTTGACATTTTGCCATCAGGTTTCCAAATTAAGTGGAGTCCTTTTTCCTACTCAAGCAATATTAGTTACTCTGGCAAATCCTGTTTTGGAAGATATGATACAAAAGAATGTGCCCTTTTGCTCTTCACACAAGAAAAAATAAGTAAAGAAACTTTTTTTGTCCCAGATGACCGTGATTACCAGATGTGCATAAAAATGCTTCCCTTTGCTACATCTGTACTGATCACTGCACTGATGGTCAAGGGGCATCTGCTCCAGTGGTTGCAACGTGCTGCTAAAGGGCATGCAAGCAATTGAATTTGGTACCTGTTTACTACCAGTGAAAATGCAAGGTATCACAAATTTACATTTAATGGTCTGTATTGTGTGAATAAATCAGAAAACAGTGAAACTCAAAGATACGTACATTGCCTACATAACAGCTCATTAAGATTCTTTTCCACCTCAGTGGCAGAGCTGTGACACCTGCACCAGAGCTCTATCAGATCCTCCAGACTGATATCATTTCAATCAGAACGTGAATTTCATGACTGTAGAAGGTCATCAAGTCAAATACTGTGTCTGATTTTTAAAAGGGTTGGATAATTTTATGACCATTAATAACATTTGCAGTTCTGCAAGCTAAGACAAGGTAATCAAATGTCATGCTTCAGAGTGTAGGCTGATTGCCATATAGGTCAGGAAGAATATTTTCACCAATGTACTTTATCACATAAAATAAACTCATAAATAAAGTTCAGTAAATGAAAAACTTAATGCCAGAAAACTTTACCTTCTCTATTTAAGTGTTGGCTGTATTTGGGAATCAAATAAAACAAAGGAGTTATGTAGGATCAAGAAGACTCAAAACAAACAAACAAACAACACTCAACTAGATCCTATATAAAAACTGTGTGTGAATCTACTTCACAGTATTTTCAGGTATTTTGCAAGTTTAAAAGATTAAATTAATAGCCCCCTTCCTAACTGTTTCTTAGCACAAAATCACAGAAAATTAAGGTTGAATGAGATTTCAGGAGGTTACCCTGTCCAGCTCTGTTACCCAAGGCTGGGTCAATTAAATCTATATCAGGCCGACATTTATTATACCTGTTTTTAGATTTCCAGTGATGTACCTTCTACAAGCAATTTTTTCCCAGAATTAGAATTTATAAGCTATTCTTAACATTAAATTTTCCTTACTTTTCTTTGAAGAAAACCTAACTAATTGATAGTGATTATTATAATAGTAGAAATCTTTTTGGAATTAAAAAAAAAAGTTAGAAATTGCATAATAAATATAATACATATATTATACATTGTAAGTACAATATGCTACTAAAATTAAATGCTGTGTCTGTTTTTGCATTAACTGCAAATGTATTTTTACCTCTTCTGGTGCTGGCAAGGTCACTAGGGACCTTACCACACCTGAGGTGTTGTGTACTACTTGAAAGTAGTAGTTTGTGGTTAAAGGAGTTCATTCAGAGAAGCTTGTTTGCTATGTCTTAAGATATTATCATGATAACAGTTTATTTTATTAAGACAATCTCCACACACTATTTTTTTTTAATTTTTCATGGTTATTTCACCAAATGTACAAACTTCAAAATCTACAATTCTTCAAACTCTAGACATCTGCCAAAAAAAATAATTCAAATATATTTTTATGGTATATCATACCATGCCATTTTAAATCTCCTTTTTAATTGTGTTGGGTTTATGCAGTAAGGCTTTGATAGCAGGGGAGGCTGCAGGGTTGGCCTCTGTTGGAGGAGTCCAGAAGCTGCCCCATGTTAGATAAGGGCCAGTTTCAGCCAGCTCCAAAGGGACCCGCTGCTGGCCACAGCCAAGCCAGTGAGCTATGCTGGTTGGGCCTCTGCGAGCACAGATATAAGAAAGGGAAAAAAGCTGCTGCACAGCAGCATCTGGGAGAGAGGGGTGAGAACCAGCCCAGCAACCCCCAAGGTCAGTGCAACAGGATGGCAGGAGGTGTCCCAGGCACGCAGCAGCAATTCCCCTGCAGCCTGTGGAGAGGCCCCTGGTGGAGCAGGCTGTCCCCCTGCAGCCCATTGGTCCCACATGGAGCAGATCTCCAGCAGAAGGTATTTTCAGTAGTTTGCTTTTAGTTTTCACTGCTCTAGTCTGTTAGTAACAGGCAATAAATTACATTAATCTCCCTATGCTGTCTGTTTTGCCAGTGGCAGTAATTGGTGAGTGATCTCCCTGTCTTTATCTCAACCCTTAAGCCTTTTTTCATCATTTTTTCTCCCTCTGTTCTTTTGAGGAGAGGAGTAAGAGGACGGTGTGGTGGAGTTTACCTAGCCATCCGTGAGGAACCACCACATTAATTTATAATACTGATATATAAAAATAGCATTAAAATAAAATTAACAGGTATGGAAGCTAGATTTCCACACTAAGGAAGTCTGAGGATGTTTGCAGGCTGCATGAAGGAGAAATGCTTTGTGCATGATGCTCACAACGTGTCAGTGTTTAATCTGTCAAGTTTGAAAGACCTTCGGAAATGAAGGTAGAAAGGGGCACCCTATGAAGATATACTAGATCTGATCAGAAGAGTTATGCTTACCTTCCTCAGAGGCCTATATCTGGCAATGACTTAAATTCTGATAAGTTTTCTATGCAAAAATACAACTCACAGACATAGGCTTGTGTTTATCTATTAGGTTTAGTCCACAGATCCCTGAAGGTCACTTTTAAAAAGGCAATGAAAGCTAATTAATATTATTATTAAAATTTCAAAAACATAGGAAGTTAGTTTCTTTATTTCTAATTGTTTTTCCTTAAATTTATCGGGAAAAAAATCTACTTTTTTGATAATAATTTCATTTTGGAATTGAAAACTAATTAATCAGTTACTTTGTTGTACAGATAGGCTCTACTCCTAATCTCTATATGTCTTGTAAGGATTTTAATTTAGATTTGTCATATACATTTTACTTTTATAATTGGAAAAATTCTTTTAAAGCATTCATTTTATTTCATATTTCTTGTATCTGAAAAACAAGGGAAAACTGTATGGAAGATATTTTTATTATTTTCTGTGTTTCCTAAATCACAAATTTGGTCCTTTTTCAGTGTCAAAATGGGAAAATAGCATTTGTAAAATAACTTTAAAAGGTTTTAAAACTTACACTAATGAAATTATGAAGCTATCAAACACAGGCTGTTATTTTAAATGAGGAATAGATATTTAAGTCATTCAAGCAACCATAATTCTAATGTGAGAACTCTAGCCTCTAATTTTTTGTTTTACCAAGTTCTATCCTTTACAATTAATCTGTTCTCCCCAGTTTATGCAATGGAGAAGGATAGTGGAGCTCCTATCCTGTTCTAAACCTGCTTGACAAAAAAAATAAATACCAGTGTAAATATTGAAGGACCTGTCTATGGACAATAACGAAGCACAATATAGGGAAGGTAGAATGATGTAGTCCTGCAACTAGAGGCAGTAGGCACATGCGACTTCCAGTGCCTAAGCACCCAGCTTCAACTTACTCGATGCAATGGACCTCTAGTACCTACTTTTTTTTTTTTTTTTAACAAGGTAATCTGAAGATTTTCAATGTACAGGAACAGATTCTTCGCTGTTCTTTGAAAATAAGAGAATGGCAAACAGTTTATAATTAGTAATTTCAAAGTTAAAAGAATAAAGAATGTTCTTTTATGTTTTCATTTAAATTAAAGATGTTACATCTACCTAAAAGGGTTGGAACCTCCGTGAAATCTACTTGAATCCTTGTCATTTGGCTGCCTTTATTTTATCCCTTCAGAGCTTAAGTCAAAATTATTTATGAATTATTTCATTTGGAAGTATCTGTGAAGTTCAGGATATATATAATGGAACATATTGACTGTGAAATGTTCATGGCTATCAAGCTGAGGACATTCAAAAAGACTTTTTGTGGGTGAGTGTTGTCAGTTAGCTGTGGCACAAGAAGATCAGACAGCCAAATTAGAGCAACTGGTTGATTTTCCTGTGAAGATCGGTGAATATGACAGATTAATAGATGGCATGCAGTTAGTATCAAAAAGGGAGCATCAAAATCAGTAAAGGAGTACAAGCTGTGAATGCACAGCAAAAAGGTTACTTCTGAGGCATAGGGCAGAAAAAAAAAAAAAGTAAGTCAGAAGAAAGGTCAATGGCTAGGTAAATGTCTGGAAAAGAAGCAAGAATAAAGGGGGTGCTCAAATAAGGAGAGCGGAATAATAGTCTCTGAGAGAACTGAGGCACTGAATATCAGTGGATAGGAGCAAGGGGGGATGGGGTTGTAGTTTAACGTGTGAGGAAGCTATTGTACATAACAACTGAGAAGTATTGATAATAAAAGTGTCAATGGAACAATTTGCAGATAGTCATCTCTGAAAGATGAGCTGAGATAAAGGAGAAGTCTTTAAAAAAATAAAGCTATTACTAAATTTATATATATATAATACATTAGAAATTTGTGAATCACCTCATATGTCTATTCTACATGTTCAGCTGGTGATGAGGGAAAAAGGTACCACAACCAAAAGAAAATTCAAGGCTGGGGCCTACAGCCAAGTCAAGTGCTATAGATAGAGTGACCACGAAATGGTAGAGTTCTCTATTCTTGGCGAGGCCAGGAAGGGGACCAGTAAAACTGCTGTCTTGGACTTCCGGAGGGCTGACTTTGAGCTGCTCAGGACGCTGGTTGGCCGAGTCCCTTGGGAGGCGGTTCTGAAGGGCAGAGGAGTCCAGGAAGGCTGGGCGCTCCTCAAGAAGGAAATCGTGATGGCACAGGAGCGGTCCGTCCCCACGTGCCCAAAGATGAGCCGGCGTGGAAGAAGACCGGCCTGGCTCAACAGAGAGTTGCGGCTGGAGCTTAGGAGAAAAAAGAGGGTTTATAATCTTTGGAAAAAAGGGCGGGCCACTGAGGAGGACTACAAGGATGTAGCGAGGCTGTGCAGGGAGAAAATTAGAAAGGCCAAAGCTCATCTGGAGCTCAATCTGGCTACTGCCGTTAAAGACAACAAAAAATCCTTTTACAAATACATCAACGCGAAACGGAGGACTAGGGAGAATCTCCATCCTTTACTGGATGCGAGGGGAAACCTAGTTACTAAGGATGAGGAAAAGGCTGAGGTGCTTAATGCCGCCTTTGCCTCAGTCTTTAGCGGCAATACCGGTTGTTCTCCGGACACCCAGTGCCCTGAGCTGGTGGAAGGGGATGGGGAGCAGGATGTGGCCTTCGCTATCCATGAGGAAATGGTTGGCGACCTACTACGGAGCTTGGATGTGCGCAAGTCGATGGGGCCGGATGGGATCCACCCAAGGGTACTGAGAGAACTGGCGGAGGAGCTGGCCGAGCCGCTTTCCATCATTTATCGGCAGTCCTGGCTATCGGGGGAGGTCCCGGTTGACTGGCGGCTAGCCAATGTGACGCCCATCTATAAGAAGGGCCGGAGGGCAGACCCGGGGAACTATAGGCCTGTCAGTTTGACCTCAGTGCCGGGGAAGCTCATGGAGCAGATTATCTTGAGGGTCATCACGCGGCTCTTGCAGGGCAAGCAGGCGATCAGGCCCAGTCAGCATGGGTTTATGAAAGGCAGGTCCTGCTTGACGAACCTGATCTCCTTCTATGACCAAGTGACGCGCTTGGTGGATGAGGGAAAGGCTGTGGACGTGGTCTACCTTGACCTCAGTAAGGCTTTTGACACCGTTCCCCACAACATTCTCCTCAAGAAACTGGCTGCTCGGGGCTTGGACTGGCGTACGCTTCGCTGGGTTAGAAACTGGCTGGATGGCCGGGCCCAGAGAGTTGTGGTGAATGGAGTCAAATCTGGTTGGAGGCCGGTCACTAGTGGAGTCCCCCAGGGCTCGGTACTGGGGCCGGTCCTCTTTAATATCTTTATTGATGATCTGGATGAGGGCGTCCAGTGCACCCTCAGTAAGTTTGCAGATGACACCAAGCTAAGTGCGTGTGTCGATCTGCTCGAGGGCAGGAAGGCTCTGCAGGAGGATCTGGATAGGCTGGAGCGATGGGCTGAGGTCAACTGTATGAAGTTCAACAAGGCCAAGTGCCGGGTCCTGCACCTGGGCTGCAACAACCCCAAGCATAGCTACAGGCTGGGAGATGAGTGGCTGGAAAGCTGCCTCGCCGAGAAGGACCTGGGAGTATTGGTGGATAGTCGGCTGAATATGAGCCAGCAGTGTGCTCAGGTGGCCAAGAAGGCCAACGGCATCCTGGCCTGTATAAGAAGCAGTGTGGCCAGCAGGTCTAGGGAAGTGATTGTGCCCCTGTACTCGGCTCTGGTGAGGCCGCACCTCAAGTACTGTGTTCAGTTTTGGGCCCCTCGCTACAGGAAGGACATGGACGTGCTCGAGCGAGTCCAGAGAAGGGCGACCAAGCTTGTGAGGGGTCTGGAGAACAAGTCTTACGAGGAGCGGCTGAGGGAGCTGGGCTTGTTCAGCCTGGAGAAGAGGAGGCTCAGGGGAGACCTCATCGCTCTCTACAGTTACCTGAAAGGAGGCTGTAGAGAGGTGGGGGTTGGTCTATTCTCCCACGTGCCTAGTGACAGGACGAGGGGGGTCAGACATTTCCAGAGGCTGAATCATCAGACTTTCCTATGTACCACTCTGAGAACGTCTCACTGTCTGGAAGTGTGTGTCTGTGCATTGACTAGAAAAAGAGGTTTCAGGTGGCTAGCTCACCTTTTTGTTTCTAAGTTTTAGTTCCCTGAGTTAAGTCAGATGAGCTCCACACAAGGCTTTTAAATAGGCAAATTAGTAAAGAAACCCTAATCAAGCCAAGATTATTTATTTTTTATAGTGGTTGAAATGCTGTCCTTCATCTCCTGGCAGAACTCACAGTCCCAAGGAACACAACATAGAGCAAGCCAAATGTTTGCCAGTAGGGATGATAACACATATAAAAAATAGTAGTCTCCCTGAAGTTGGAGAAGGATATTAGATTGTGACTAATAAAAGTACTGGCTAAAAAACTAACATATCCTTGCAGTGAAAATACCGTGCAGTTCTTAGAAAAATGAAGTTACATAGCGATCATATGTAGCATGAAAGGAAAAACTGTACAATTTTATCTGACAATAGAGGCAGTTTAAGTGTAATTTTTAGCCAAGTAGGGAGTCAAATGAGTTTAGGCAAAGAGCCTTTAGCGAGGATAGAAAAAGTATATCATGGCAACCTTTTAGAGATAAGAGACACCTTCCAAACAAGGCAGAAACATTGATCATGAGGAATTTTAGTTACTCTAATATTGATTAGTCTAACAGGAATGCAATCATAAAGAAGAGCACAATCTTAAAAACTACATGTTCTTAGTGCAGGCATGTTTTGTTTTCAGTAATTCCTTTAAAAGGTATTATGGTCCAAAGATATTCCACACCTGATCCTATGAGCTAAGTGTAAGAAATCACATTGAAGATACAGAGCATCCTGGATCTACTTATCAGTTTATCTTTGAGTTTGAAATACTCATGAGAAAATGCTGTGTACTAAAAGTGTTTTGACTTTGAGAAAGAGGACAGCGAAAGACAGCTGAAAGCTCTGAGGAATGTTGATTGGAATTCTATAATGTATGAGAAATCTCCAGAACAAGAGGAGGAGATATAATATTTAAGATGAGAATATAATTGAAATTCATCTCAAGCAAACAGCTTTTCTGCTGAATATAGAGTAGAATATCAAGCAAATTAAACAGTAATACAACAGAATAATAAGTCTAAGTCAAAACTGAAAACTGGAGCATGTTTCCTCTCAAATTTTCCAGTTCAAGCACACCCCCAAAAGTGTCAGTATTTCTCTACCATCTATAGAGAAAGCCTAAGATAGAGAACTGAGGTAGAAGGTCATGTTGCCAACAATTAAAAATAGATAAAATCAATCACACCTCTTGTACATCATTTAATTGGGAAAATGTAATTAGTGAATTGTCTAATATTTCAATCCTGCTTGTGTTACTCTTAAAATTCTTGATATTCAATTGAAAAATAAAAAAAATTAAAAATCAAGCAACCCATTCAGCCATGAAATTTTGCAAGCTATCTGATCTTGTCACACAACGCACCCAATTTGAGTGCAGCGGTTCACAATAGATGACCTCCCTACCATCCAGACCAGAACTGAAAAATCTTGGCTGAATACAAGTGTTTCTGAGTGTGAACATATCCAGGAGAATAGCACCTCAAAAAGATATTCTGTAGGGACATCTCTTAAAAGTTTAGGAAGCAAGGAAATAAGTGTTAACCTTCAACATATATTCTGATTCTTTGAGGACTTGGCCAAATACTGGTTTCAAGGTTCACCTTACTGACTTTATCAATGATCTGGATGAGGGGATTGAATACACCCTCACTAAGTTAGGCACAGGTATTGATCTGCTCAAAGGTAGGAGTGCTCTGCAGGAGGATCTGGATAGGATGGACCGATAGGCAGAGGCCGACTGTATGAAGTACAACAAGGCTAAGTGCCGGGTCCTGCACTTGGGGCACAACAACTGCATGCAATGTTACAGCGTGAGGGAAGAGTGGATGGAAATCTGCCTGGTGGAAAGGGATCTGGGGTTGTTGTTTGATAGCCAGCTGAATATGAACCAGCAGTGTGCTCAGGTGGCCATGAAGGCCAACAACAACCTGGATGGTATCAGAATAGTGTGGCCAGCAGGACTAAGGAAGTGATTGTACCCCTGTACTCATCTCTGGTGAGGCTGCACCTCAAATACTGTGTTCAGTTTTGGGCCCCTCACTAGAAGGACACTGAGGTGCTGGAGCATGTCGAGCATATCCAAAGAAGGGCAACAAAGCTGGTGAAGAGTCTAGAAAACAAGTCTTACTAGGAACAGCTGTTGGAACTGGGATTGTTTAGCATAGAGAAAAGAAGGCTCAGGGGAGATCTTATCACTCTGCACAACTACCTCAAAGGAGGGTGGGGCTCGTTCTCTTCTCCCAGGCAACAAGAGGCAATGGTCTCAAGCTGCACCAAAGGAGGTGTAGGTTGGATATTAGGTAAAATTTCTTCACTGAAAGGGTTGTGAAGCATTGGAACAGACTGCCCAGGGAAGTAGTTGAGTCAGCGTCCATGGAGGTATTTAAAGGACCTGTAGATCTGGTGCTTAAGAATATGGTTTAGTGGTAGACTTGGCAGTGCTAGGTTAACAGTCGGACTTGATCATCTTAGAGGTCTTTTCCAACCTAAATGATTCTATGACTTTGCCTTAGTTCATCTTACAGGTCCTAGGTGGGAGATACCATATTCAATCATGATATACGGAAAGCATTCATTGTGCATTTGTTTGAACAAAATGATTTACATCCTGCTGACCAGATTTAGTAGGGTCAGAAGAGATTAGAAGAGTCTTTTTAGCTTAAAGACCTGTGTTGGTGCCAGACAGAAGAGATGTTCAGCATGCTAATGTTTTCCTGGTTTTGCAGCAGAAGGACTTGCTAGAAAGATTTCCAAAGGATTAATGCTCTTCTCAGAACTGAATACAAGCTCTAATAAGGTACACAAAAGGCTTA
The DNA here is from genome assembly GCF_040182565.1 of Anser cygnoides. Lineage (NCBI taxonomy): Eukaryota > Metazoa > Chordata > Aves > Anseriformes > Anatidae > Anser > Anser cygnoides. Next base: position 179,190,184 of record NC_089873.1, read on the forward strand.
CTTCAAATAAAATGATTGCTATGCTTTTACCTGTCAGTTTTAGATTACTTCAGTTAGTTTGGAGTTTCAGTCTCCTAGATGTCCTGGGACAGATCGCATAAAATCTGTGCTTTCTTTGGGCTCATGAAAGCTTCAATTCTGGCTGTAGTCACAATGCTATGCAGCCCTTACATCTGAGAAAGTCTGTAGCTAATTCAACTGATACGGATCATTTTAAAAGAAATTTCTGAGAAAAAATGATAATTGAGAACTACTTCCTTCTTATAGATAATGTAACCACTGGCTTTTCAATGATATGAGCCCTTGTCTCCAGTTAAAAGTTGGAGTCTCAGTCAGTTGGTGGCCACACATCTCGGTCAACATCTCAGTTGGATGTGGATCTCTGTGGCAATTAAATCTCTATTCCAGTAAAGACAGAATATTTTATATGTTTTTTCTCAGCTGCTTCTACTACATCAGTAATACTGTCAGGTCAGATGTGAGACTTAGGTCTTTCAAAGAGGTAATGTGTCAGTTGAACAGACATTGGTTTTCCCCCAATGTCTTTACACTTTTGAAATGATGGATTGGTGGGTGGCTTTATGGTAACAGTTGATCCTATTTGGCAAGTCATCTGACTTCTCATTTTGCAAGTCTTGGGGAGATGTGACTAAGAATTCCCAGTAAAGGCTCACAAAGTTATCTGTATTATGTTGGTAGCCTTCTTTACTGATACTCCTCTTCAGAATAATCTTCCAAAATTTGCAAACTTTTTTATTATTTTTTTTTGCTATCATATTATATAATTAGTATTTCTGTGCTTTGTCCGTCATCTTTAGCATTCTGCTATCACATTTACCCTTTTCACAACTACATCTCATTCATGGCTCTGAGGCATATTTATAGTAATAAACCAATGAATCTGCAATTTCCAGGTGGTGAATTTGCACCTGGTGGTATCTATGTGCATGATGTTGCATGTTATACAATTAAATTTCATCTGACGTTATAATTCTGTCCTCAAAGACATCTAGTTTTTCCAGTGAGCAGCTTTTGAATTACACTGGCTCCCAGCTTTACATCTTCACAAATTTGTGACCATATTTTTTAAAGGAAAAATAAAAATTACATCAGTCCTTAAATCCCTTTGAGGATCTGTATTGACATTTTTCTTTCAGGCCATTTCCTAGCACAATCCCATGCTGTTTATCTTTTGGCCAATTTGCTAATTTTCACATAATTACAGCCATCTTCTCCACATGAATTAATAATTTCCCATGTGACATATGTTTCTTTTAGAAGATCAAAGAGATTCTTTTGTTTCTTTTTCCTCTATCGGGAATATGTGCTACCTTATCAAAAAGTGTTTTAGGTTTACTTGGCATTCTATTTTGCTCAATTTTTCTTATCCTTCAAAACTTGTTTTGGCATATTGTGGAGAAAAATACCATTCCTCACTGAATAGACTTTTTATCTGAATCCTCATTATCTAATTTTATGTGATAGTTTTCACAGTTAGTCTGTTAGTGAGATCATCCAATTGTTTGTATTAAATTATTTGAATTAAATGTTGCCATTTACATTTCCATGCTTCATTCCCACAGGCCATCCTAGGTTTGTCCTGTTTTATCATGAGTGTTAAAACTCGGGCATATTAGGTCACATGTGGTTTAAATGTTAATTATATGGTGTCCAATATAAATATCACAATATCACACTGTTTGCATCCTGGGGTGGTGGGGGGCTAAACTGCTCTATGTTTATTTTACTTTCCTTCAGAAGGGCTAAATAAACTTGAATTTTAGCAAATCTTACATTTCAAGATTTCTAAGCTGTATCTTATTTTCTGTCCATTTAATGTGAACAGAGTCAGCATTCAATCCAGATTTATTTTCTGTGGTTAACTGTTTCCAAATAAATTTATGACTGAAACCAAAATTTATATCATCATATGACTTTTAGTTTATTTGGCTACTTGTCTAATCTGAACATAGCCATCCATATTTTATTTCTAACACTATCTCAATAGAACTTGTTTTGAAATTCATCTAGTCACATTTTGATACCTTAAAATTTTCTGTCTTCTCAGCTCCTTCCACTTTGCACATAGTCAATACACAATGTTATTAGGCAGCGCGACACTGTGCCTGCTGGCACCAGATGGGATGCGCCTCTCTCATAGAGGGGTGAGGATTTTTGCTCAGGAATTGGCAGGGCTGATAGATAGGGCTTTAAACTAGAGTCAAAGGGGGAAGGGGATAAAACCAGGCACGCCGGTGATGAGCTAAGGGATGGTGTGCTAGAATCAAAGAGACTGTGCTAGTGAGGCCCTTCGGTCTGCTACACAAGGTGCTGCGTGTAGGGAGGCACATTTGAAGTGCTTCTACACAAATGCATGCAGTATGAGGAACAAAATGGATGAGCTAGAAGTCTTGGCCCAGTCCCACAGCTACGACATCATCGGCATAAGCAAAACCTGGTGGGATGAGTCCTGTGGCTGGTGTGTTGCAATAGATGGTTACAGGCTCTTCAAGAGGGACAGGCAGGGTAGGTGAGGTGGCAGGGTGGCAATGTATGTGAAGCATGGACTGGACTGTGTGGAACTTCAAGCTGGGGATGAAAAAGTTGAGAGCCTCTGGGTAAGGATTAAAGGACGAACAAATAAAGGGGATGTCGTTGTAGGAGTCTATTACAGACCACCTGGCCAGGACAACAACGCCGATGAATTATTCTTTGCGGAACTAAGAGATGCCTCGAGATCAACTCCCCTTGTCCTTATGGGAGATTTCAACTTGCCAGACATCAACTGGGATCACCACACGGCAGACACGAGCAAGTCCAGGCGGTTCATTAAGCACCTAGATGATAACTTCTTGGTGCAGGTGCTAAGAGAGCCAACTAGGAAAGGTGCCCTCCTTGATCTGTTGCTGGAGAACAGATTGGGTCTTGTGGGAGACGTGGCAATTGGCGGCCGTCTCGGTCATAGTGACCATGAAGTGGTTGAGTTTAGAATTTACGGTGACAGAAGGAAAACTGTCACCAAAACTTCAGCCCTCGATATGGGAAAAGCAGACTTCAGGCTGCTCAGGGAACTAGTCAGCAAGGTCCCCTGGGAAACTGCTTTTGAAGGCATTGGCGTCCATCAGTGCTGGTCAATCTTTAAGCACGGCCTCCTAAAAGCACAAGATCAGGCAATTCCAAAATATCGGAAGGCAGGCAGGCGGGGCAGAAGGCCGGCCTGGCTGACCAGGGAACTTCTACTGGAGCTTAGGCGAAAAAAGAAAGTGTACGGCTGCTGGAAGGAGGGTCAGGCGACGAGGAAGGAATACAGGGATGCTGTTTGTGTTTGTAGGGAGAAAATTCATGTGACCAAAGCCCAACTAGAGTTGAAGCTGGCCATGTGTGTGGGAGACAATAAAAACTTTTTTTTAGATATGTGAACAGAAAAAGGAGAACCAAAGAAAACATAGGTCCTCTACTAGACAATGACATAGGCAAAGCAGAGACGTTTAACACCTTCTTTGCCTCTGTCTTCAACACTGATGATGGACTTCGGGACCCTGGGTACCCTGAGCTGGAGGACCATGACAGTGGGAATGACAAACTCCCAATTGACCCTGAACGTGTGCAGGATTTGCTGCTCCACCTGGATTCATACAAGTCCATGGGTCCGGGTGGAATTCATCCCAGGGTGCTTAAAGAGCTGGCTGACATCATCACGGGACCTCTCTCAATTATTATTCAACGATCTTGGGAATCTGGAGAGGCCCCATTGGACTGCAAGCTGGCAAATGTTGTGCCAATTTTCAAGAAGGGTAAGAAAGAAGACCCTAGCAATTACAGGCCTGTCAGTCTCACGTCAGTGCCTGGTAAAATTATGGAGAGGATGATCCTTGAAGTTATTGAAGCACACCTGGGGGACAATGCAGTCATTGGTCCCAGCCAACATGGGTTCATGAGGGGTAGGTCCTGCCTAAAAAAATTTGATTTCTTTTTATGATAAAATCACCCATCTAGTCGATCAAGGGAAACCAGCCGATGTAATCTTTTTGGACTTCAGCAAAGCTTTTGACACGGTTTCCCATAGGATGCTATTGGACAAAATGTCCAGCATACAGCTAAACAAAACCATCATACGATGAGTGAGCAATTGGCTGACGGGCAGGGCTCAAAGGGTTGTGATAAATGAGGCCACAAATGAGGCTGGCAAATGGTCACTAGTGGGGTCCCTCAAGGCTCCGTTTTAGGGCCAGTCCCCTTCAATGTTTTTATAAATGATTTGGATGTAGGACTAGAAGGAGTTTTGAGCAAATTTGCCGGTGACACCAAACTTGGAGGAGTTGTGGGCTCTGATGAGGGTGGAAAGGCCTTGCAAAGAGATCTGGACAGATTGGAGAGCTGGGCGAACACCAACCACATGAAGTTTAACAAAAGCAAGTGCCGGGTCCTGCACCTGGGATGGGGCAACCCTGGCTATACGTACAGACTGGGCGACGAGACGCTGGGGAGCAGCCCCACAGAGAGGGATCTGGGGGTTGTGGTTGACAGCAAGTTGAATATGAGCCAGCAGGGTGCCCTGGCAGCCAGGAAGGCCAACCGCATCCTGGGATGCATCAAGCACAGCATTGCTAGTCAGTCGAGGGAAGTGATTGTCCCGCTCTACTCTGCGCTGGTGCAGCCTCACTTCGAGTACTGTGTGCAGTTCTGGGCACCACAGTACAAAAAGGACATTAAACTGTTGGAGAGTGTCCAGAGGAGGGCGACCAAGATGGTGAAGGGCCTAGAGGGGAAGACATATGAGGAGCGGCTGAGGTCACTTGGCCTGTTCAGCCTGGAGAAGAGGAGGCTGAGGGGGGACCTCATCGCAGTCTACAACTTCCTCGCAAGGGGGAGTGGAGGGGCAGGTGACCTATTCTCCATTATCACCAGTGATAGGACCCACAGGAACGGTGTTAAGCTGAGGCAGGGGAAGTTTAGGCTGGACATCAGGAAGAGGTTCTTCACTGAGAGGGTGGTCGCACACTGGAACAGGCTCCCCAGTGAAGTAGTCACTGCATCAAGCCTGTCTGAATTTAAGAAGCGATTGGACTGTGCACTTAGTCACATGGTCTAAACTTTTGGGCAGACCTGTGCGGTGCCAGGAGTTGGACTTGATGATCCTTATGGGTCCCTTCCAACTTGGGATATTCTATGATTCTATGGACTTTGATCCTTACCTCCATTTTTTTCCCCTAAAACAGACACCTGCATTTTTTATTTTCTTTTTACTCAGGATAAGTATTGTACTGTATTTATGACATCTGTTATGTCTTATTATCTACCCACAATATCAGTAATTCTGACTGCTCTGTTTTTTTCTGTTTTATTGCCTTGGCTGTTTGCATTATAGTTCAAACATTTGAATTTTTTTTCCCACCTTCATTTTCACTCCTTTGGATAATTTTTTATATGTTTGTTTGTTTGTTTTGTGAGTAAATACCTTGAAGCTGCTAATGGAGAGGTAGTATTTGAGGAAATCTAGAAGCCCTTCAGGCACGAGAACTGTTCCAAAGTTCTAATTGGAAAAAGATTAATGTGGGGCTGTGCTATCCTTCTGCAATACCGCATCCTCTTGGAACGCTTGGCTCCTCTGAGTAATTTTCTTCAGAAAAAAAAAAAAATCACATTAAACAGTGGGTGTCCAAACAAATGGTAATATTTCAGTTCAGATTTTGTGTTAGGTTTTGCATCAAGTTCCATCAAACAGCACACGTAGTAAGACTCATCATATTCCATCAACTAATTCTGCTAAATGTCAGGCATTTAATAAAGGGAAAGGGCAAAAAGTTGTAAAGGGTTTGCCTTGCCTTGTTAATCAGCGCTTGGAAAAGTTTGAAGAACTCAGTGACTTGTTAATTTAAGAGCTAGTTTCTGGAAGCTATAGCATACGCTACCTGAAATCCAAATCTTCTTTTAACAGTCAAGGGACCTCACCTGCTAGATTTCAAATACTTAAATGTGTATGTATATTTGCTGCAAATCTTGTTTGCCAAGCAAATATATGCAGGCATCAAAGTCATTTGTCAGTACTGAGAAGAAAAAGCTATCACAAAAACAGAGGTGTCAGTACCTCTCATAAAATCAGCTTTCCACCAGCTTTATAGGACAGGCAAAGTTCAGGAGCAGCTATCACAGGCTATTAAAAAGTACCCCATCACTATTAAGAAGATGGACTGACAGTTCAGCATCACTACAAAAGCTCAGTTGCTGTTTGCCAGCCATTACACGATGGACATAACTTTAGGCAAACTAACAGATGAAAACTTTTACTGCCTTTCTTTGAAAGTAAAGAAAACCTCAGTTAAAAATTCTATTTACTGTAATTCATAATTCTTTGGGAATTCTGTCTCAGCATCAAGTATGCAGAATCAAGCTCTCCAATTCCTATACACAGTTGGTAACGTTTTTTCATCTGAATAGTTCAATTATCCTCTGTAAAGGTACTCACTTCAGTAACAGCCATTCAATGGAAGTATGGGTGGCAGAATCAAACCTTTAGCTTATGTGGAGTTCAGCATCCTTTTACTGTTTACTTTGATTAACCACATCACTACACATTTTCAAGAGGAAATGCAATTTTCCCTGGCAATAACTCAGCAACTCACAGTAAGGGGGTAAAAGCTTTGAGCAGACAATTCTAGGTGCTGAAGATAGTGCAAGTGATAAAATGATGTATAAAATGACATGATAACAAACACTGACCATATCTCTGATTTTTCTTTAGTAGCAGACAATATCATCATTCACACAGCTGTGAGCCATTCAAGAAGGTATTATCCCATGAGTTCTGACATCAAAATACTTACTGCTTCCAGCCTTACAGTAAAGCAGTTTAGTAGGTAATAAAAATGAGCAGGAAATTTCCAGAGCAGTCTGAGTTGACAGCAAAGACCAAATTTCCACAAAGTAGTACAGTTATATATAATTTATATCTCTCTGCACCATCTAATCCTCCTGAGAAGATTAATTCTGGCAGAAGGCATACCATGGTAAGACCAAATACCTTGCCTTAGGGTGTACAGTAGATGTAGGCAGTTTTCATTTCTTCCAGAGGTTCCTCAGGAATCTTATTGACAAAAGCCACACAAAAATGTTTTTCTTGTTATTTCACAAATCCTTTGGATGCACATCTCTGTTCCTACCAAAGGTGAAATCTTTGGCTTTGTTTTCCTTTTATTTTCTATAAGCTAGAAGACCTGATTGTCATTTTTAGGACAGACTAATAGCCTATATAAAAAAATAACACGAGTGAGTACTATAATCAAAATCATAAGACCATGCACTGTGGCTTGAGTTTGGTTCTGTATTCACACCACTGCTATTTTAACATTGCTTGAAGTCAATTAATTAAAAGCTATCTGTGAGAAGAAAAATCAATACTCAATATTTAAATAAACAGTTTTCTTGAGTGTTGTATAAGCAGTATGCTTGTGCAAAAGGCTGTGCCAGAGGTATCCCTTGTGAACTCAGGCCCAAACTCTCCACATTTTAAAATGCTCTTTTTATTTCCTACCAATGAAGGAAATAAATTGTGGAAAATATGATCTGTTTTTGAAAAAGATCCAAAAAATAATACAAGGGCAAGATTCAGCTCCTAACTATAGACATGCAGTTATTGACACTGCCACTAAGAAGGCTAATGGTATTCTTAGCTGCATTAGGCAAAGTATTGCCAGCAGTTTGAAGGAGGTGATCCTTCCCCTCTAGTGAGCACAGACTGAGGCCACATACAGAATATGGTGTCCAGTTCTGGCCTCCCCAGCCCAAGAGAGACATTGATATACTAGAAAGAGTTCAGAAAAGAGCCATGAAGATGATGGAAGTACTGGAGCATCTTTCCTATGAAGAAAGATAAAGAGCTATGACTGTTCAGCCTGAAGAAGAGAAGAAAGGTTGGGGGGGGGATCCTGTCAATGTATATAAATACCTGAAAGTAGGGTGCAAAGAAGACAGAGCCAGCCTCCTTTCAGAAGAACCCTGTGACAGGAGAAAAGGCAGTGGGCTCAAAGTGCAACTCAGCAGGTTCCATCTGAATATCAGGAAACACTTCTTTACTGTGAGGGTTCCTGAGCAATGGAACAGGTTGTCCAGAGAGATTTTGGAGACTTTCTCCGTGGAGATTTTTCAAAATCTGCCTGGGCATGGTCCTGGGCAACCTGCTCTTCAGCAGTGGAGTTGGAGCAGATGACCTCCAGATGTCCCTTCCAACATCAACCATTCTGATTCTGCAACATGTCCACTAGGTTTCTAAGTTCCTATATTAATGAGAAGAGTTCCAGATATCTATTTGGTCAATTTAGCATAAACATTTAGAGGTATTTAAAACACTTTTGGCAAACAAATCTGGCCTCCATCTCCCCTACCCTTTCCTGTAAGGTGCTGTAATGTATCTGGCAATCCTCTGTGGGCAGTCTGGGTATTTAATGGCATCTGAAAGTGGCATGAGACACCTGTCTTCAGGAAACTGAACTGAGATCTCAGTTGACAAGATGAGTGACATCTACTGAGCTATTGTGCTCATATTAAGAGAAGTCAATATGTTGTTTTGCTTGTTTGTGTCAGCCAAACCTCCAGGCTCCACTGACCTTATTGATTAAATCTCCTTCAGATACAAAATGAAGCCTTAGTTACCCAGGGTAGGCAACACCCGCATAAACATACAGTTGCATTTGAGACACTGTACAGTGTCTGAGACATCTAAATAGAGGTTCCAGAAGTGGCAGAGGACCTGGAACAATTCCATGTGCATCTGGACTGGCGGGTGCAGAAGAGAGCAAGAGATGCTTATGCTTAAGCATTTGCATCAGGCCTCCTCAATGCATAGATGTCTCATGTATATGTCTTAATGTAAGTGTTAAGTCCTACTCCAGGTAAATATAGCTTCCCGAGGCACTTCAGCCAGTTACCTAAACTAATAAATTACAGGCTTCATTAAAACCTGTTTTTTTTTTTTTTTTTTGAGGGTCCATCTTCTTTTCAAGAACCTTTGAGCGGGAAGGTTTTCTTGAAAATCCAGTTTTCCATTCTAAAACAGTTTCAACATTAAGCTAATTGCCCCTTTATTATCCCTCTCTGGAAAGTGGATGTGTTTTTGTAGCCATTTCTGCAGCCAGTTTAATTCATATCTCAAATCTTGATCTCTTTCAAGAGATCAATATATCATTTGGATCTCAGTTTGAACTGGACAAATAATGGAAAAATTATCAGAATAATATATTTTTTATGGAAACAAATTGTTGAAAAAAACATCTGTTTTCAAATACTAGATGACTGATTCACTGTTACTATTGTCATCCCTATTTTTAATCCATTTAAATCTCTTTCACACATAAGAAGACATGTAACAGCACAGCACAAACAAAATCAGCTCTAAAACAGCCACATGGACAATGGAAATGTAGCTTTCAGTATAGCCTTCATGCAGCTATACTGCACTCAGCTACCACTTCCCCTAATGAGATCTCTTTGCTTTGGCTTACAATTATTGAAATACTATCTCTGTCACTGGTAGCCCTAGCCCTCTTCACTCATCTATCTTCCCCCTCACTACATGATTATTTAATGTAATATTTTCCTGGGAGGAGAGTACACACAGCACATTCAGGCCTCAGTTCAGGGTAGTTTGTGGGGTTTTTTGTGTTTTTTTTTTTTTTCATGACACAGGCGGTATATCCTGACTTTCATACGCACACACACACAAAAGAAGCAATCTTTATGGCAAAACGTCTTTTCACACAAATAAGAGAAGAGGGCAAGCTGCAGAAAATTTACTCTGCTCGTTTATTTGTGATACATATGGATGCTTTGACTCTCTTTTCTATTGATTTTTTTTCTGTACTTTGAAACTGTTTACATCTGCGAGTGGTAGCAGACATTTTTGGCATTTCATTACTCTGAAAACAAAATTCAGTCTTATCCACCACCTGCCCAACAACTCTTTAATGGACACATCACATCCCTTTGGATGACTTTGGGAAGTACCACTGTTAATCTATCCACCTAGCATGTTTACCTGCCTTAATCTTTTCATACCTTCCCTGAGAAATATATCTTATACATAGCCACTTGCTCAGTTTCTGGTTCCCTCGCTATATTTTTTATTTTTATAAGCATCAGTCCTACTGGAGGTTGGTGTATTTTTTTTATTTATTTTTTTTCTGACAGATAGGTGGTGGGTGGGACTGGGAAGTAAAGTATTTTAATTGTAACACTACACCTGCTCTTCTCTAAATGACACTGCCAACCTGTTTTACTGTGAGTAATTTAGGACTTGAGTCACACGCACCCACAGAGATATCTTTGTTCTTGCTGAATTTAGCATTTAAAATGTTCCAGCAAGTTCATCTTTTTCAAGAGAAAGCCAGTTAGAGACAGATTTTCTACTTCAGCTGTTACCCAAAGCAAAAGCTGGCCAGGACCAATCTGTACAGGAATTTTCAGCAGCCATGTGAACAGTCACATACATGAGTATGACTCATTTAAACAAGGCTGGTCCCAAAGTACGTCACTACCTCAAAGTTGCTATCAACCAATGATCCAATGTTGTACATACAGCTGCACACAAGAAACTGGAAAATGTTTGGATTGCTTAGTTAACATGCATAAAGTCACTGTACATGAGGAAGATTGCATTTTAAATGTCACCTTCCCTTTGTGTAATATATTTGCCCTTATATTGGAAAAAACTCTGATTTTTTTTGTTGTTTTTTTTTTTTGTTTATTTTTAATAGCTTTATGTAATACTTCTCTCTTGGTCTGGTCTGCATGAATAGGCAGGAAGGCTGTAATTTTGTTAAAAACCATTATGTAATAACATATCCTTGAGAAATTTGATAAGGCCTGTCTATGCCACCATAAACATGCTAAGTAAAGCCTTTGAATTAACTTCATTTGAAAGACCTTGTGAAGAGCTAAGGCACATAACTGGATAGAATTGAATTACTGTAGCCTAATAAATTATCAGCCATTAGCTGAATTTCCTTAATTGCCTGTGGGCTTGCTTTTAGTCCACCCCAATTGTGAGGTAATAAACATCAGTGAAAGAGATTTCAGAAGAACATTTGAAGCCTAAATAACAGTAAGGAGTCTAAATACTTTGTTGGACCAGTGCCCATACCTTGAATGATATTAGATAGATCAACAAGTGATTTTTCAATTCATGTTTATAATTCTGTATGTGATATGTTACTTGAACCACTGGCAACCAGGAAAATGTAGAAAAGCTGAAGGATGGGAGGGGTGCGAAAGAGATATCAACTCTCAGATTATGCGGTACTGAAAATCTTTCTTAGAAATGTTTGGATAAAAAAAATAGTAAAAAGGAGGTGAGGGGAGCACTGCTAAAATCCTTCCATAGTTAAAACCCCCAAGACACAGAGTTTTTGAAGTTGCAAATCTAAGGGCAATATAAAGTAAATGCCTTTTCTGAAGAACTTCTGTGGTATTTAAGTCCCACTTTGTGTTTGCCTGATGGTATTTTTCAGTTGGCTAGTAATAGAAAGAAGATTCTGTTTATATAAATAAGTTCGGCTATTTTAAAATCTAAATGGATATTTTTATTGGTCCAGCACATTTCCAAATTCCAAAGTTGGCATAAATTAAAATTCTATTCAATTAAGGCTCCAGAGTATCTGTGACTAGATAAAATTTTGATTGAATGCATTCATATGGACCTATTATCATTTGGATTTTTATTCATGATTTTTAAACACTGCATGTTCCTAATGACTCATGTCCTATCATGTTATGCCTAAAATACATTTTACAGTCCCCAGCAACATTAGATATTTGATATTCATAGACAGTGTTGCGATCAGGTGTGACTTAGCTGTAACTTTTTGATATGAAGAAAAGAATTTTGATTTGACCTTATTCTTGGCAGGTCTGTTTAGCACATCTTAAGAAATAATTACTTTGTAGGAATCAAAAGTAAAGGGTTTTCTTAAATTTTATGGTTTTCAAAGTTGGGCAAATATTGTATAATTGAAAGTGAGTTTCTTGTGGCCTTATTCACTTATCTGGCTTTTTTCAGACATTCCAATTCTGATATTTGCTCTTTGTAAGAAACTGTACTGGAAAATTATTAGTTCACATGCTTGGATACTCATGGAAATGTGAATGATAAACAAGGGCATGTAAATATTCACATAAGAATATAGTGTTTATGTGTGAGAGGGGAATACCATTTGACACAGATAAAAGAGCTGGTTCATGGAAGCTATTAAATGAGCCATAAAAGAATTTCAATCATACTTTTTGCAGCTAGAGTGAACCATACACATATTACTGAGTCCCAATCACAAGATCACTGCATATGCTACATCAAATATACCTTTTTAAGAAATAAATACTCTTTGGCATAGCAGGACAAGATCTTGAGTTCCTCAGAGAGAGCTCTGTTAAATAAAAATTTGGCTTGTTAGTTGCTAACTGACATTCCATTTCTGCCCTTTCATTCACTTGTCTTTTCACTTCCTCTTTCACATCCATTTAATTTTTTAACTGCCTGAAGCTCCTGATAGTAAAAATATAAAAATTCCTTAGCCATCCTTTAGCACATGCAAGCATAATGCACACACTTATACACACATAAATTGTTTGTGCATAAGTACGGAGTACATATACACAGGTATGCTACTGAATAGTATAAATGAAACAAATTCTCAGTAGGTATGGACGTAAAACTTGTTAGGTTTGTTAAAATTCAGTCCTATTAAAAGTGAGAACAGAATATTTAAATGTATCTATTTAAGTCTCCGTCTAGGAATTTAATACAGGTTGAATTTACCTGAAGCAAAACAAACTTTTCTATCAGTGAAGTTTATTTTTGTTTGAACCCCCAATCTCTCCACAAAGTGCAGTCTCTGTCTATCTACTACCCCTGTGTGAAAAGTCAATAAGGTGCTATAAAATTATTTCTGCTATGCTTCCCTTTCTGTCACCCCTTGGCTTATTTCTCTTGCAAAACAAAGGCATTTTAAAAATAAAATTCATTCTTTAAATTTCATGCCTCAAAACAAGATATCAAATTGAATAAATGTTGAGAGATAAAATTTAGTACTTTAAGTAATTAAATTGCTGAGGAATAATGTCCTACAAAGTATAAAAGAGTTATATTTAATGCATACAAAAGTCTGTAATCACTATTACTTTGAATGGAAAAATCCATGAAGCAGCTGTGCTGCACTAATATTTTCATCACTTGAATTCCCTTTACACAAAATTTTCACTGCAAGGTAAGTTTTAACTGCTGTTATTTGAATGCATGTTGATATGTTAGATATGAACAGGAAGGCAGGAAGGCAGGAAGGAAGGAAGGAAGGAAGGATCAGACAAAGATGAATAAAATAAGACTGAGAAGGGGTATGATCATAAATATATCATGAAGGGATGGAAGCCAATGGGTGAAAGAACTGCAAAAGCTCAAAAGTTATGTCAGCATAAAAATAAATGAGTGTAAACTGAGTATGATATATACTTAAGCTGTAAATACAAGGTTGTGTGATGTGGAGTTTGCAATAGCAAGATAGAGGAGGCATGGCCCTAAGGGGTCTGGTACAACTCCTAAGTTCCTAACTGAGTTTTAGTTTTAGGAATTTGCCCACAGCTACTGAAAATTTTACTCCTGGGACAAGCAGTCACAACATCCTAGTTAAATGAAGCTGTCATGGTGAGTTACATAGAAGAAGGTAGCATGTCAATTAAGCATAATGATGTGGCAATTAGCTTCTGATTTCAACTTTCTAAATATGTGCCACAGAATAACTAAAAGGATGCAAGAAATATAATCTCTTCATCCTCTATTAAAAAATGGAGTACGTGAAGAAATGAAAAATATTTGACTACTCAGAAAATCTATTTGTCTTCTTTGTTCAGCATCTCCTTCTATTGATCACTATCAGTGCTGACAAATAGCTTGAAGCTGTGATCCTGAATTGATATTTAATTAAAATGAAGATCTATTCTAATTGTATGGTAAACACATCAGAGTTCTGTATGTAAATAATGTCAGCAGATGAAGGATAAAATAAGAATTTTAAATAAGTGTTAGAAAGTTTGTAAAGGGGCTAGGAAGCAAGTCATGCAGAGAAAAGCAATAATTAAATTCTATCTCCAATTTATTTTTACACTGGATTCCATTCTTATTACACCAAAGTTTAAAGACTGTTTTCTTATTTGCCTTGCAAGAATGAATAAATTACATGAACAATATGGAGTTTAAAGGGGGGGTTAAATCACAAAAGTAATGTTTTCCTTGTCAAAGGGTGAAACCCATTTACAGTATGAGTAGAGCATGTGTCTTAATGACATCGAAACTTACAAAATGAAATTACTGAGTTGCCTTACAGAGAACTGTATTGTTCAGAGAATGTTTTGTCTCTCACTCCGGGTCAGCAACTTTCTGTCACTGTGCCCTTTTTCCAAACTCAAATATATCATTATTGGGGAACACTGAAATAACAGCTGCTGTGCTGGCTACCCAGAGGGCTATAATCGATTTTGCTTTCTGCTAATTTTGAAGAACCTGCAGGACAGACAGAGGAATCTCAAAGATTCTATTGGTCCTCTTGAAAGCTTCAGGAAACAAATCATCTGTTTTGAGATATAAAAAAAAAAAAAAATACTCAGAAGGGTTTACCAATGGTCTCCTGTTATTGCTTTATTGAGGGGTCACACTGAGGAATACTTCAAAGTGCTCTTGAGCCATTCCCTGGGAGCAGCTCTCCACTTCTGCTTCTGTCTTGTGAAAGCCTTCAGATGGTGGTCAAATGGTAGTCCTATGGAAACTTTAATCAGCCCAATGCAAGAAGATTAAGTCACACTTTTTTTTTTTTTTTTTGGCAGGACACAGTGGTCAGATACAAGGCAAAGGAAAATGTTTTAACATAGGAAATTTCAAATGGTTCTTAAGCTTTTTTTTTTTTTTTTTTTTTATTTCCTCTCTCTGAGGTTGGTTCAAACCCTGAAAATATTTCCCTTTAGAGCCTGTGTAGTCTCTGGCCTTGGATGAAGGTGGACTTGCTTGGAGCAAAGGATTGAATTAGGTGGTCTCCAAATGTTCCTTCCAATCTCGCTTTTCTGTATTAAGAATAGTGAATTCTCAAAACAGAGGAAGAGTTGCAAGACATGAAAGAAAAGTAATAGAGCAGGTACAGAAATGACAATTCTCCAATAGCAGTCCTGTTACTATATGCAAAAGTTTATACAAGGACTCTAATTATCACTAAGAGCATCAAACCTCAGAGATGCAGATATGGTGAGACCAAAATTGAAATTAGCATGATTTGGGGATGTAAATAATTTTGAGAAGGGCATAAATTCTGCTTTGCTTTTGGAGAATAAAGAGACTGAAGTCAATAAATCCCTCTGCTAAGGCTATCTCCCCTGTTTTTTGTCATCTGTGCTCAAGGAAGTTCATGCAGAACCCCAGAGTATCGAGGGCCCAGTATGAACTGTGAAGGAGTGTCTAAGCAAATGATCAGATTGGGGAAAGGTCTTCCAAAGTCTGAGGCATTGTTTTAAAGTCTAAGAAATTTTGATTACAGAGTCCCACTCTTCAACAGAAGGGGCAGACAAGATGTCTCTGCTTGGAAATATGACCCCTAAAAAAAAAGACTCAATTCTGAATAGGTGCAAGAGACTTAAAAATATTTTATAGCCACATGATGGAACTGACCTCAATGGGTAGCTGTCTTTTTAAAGATTACAGTAAATCTTGTTTGCTAGAGTGTGAATAATTTGTTTTCACACTTCATGTCTTTATAGTTTGGGTCAATAGAAAAGGGAAAAAGCTAAAAAATAAGTTCCTGAACATACAGTTAGGTTAAGATCCAAAAAAGGCCTGGAGGGCTCCTCTCTAAGGGCTAAATCTTTTTCACCTGAAGAAGTATCATTTTTTCCCTACTGATATATCTTCAAAGGTTTTGGTTTTGGCAGTACCAGTTTGAACAAATAGCTAATGGACAGCTCCTGTACATAAGCAAAGAAAAAAGTGCTTGGAAGTAGAATATATGCCAACACTTATTACAAATTTTATTAGTTGTGTTATTATTTGGGAAGGAGGAAAAAAAATCAGTTTGAAGAATATGATATCTCTAATTAAATAGTCAGTGTGTCAGAAAGAAGATTTTCAACCCCTCTGCTGGAGTTCTAGGATTCATATGGTATCCAGTATTATTACCACTTTTATTGGCACTGAATAAACATTTGAGCAAAATATGTGTCCATTAAATCCCAATTCTTAAATTTTAATAATTTTTCTAAGTGATTTTGTGGGTTTTTTTTGTTTGTTTGTTTTTTGTTTTGTTTTTTTTCCTTTGGGTTTTAAGGGTTAATATTTGTGTAGTACTTTCTGACATAAATGCTACTTTAAAAAAAAAAAAAAAAGAAAACTCTTTGAAATGCAGTCCTACCTAAAAATAATTTAATTCTATTTTTCTTTCTTATTGTAATTGCTCTGTAGTGTTTATCTTTGCAAGGACAAAAACATCAAAGTTAATCATGCCAAGAGTAGAATGCAGTGCCAGCATGTTACGAACCTGCAAATTATTTCTCATACTGTGGAATATTCAGACAGTGTTTTACTAATCTGATACTGATCTAATAAAAGCCTTGGTAAGGTAACACAGGCATGGTTAAATTACTATGGAATACCACAGTTAGCTGGAGGTAACCACACGCTCAGTGAAAACTGATTCTTCTGTGTCTTATGTTGAGAAAGAGACATGCCAAGAGTAAAGAGTCAGATGTCGTGCATTAAGTGACACACATTCAACTAAATAGCTGACATATTTCTACTTTAAGAATAAGTTTCTGGGGATGGGGGGGGGGGGGGGGGCAGGAGGGAGGCCATGCTTACGTCCCTGCATTGTCAGACTCATCAGCAATCTACTTGTTGATTTAGTCCTCATTAGTAATATAACAACACCAACATAAGTAAAGCTTCTTTTTCCTTGCCTTGCCTAGCCTTGCCTAGCCTTGCCTAGCCTTGCCTTGCCTAGTCTTGCCTTGCCTTCCCTTGCCTAGCCTTGCCTTGCCTTGCCTAGCCTTGCCTTGCCTTGCATTGCTTTGCCTTGCCTTGCCTTGCCTTGCCGTGCCATGCCATGCCTTGCTGTGCCGTGCCTTGCCGTGCCTTCAAACTAGGGTTGTCCTCAGCTGTGCAATAAAAGTTTGGCTGTTTTCCTACTTTCATATGCATTCATTTACCTTCCTGCCTAATGAAAAATACACAGCACAGCCAATTTGTCTCACATACTTTTTTACCTTCCATTCTCTACCCAAAATATATTTTGCCTCAACTATTGAGGAGTGTAATTATATTTCACTCACTTATAGGAAAGTCCTTGGTAATTCACTGTTGCCTGAGGCTCTCTGAGTTACACCTCTTTCACTTTCATGACAAAAACATAATAACAATGCCTCAGGGGTAATATTTTCATTGGCAAGATGTACCTGGAAAACTATACAGAGCTAAAAATAAAAAATAATTTTAAAAAGAAAGAAAGAAAAAAAAAGTTCTTTTCATGGCTTGCTTTCCTTCCTGAAATTTTCTATCATTCCCACGATATTCCATACTGGCAATATTGTTTCTCCAGGTTAAAATTTATTTTGTTGTGAAACATAGCCCAGTACAGGTGAAGTTTGACTTTTATATTTGAAGAAATAGATACACTATAGCTAAAACCATCTTATTTTTAAGTCAGGAGGAATAACAAGAAAGTTTATCTAGGGATTTGTGCTCCTTCTCTCACTCCTCAAATCTCTACCCGGCTGAAGGCTGCAGGTAAAGCTTTCTGGCAATCTACTGATATAACTGTTTATCAGAAGTCAGAAAATGCCAGTTAGAAAAAGGCAAAAAATGCTTTGTGAACACACAGAAATCTTGGTTACTTTTCTGTATAAATTGATAGATGGAAAGCATTATAATAAGAGGGAAATGGAAATTCTTCACAAGTTCAAGCATAATACTTGATTAATATTTTAAAGGTGGCTATCATATCGTTAATTTTGTATGTTATGCAAAATTTCAAAACTAAACTGGATTCTAAAGAGAAATACATTTAAAAATGTATTATATGTGATTTTTAAAAGTTGAAATTCTAACATATCCTAAAATGTTGATTTTATTCCCCCTGTAATTCTTGCACATGTTTAGTTGGGCAGAAGTACTCAGCTTTCTACCAGGTTGTGCTTTTTATAAGCAATACCAAATAATCTGTGTCTTCCATTATGTTGGTCGTATTATAGCTTGGTTTTGTTCTCTGATGTTTTGCACTACATTTTAAGAGTTGTAAGTAGCATAAGGGGTCAGGCATTATTTGGAAAGATTAAAGACAGTCCCTGATTCAAAGAATTGCAATCCATGTGAAATTTTGCAACAACTATGTTAATAATTATTTTTCCTGTGTACTGTCTCGTTAAAGATCTCTTGTAGAGTCTATCAAAAACAGTATATTCTGTTTACTACAGGCGATGTGGCAATTTGCTATAAAGTTTTACTTCTGTTCTTTCTTCTTTACTTTCTTAATATGTAATAAGAAATAGTGCAGTAACATATCAGAGCTACTGATTGCACTCCAGCTGTAGCAGAAGCAGGATAGACATGGAATAAAATGTACTGGGAAATGTGGAAAGGGGAAACAAATGAGGCTGGTAGAATTAGATTAGTAAATAGTAGTTAATTTCAGTAGCAATCCATTTTGATTTCTGGACCAAACAGATCTATTAAAGAAATCCAATATGTTTTGAGGGAAGTAAGGGTAAACACAGATACAGGCCTGGAGAGTAGGAGCTATTACTTATATTTGAAGAGCTATATGGAGCCATTATCCAAATCAATGGAAGTTCTGTAAAAATAAAGAGGCTGGCAATCTTAAGGCCCCTTCTTTCAATCAAATCCGTGAGGATACTAAAAGCCATTAATACAGACCCAACCATTACATGACAACTATAATATAAATCCATTGATCAAGAAGAGCTTTAAAAAAATTAGTCTGCAAGTAGTATTATAGAGTAAATGAATTTGACCTATGATTACTGTTCGTTTTCCAAATGTTTTCTGTAAAGCTAATGCACTAATATGAAATACAAAAGATTTTTCTGAGGAAACATTTGTCAATTTTTTTATGGAGAGAATATTTTAATTTTGCACTGGAAATCTGATACTAGCAGCTGCACTCAGATTTAAGTAACAGAAACATATACAGTGAGGCATGCACTATTTGAGAGTTGCTGTTTTGTTTGTCATGTATTCACAACAAACTCTTCACAAGTCACTGAATTTACTCAGGAAATGACAGAACAGTGAATACACATGGGGAGCCACGACCCTTTCAGAGGTCATTTTCAAAGAGAAAGTCAAAGCTTCCTAAGAAAGACACTAATCACAAGCTGTTTGTCCAGCTCCAGGACTTCCAATAGAATAGGTTTGTCTTTCAATTTCAGGGGATCATTTTATAACATTTGAATGACAGGTATAAGAAGAGGTGTTCCTTCTATCACCTTGTGTTATCTAAGGATGAGTTGCACAAGTTCACACACAGTCGCTAAATATTTCCCAACTGCATAAACAAATTTTTAGAAAATCTGGATGATACAGCTCTCATTTGTGATTATCATTGGAGATACAAAAGGCCAGATACCTATAAGACTGTAAATGAAAGTATACAAGGAAAAATAATATAAATAAAAAAATCAGTCAATATACAGAATACCTAGTCCCAGACTTTCATCCCCATAGTGCTGCTGCTTTGCTCATCTTTCTCCTTCCTCTTCATACCCGTTACTAACCAGTTAAGGATTTTTCCTTCATCCCTATGGATATGTAACTGCTTCCCAGATTTATTTTCATCTCTGTATTCCCTGGAGCGATAAACATTTTCCTTCTCACAGTGGTGCCAGTGCTGTGCAGAAGGCTGTCATGCTGGCATAAGCAGAGCGAGCCCTTTGTGGTTGCACTTGCTCTGACACTGGCAACCAGTTAATGGATGGAGGATATACTGTCTAAGGGCACTTGAGCTCACTACAGAGCAGCAGGTGGACAGTGCAACAGTAGGAAAAGAGCATCTAGTTGTATTTATTTAAGTCTGCAATAGGAATGAGGAATAAATCTGAGATCAGTAGGCCATTGCACCTTCTGCTACCCTGAAAATTATATTGTTGCCAGGCCATTGTGTAAACTCTTTCAGTTTCTAGAGAGATTTCCTGATGGGTCACAGTACTGGAAGTGACAGCTACAGCTATTGGAAATAATGGCCCATAGCTGCAGCAAAAGAGAATTAACGACAGCACTTTTTGTTCAGGATAACAGCCTGGTAATCCATATCATCACTTCAGAGTAAGTTCATACAACAAAAGCAAACAAGCCAATAGACAGTTTGGACTTTGAATAAAATAAAAAAATATTCACATTCTATCATCATTATTTTCATTTTTTTTTCTCTCCTTTTGAAAGCAAAATGTTACAGATAAAGCTAAGTGGATCTGAATAAGCATCACTGTATTGTATTATTGTAGGCATAGCTCAGAGCAAACACTTTTCTGTCACAAGTGGGTAATTGTGGGACACATTGCTGAAGACCTAACCTTTTTACCACATGAAAGATATTATCCATATATGTGTTTTGTTTTTTTTTTTTTTTTACAAGGTTCTACCAGTGATTTCAATCTTGATTTAAAAACAAAAACAAACAAAAAATAATTCTCTATAACGCTTTTTCAATATTGCTTTCGATATCCTTTGGTATCTTTCCTATGAGAAGCTAACACAGTAATATTATCACTGCTGTAATACTCTGATTCTGACTCACCTGACTAAACTGTGGCACTGTGTTACCTCAGACACTTCAGGTGAAGGAGAAGGGTGTTTTAAATACAGACAAGAGAAGACAGGATATTGTCTCTATAAGGAAATTGTAAAGGTAGAGACCATATCTCCCTTGTTGTCATGTGCCATGCCCATGAACCTATGGCATATAGAGCATGAGTAGGCTCTGGCTTGAAATTCAGGCATCTTTAGCTGGGTGTCGTCTGCCACCCATCCCTTTACGCTCCCATTATTCTGAGCACAGACCAGGGGCTCCAGTCAGTGTTGCTGTTCATACAGGTATCTAATTCCTTTTTTAGAACGGCTTGCAATATTTGTGATAGCTGCAAAGTCTTGGCAAAGTCTGGGCATAGGCAGCATTTTGCCAATGTACCTACTCCAAACCACCAGTTTTCGCTTATTCCCAGACACACATATCTCGTTATGCTTTCATATTATTGTTCCTATCTGAATTTCAAGTTTTTATTTTGTGGGTAATTTGCAACATTTAGCTTAAATAACTTGGAAGTCATAAGTATTAGCAAGTAAAGCAATAGAATATCTGCATAACTTGCTTGTTCATTATTAAGTAGCCAAATCCTTGAGGATTTATTATTATTATTAAAGCTGAAATGATAAAAGTATACAGAATTCATTTGGGGTTGTAAAGTCTTTGTCAAGTTTCAGTCAAATACTAATGGAAATATCCCACACTAGAAATTAAATAAAATAAAGTTAATAAAGGAATTTCTCAGAGACCCTTTGTAAAATGGAGACCTTCTAATGAAGGAAGCAAATGATTCAAAATAGATGTAAAAATAATAATAACTATATATATATAATAATAAATAAATAATAAAAATAATAATATAAAAATAATATAAAAATAACTATCTGGTGCTATTTAAACAGAAAATAATCATCAAAAAAGGAAGGTTTAACAAATGTGTTTCATCACAAAAATATATTAACCACTTTTCACAGTCTGGAACTTTCAGCAGTCAATAATAGATAATATTTACTTGCTCCTGCTGGGGAAACTTTTTTATATATTTAATGGAATACATTGAATGTAGGTTACTATAGTTACAGCAGAATTTCAGAATGAGTTTTGTTTTATCATAATTGCTGCATATTAGTATATAAACAGCTGAACTCCATCTTCCACTGGTAGCACTAATTTGTACCTAGAGACAATTCTCTCCCCTCAGAAAATCGAAGAACAGCTTAAAATATGCTGTAAGTTTGTGGTCCTCCCCAGAGGGAGTGGAAAGTTTCTGCAAGTCAAGCTGTTTGTTGGTTAGAGCCTGGGACTGCTGGGATTGGTAGCACAGAAAGGTGAAGCTGTAAAAATCCATCACCAGCAGTAAAGGGAAATTAAAAACGTTCCCTACCCCACCCAAACCATACTGAATTATAACCATATTACTTTCCATCACTATTGTTTCTGAGCAGGCCTGAACACTAATGAATTTGGCTGGGATTTTTACAGAACCCTGAGAGAGTTTGGAAACTAGCAAAGAATACAACATAGCCTCTATAAAGTTCCCAGTTTTTATCTTCATAAGTGTTTTCTAACATAGGAAACTATTGTTCCCAGGTTACAGAGGCTAGCAAAGAAGAGTTTCTTCGTCATGGATCCCTTATGCATCCCCATAAAGATTAATACTCCTCAGAAAATGGCTTTATTCTTTAGAGAGATGAGTTGTGAGTGTAATTTTTTCCTATGTGAATTATAGAATTTTTAATGTCTCACAGAAATACTGAGTGTCAGGAAATGATAGAATCACAGAAAGTAAGGAGTAGGGAGAAGTAGAAATCAAACCCAGAAATTAAAAGACCTAGCTGAGATTTTAACTACTAGCTCAACGCTCCCTGCAAGGAATTACACACTCAGGACTTCAATTGCATTCCCATATTTCTCCATGTTGAGAACTAAGTCAAATGAAGTTTCATATAAGACTTCTGTTGAAGTGCTTGAAAAGACAATATACCTGAAATGGTGGCTTTTATGATTCCCTGGATAGACAAAAAGTCTTCCAAGACTGGTCAATGACTGACAGCCCAACAAGGTATCTTCTGCTTCTTTTAAATGCCATGATCCTGCAAGTGAAATGCAAAAGGAAAGACAGTGTGTCATATACAATATGGAAGGACAAGAAATTAATGTCAAGTCAAACATTGCTTTCTCCAGCATGACAGCAATTGCATGGATCACTGGATTCCAGAAGACAGTAGTCTTAAACATGCTACACTTTAATGACTACAGTTTTGTAACTGAAGATGACTCAAGTGGCATATTGCATAACTGAAACACTGGGGAGAGAAAAAAAAAAAAAAAAAAAGGACAATAACTTAGTAATACCTATTTTTTCCTGATAGTCACAAAGGAAAATCTTTTCATTAACATTATAAATGCCAAATTACTTTTAAAATCAAACTACATCTGTCTGGTAGCTTTTCATATAAACTTAGAGAAAACTTATTTTCATATGTTCTTTATTGTTTATGTGTTTGGAATCACTGTTAATCGAGACAATAAATTTATAATGTGCACTTTTTGGCTTTATCATTGCTCCAGTCTAGGAGGGATATATCTTCACCCTTGAGCTTTTATGGACAGGAGTGTTCAAGAAAATGTCTATTTTCTTTTCATACATTAACTTAGTAGATGTTTACATGTCAATATTCCCACCAGATATGAAAATACTCCCTCCTGGTTAAAAGAACAAGGTATGGTGACATACTTAACCTTCAAACCCCAATAGATTCAAAGGATCCCATACACTAGAAAACATTCCTCAAAAAATTAGAAATAATGAATGCCTTCTCTGAAATCCAGGCCTGTAAATAGATCATCTAGGAAGAGGAAAAAGGAGAACATTTGTTGGATAAACTGCTGTTTTTACCTCATCCAGTTCTGGGGCCCATTAACAGCTTAGAGTTACAGCTGGCAGAATAAGTGTTTTTTGTCATGCACTGGAGAAGAAACAGGTGCTTGTGCACAACAAGGGTGCCTGTTTATTGCTTTTACTGCATTCTACAATGTTTGCTTCATTTTTCTCACATTATCCCTTCTCAAGCCTTTCATCTAGTAATATAAGATACTACCTGCAAAAGTGCATTGTGAAACCAAGCAAGATTTATGTGTGATAGTGTATAAACACAAAGAAAAAGTGAGTCTTTCTCCCCAAATCTTTTAACTGAAATAGACAAGTTCAAGACAAAGAACAGGAGGAAAAAAAGGCAAAGTGTCTGCTCAAGGTAAAATTGAACAGAAACAATATTGGCAAGAATGGAAACCAGTATCTTGCATCCTATATAGCTCTTTATGGACAGTTTTATGGTGTTTTTTCCTAGCACCTTTGATAAATGAATTTGTTACTAGTTTTCTTCCTTTTCCTATGCCCCTTTTTGGGCTGGGTCAACCCTTAATTTAATGCTCTAGACATAAAACCAAGTGATGAAAATGCTTCAGTGTAGGAGCTAGATTTGCAACACATTACTGAGATTTTCAGTGTCACTCATCAACTAGCATCCTGCTCTTTAAAAGCTTGGCCCTTTATTTTGAGACCTGAGTGAGTCATAGAACACCACAGAATATATCTAGAGCCTAGATATATTAGATATATAGATATATTAGATATATTAGATATATAGATATCTATCTTGGCCACTAATATGCAGGGAACTGGTGTCTCCCACCAATCTCATACAAAATCAGGCTCTCACTTGCATCACAGGACTTCATAGCTTTTTGGAACTTAGATCCTATTTCATAATACTTCTTTTTTCATAATTATCTTTATACATTTGTTTTCTTCTGTAAATTCTCCTTCCTTCTTGATAGCATCTGTGTATTTTAATTTTTTGACTATACCTGTAATTTATTTGCTACTTATCCCCTTCCTTCCTCATCTATGCACAACAAAAATAAAGAGAGGAAGAAATAGGCACTGATAAGCAAAGAATCATAAGTGTGTCAAGAAGGCACTATTAATAAGAAATAGGGGAGGTAGGGGCTGTCTTTTAAGAGGTATTGAACCATTGACCTCGGAGTTTTCTATTACAGTCCAGAGAGAAGATGCAAAATCACCTCACCACAGGAAAGAAATGAGAAATTTTGAGGGCTATCGAGCACCAAATTCTTGTGGTGGCTCAGCAAAATGTTACTTAGAACAGGTGTTCCTATAATTGTGATACACTGGGGAAATTTGCAATGTTCAATAGCCCCCCAAGACATACTAATACCTCTCTAATGTCTTTAGAAATGGTGTGTTGGATTGTCAAAGAGCACAGAATAAAACCTCTCTCAAGCCTTTTTGCCAATATTTGCAGTTCAGCATATGTTTCTTGTGTAGCTGGCTTTTCCAGAAATAAGGAGGGCTTTTTGGACAGAGTCCTGAAAGATCTGATGTTACTGCAAGACTTTTATTATATCAAAATGCTTGAAGCTACTTACAATAGTTCTGGAACCTTAACCTTTCTTTTCTCAAAGTGATAAGGAGAGCTGTTATTGTTTAAGCAAAACCTCGGTTACTTATGAGAGCAACAAGATAGGCAGGAAATCCCCCATAGGACAGGTGTAATTTTAAGGCTCTAGGCCCATATGTAGTGAGAACAGTTGGGAAGCAATCTTTCCCACAGTTTTAAATCCAGATATTATTATTATAACACAAACATAACATGGCCAATTTGCAATTTCAATTAACAATAAACCATAACTATTTAATAAAAATGGAAAACAGATGGTAAAAATAAAATGCTTATGGTTATCAAATTTGCTCAAATTAAATGGAGGAGCAGGAAAGAAAAAGAATATTCAATAAAAAATAATAGAACAGTTACCAACCCTGAGGAGATCTGGGAGGACTACAACACAGAAATGACCAGAATGCATTTTCCCAAAGTAACTTAAATATTTTTATATGCTTAGAGTTAGTATTTCTTCACTGAAACTTTGAAAAATTCTGCAAATAGAAACAAATATGCAGAAAATAAGAAAAGTTTGGTGAAACAATGTGGCAGATGACACAGCTAGCTATCATTAAGAGTTCAGCACTGTAGGAGGTACATGAATCACTGAATGGGCTAGGATCTTTTCATATGTTAAGAAGACAATTTCAATAAATGAGGAGGAATGAGGAGGCTAGTTTTTCATGGTGTAAAGTATGGAGACTTTTTTTTTACTTCAAGTGAAGCAGGTACTAGAAGCCCTGACAACCTGCAGTGGAAATGAACTGTAAATAGGCAAGAAACACAACAAGGTCACAGCTTCTGACCTCTGTGATTATCTAGGGGTATTTAACTAGCTACAAACCATTTTCTTTCAAAGAAATGATTCAGTATGGAATTGAATTCAATATGTCATTTCACGCTAGAGCTGGGCAAACCATTCTTGGGAAACATTTTAGCTAATAAATTAGTCCCTTTTTTTTTTTTGGTTGACAGATTATTAGCAAAAATATTGTGATCCACGTAAACGTGTTCATTTTCTTTGAATCATTGAAGCGGTTTGTACAAATATTTTTCAATCAACTTGCCTGTTGCAAACTTTTCATTTAATTATGTCCTTGACTATTCAGCATGCATTATTTGTTATTCAAATGGTGTGTTTGGTCATCTAAGTTTCATGGTGGTTTCCCTTACTATTTGCCTGAAGCTGTAAATGTCCATAAATTCAGTGGAAGAGCAGTTGGGACAAATAGCAAATATCTTTGTTCCTAAGCAGGTGTCTGGTTTTGTAAGTTTATGGGTAAATGAGCAGAGAAGAGCCATGCCCAAGCAATCCTGCAAACAGAAATACTGGCCAAGTGTTCAATGAACACTCAAAAACATCTCTGGAGGGAACTGCAGGATTAACACATGTCCTTTTAGCCTAGAGAGGTGCCTGAAACCCACATTGTCATGGACCTACAGCCCCTCTTCTTATGTTTAAACCAAGCCAAGGTATTTTGCTGCTAATCATATCAGCTCCCAAGGACTACTCCCTTTGTCAGTGAACACAGCTGAATTGAAAAGCAATTCTGGATTTGCCAGAATGCCTGTCAGCTTCTTCCCTATTGTCCAAGTTCAATTTCAGACAAACAGTACCATGATGATATAGCGAGTACTCAATACCAACACTTCAAGCCCCAGCAGAGAGAAACAGAACTGACGGTAAGACCCTTAATCAGGATGCATGAACAAGCAATGATTCAGTTTACTCTTGTAGAGCTGTGCTGAGACAAATAAATCTTTCCACAATGCTACAGAAGCTAAGGAAAAAAAAAAAAAAAGGAAAAAAAAAAAAAAAAAAGCAGACCTATTTGAGTTCAGATAAACCCAAACTGAAAGCTTTCCTGTAAAACTCAAAATCTCACGTTTTCCAAGTATTACATTGCTCCTTCTGAGCCTTTTTTTCATTGCAGTGGTTATGACTTCTGTTGTTGTTTCAGATAATCCTTAAGTATCACACATAAACCAGTGTCAAAATGACAATGTGACAGTTCTACCTAGTCCCACCAGAAAGCACTACATAAGCAGATGTGACTTTGCCCCTCTGCTTCATACACAATTATGAAAGAACCCACAGAACGGCTCAGCCTTCCTGTGCACCTCTGAAAGCTGCAGATCCTTCAAAGTTTTTCATTTTTCAGTACCCCTGGCTTCATTGTGTGCACCCCATCCTGAAACATCCTCTCCCCTGATTAGGTCACTTGTCAGGAGAAGCGGTGTAACCTGAGCCTGTAGTTGAGGAGAGACATGCATGGACCTCTCAGTGCTAGCCATGACCCTTGGATGAGCTGGGTAGTTTTGTACCATCAAATGCAATCAGCAAGCCAAAGAGAAACCATAATGGCTGATACATGCCTTTTGTTCAGAATGTGAGTCATGGGAGTTGAATTTGCATGATATGTCACTCTCTGCGTACTCTATAGTCTTCAGCGATATTGGAATAGTCACTAGAAATATATTTAGGTATCCCAGTTTTCCAAGATCTCCCTCAACCCTATCCAACAATTTCAACCTCAACAACAGCCAGGAGGCAATTCTACACAAGAAAAGCTGGATGCTGCCTAGGGCAACAGAGCACCAAATGCTGCAACAAGGAATACTCATGGAATTGTTCACTGTCTTATTCCTATGAAACACTTTTAAAATGTCAAAGTACTAACTCTAGGTGTCTGGATTAGTAAAGCTTTTCATCCTGTTCTGCACTCTCTGTGCAGGATACTTGACTAGATGGGAGCAAGGCAAACACTTATATTTCAATGATGGTAATTTAAGATCAGAAAAGTTGAATTACACAGTAATGTTATAATACCATAATTACCCTAGGACTGTGCCCCATGTTTAACAATAGGTGTCTGCAGTGCCATTAAAATAATGACTTTCAGATTTGCCAAGTGTTTTATTATGAGAAAACCTGGCCACAAAAATCTTTAAGACCATTTTTTTTTCAACTGGTGTAAATTGATGTACCTCCACTTAAGTCACTGCGTGAAGATATGACCTTTATGCTTAAAGGACCCAAAATGTTTAGCAATTAGGTAAGCAGACTGTGCTCCAGTAACATTAGGTGTTATCACACGTGGATTATATTTTATACAAATAAGTTGAAGTTATTTAAACTGATACACTTAAAAGTACAGAAAAATGTGAATGTAATGTATGTGTATGGAGCACCTTTCCTTCTTATTTAAATCTGTTGCAGAAGTACAAGTCAACAATGTGCTGTCACACATCTTACTATAAGTAATTCAAAAATGGTGATTCAGAGGACAGATCTAGTCTTCTTTTCCAAAGCTGCCTTCACCTGCCTCACATACATTGACAGCCAGGTAAGAATAGCATGTTGCTACACTCACACCTCGAGTAATAGGTAGTAGTCACAGGTAGTAGGTACCACACAAGTACTTGGGTGTACTACTACTAGGTAGTACACCCGCACCTCAAGTACTAGTAGGCTGCTTCTCAAGTACATTGTTCAGTTTTGGGCCCCTCACTACAAGAAGGACATCGAGGTGCTGGAGTGTGTCCAGAGAAGGACTACAAAGCTGGTGAAGGGCCAGGAACACAAGTCCTATGGGGAGCAGCTGAGGGAACTGGGGTTGTTTAGTCTGGAGAAGAGTCTCAGGGGAGACCTTATTGCTCTCTACAGCTACCTGAAAGGAAGGTGTGGGGAGCTGGGGGTTGGCCTCTTCTCACAGGTAACCAGTGATAGGACTAGAGGGAATGGCCTCAAGTTGTGCCAGGGGAGGTTTAGGTTGGAAAATTAGTAGACATTTCTTCTCAGAAAGAGCAGTCAGGCATTGGAACGGGTTGCCCAGGGAGGTGGTGGCATCACAGTCCCTGGGGGTGTTTAAGGAAAGGTTGGCCATGGTGCTTAGGGACATGGTTTAGTGGGTGACACTGGTAGTAGGATGATGGTTCTATCAGATAATCTTGGAGGTCTTTTCCAACCTATTCTATGATTCTATGGTTCTATAACCTTTCTTATTTTGGAAATATTCCTAAATGAGTCAAAACATAATAGTCTGCTTGTTTGCATTTGTCAAGTTTTATTGAAACAGTATTCCTGCATTACTTTGTTTTTATCAGATTGTATTTGTCTACCAAAAAGCAAATGCTACTAATTCACTACTCACTCTCCAAAAGTCTATCCTAATTTTTATGTATTCCTGTATTTAATATCAGAGGCAGAGCAGTGATGTGGTGGTGAATGTTGAATTTGAACTGAATTCCCTTATAGCTCAGATAATATATTTTAGTTTTCATAGCTTTCTCCTAAGGCCAGAAGAAATCCACCCAATCCAGTCTCATGTCTGTAGTGTTTTCTTGGAACTGCTGCTTTACTGCTAATTGCTTTTCTAAATGAATTGTGGTATGGATGCATGCAGATTTCATCCACTAATAAACATTAGAATATACAGAAGGAGAAGAGCTGGGAAAGAGGAAAAGAAAAGTGAAAAAGGGAAGAGACAGAAAGAGAAAGATAATGCCTGAAAAACAACTTAGAATATCCAACATATATCCACATATAAAACACTTCACTGTGAGTTTGTACATTAGCAGTTACAAAGAATCTACACAAGAAAAATCTTTAACTAAGGTATGCTGGTATCCAGCTAAACTTGCTGTTAGTTCACAATAACACGTGAACTCCGACCAAAACTTTTGATTCCATTAATATTGCTTTCCTGCCCTCTCAGTGGGAGAAGGTAATAAGGACTTCTATGATGCAGCCTTTCCTTTAGCGGTAGTGTTAGGAGTTTCCTCCTCTACTCAATACTTTGATACCATGCAACTAATTCATGTCACTTGTGGTGAAGCTATGAATCTATCTGGTTCCTTTTTTGTTTAGTATTAATCTTTATACCTCTTCACCTTTACAAAATTTTCATGAAATTAGCCAATAGATTTAAAAGATATTGTCAGAAGATTTGTCAGAAGAGAGTCTGACAAACTAGTGGAAACACAGAGCTCTCATTTTCTTCAAATGTTAGACTGATAATCATTTCCTTGCTTCCACTCTTTGTTCCTCTACTTACTCAACAACCAGAGATGTTTACCTCAAGTGTTATGGGTGCTTACTTTATAGTTAGGTTTTCACAGCAAGAATTTAAGTTAGATTTCTGCAAGCTTAGACATTAGAGTTTATATGTTAATTTTAAATAATCCTACTTGTGCAAAACTTGTTTTGCACCAAATTTTAATGTAAGAATGGCCATAGTGATAGTCAATGCCTATCTAGCCAAAGATCTTCAATGCAAGCTGCAAAACTTTACATCTTTTTCACTTATTCATTTTTCCATTTGTAAACAGCAGCCATTTATTATACTAGTATAGATTTTTTGCAAGGTTTAAATGCCAGACCAGTGATGCAGTTCACAGTTGGTTTGTATGTACCATCTGGGCTTTGTATACAAAAAGAGGCACCTAGTCTTAATTTTGGAAGCATTTGAGGGAGGATCTATTATATGCAGCGTTGGTTTAGTCCACTTCATGTTTGGAAGGTAATAAGTCAGTAGTATTTCTAGGACTTGGCAGTTGGTGTGCCATCTGGGGTGGTAAAGACTCTGCATATGGGAGATGGTGTGGTCCCAAATATTTTATCTTTCTAGCACACTTCCCACTAAAGGAAACTTTCATTTAAAGAAGCAAGATTTATTACAAGTGTTGTACACTGCTACAAAGGTGAAAGGCAAAGAACTATATATACTGCATATATTTACTTATGCATTTTTTTTCCCTCACAATACACTTATAATATAGCAAGTAAATTTTGTTTCTAATTACCTTAATAACATTTTTCTCATATTCCTCATGTTACTCTTGTTTGCACTTCTCTGCATCACACAAAACTCTTCTCCAGCCTTGAGATTTGTACTTTGTTGATATTTGGAGACTAGCAGGTACAAGGAGAACTATATTATCAGATAGTCAATAACTCTTTAATCTGAGGTCTTTTGATCCATGTACAAACTTGGTCTTTTTCATTTAGCCTGTAACATTTTACCCATTTTAACATTCCTTCATTAAAAAAAAAAAATCACAGAATCACAGAATCACAGAACTGTAGAGGTTGGAAGGGACCTCGAAAGATCATTGGGTCGAACCCCCCTGCCAAAGCAGGTTCCTTAGAGCAGGCTGCCCAGGTAGGCGTCCAGACGGGCCTTGAATATCTCCAGAGAAGGAGACTCCACAACCTCCCTGGGCAGCCTGTTCCAGTGCTCCGTCACCCTCACTGCGAAGAAGTTCTTTCTCATGTTGGTGCGGAACTTCCTGTGCTCTATCTTGTGGCCATTACCCCTTGTCCTGTCCCCACAAACTACTGAAAAGAGGTTGGCCAAATCCTTCTGTCTCGCACACCTCAGGTATTTATACACATTGATGAGATCCCCTCTCAGTCTTCTTTTCTCCAGGCCGAACAGACCCAGGTCTCTCAACCTTTCTTCACAGGGAAGATGCTCCAGGCCCCGTATCATCTTTGTGGCCCTCCGCTGGACTCTTTCCAGGAGATCCCTGTCTTTTTTGTACTGGGGAGCCCACGACTGGACACAGTACTCCAGGTGAGGTCTGACCAGGGCAGAGTAGAGGGGGAGGAACACCTCCCTTGACCTGCTGGCCACGATCCTTTTAATCCATGCCAGGATCCCATTGGCCCTCTTGGCCATGAGGGCACACTGCTGGCTCATGGTCAACCTGTCGTGCACCAGGACCCCCAGGTCCTTCTCCTCAGAGCTCCTCTCCAGCAGGTCGTCCCCCAGCCTGTACTGATATGTGTAGTTGTTCCTGGTTGCATCTGGTCATTTGACTTTCACTTCAGTGTCTTATAGTTCCTTTCATTAATCATTCCAAGAACCCTATTTGATCCTGTGAGTGTTGGGGCTGTATAGATCAGGTCTGTTTCTATGTTCAGAATTAATCTAGTCTTATGAGATATTACTGTATCATCTTATTTCAGTAATCCTACATATGCACCTATAATTTTATTTGCTTTGTTGTTGACCTTCCACGTCCATTATCTGCAACAAATATATTTTGTTATCTCATCTTTCCCAAATTAATACTTGATATTTGCTTCAAATTATTCACGAGATGTTGCGTCACACATTTATCATTTATTTATTACCTTATCACATCCATCTCTGACACACTGTATTATTCTTTCCCCATAAACTCATTCAAAACCCCTTCCAATGTATCACAGGTAAATTTTGTTAATGAGCTGATTCATTCTCCTTTCCAAATCAGGAATGAAGAAGTTAAATAAGTCTTGATTTAGTACCGGCATCACAGCAAATAACTGTGTATCTCTATTCAACTTGATCTGTGAATATTCTTTTTTTATGGCCTTTGAGCTCATCTTCAATCCATGTGACAGTTCTCCTATTTGTCGATTTGAATTAATTGTATGAGAGTTCATGGACACTATATCAAATGTTTTATTGAAGTCAAACTATATTAGGTCTGCCATTTTCCTTTCATTTGCTTATTTGATAATGTTATCAGAAGAAGCAATCACATTTGTCTGATAAGATTTATTCCAATAAACCATGCTGTTTGTTACTCATGGTTCTGTTATTCTCTGGGAGCTATTCTGCGCCTACAAGGCACAGTCCTTCTATGCACTGACTCTGTTTTGACAGCTTGCCCGCTGAAAAGAAATCTCACTGAGCATCATGTTAATCTTGGGGCTCACTACTAAACTGAGGATCTGATCCAGCACTCATCAGTAAGAGTCTCTTCTCTTTATTTCTGTGAACTTCAGATTAAATAGTTTTGCAAAAGGTTGGCTTGTTTCTCCCATGTATTATATATCACACTGTGTTTTTCCTTGTGGGTTGGAGAAAAACAGTAAAACTAGAAGAATCAAGAGACAGTGCACCATATATACCTTAGGTGAATTAAACAAAAATAGCAGCCACTTCCAGCTAACAGACTCATAACATTTTGAAAGGTTCATTGCACAGGAAATAAAATTCTAACTGTTGCATATAGTGTACGTTGTTCATGACCATTGCTGTTGCAGCCACCTTACTTTTACCTGACACAGCAGAGATTAAACAAGAGACCTCCAACATAGAAATAGATTAAACAAGATACTTTATAAAGCCAAACTCCATAGCTGGATCTGTTAACATGATCACATCTTCTGCATTTTGATTTTCAATAGAAAGCATCTTTACAGGGAGATGTCTTCATTGCATGTTACTTTGGAAATGCTATTACTACCCTATTTCTAGGACAACAGAGGAACAGTAAATCACGACTAATCTTTCAGTAAGATTGAAAATCCTCTGTAGAAAAAGCAGTATGGCCATCGGTTTGACTGAATAAGGCACACAGATAGTTTGGGTCAGTTCTGCTGAATTCTGGTCTCCAATTTGGGTCAGAACAACAGTCACCTAATAAGGCCATCCAGCTACCTGTCAGCTCCACAGCTTCCTAAAACATATTTCTCCCCAGAGAATCACACCTCTGCCCCAAATCTGTACCCTCCAACCATTGCCCTTCACAGATACATATCTCTTCCTACAAGTTCTCTTTTCTTACTGTTTTCAATTTTCCTGTTAGGTGACACTGATGAGAAGAGTAGCATACTTTTTGGGACTGACATATCCAACTTCAGATATCTAAAGGGTAGGTGATGAAGCCAAAATTTTCACCCTAGGCTCTCCTTATCACCAGAACCTCTTCTGTCTTCTAGGAGACTACCTGATCTATCCCAAAGGCCTATTTGCCAATTATATAATCTCTGTCTAGAGTTCAAAATCTCCAAAAGATGTTCCACTGCAGAAATGACAAAAGAACTTAGAACAATGAACTACATTTTAGATGCCAAAGTTATGGTACATGAATCTGACACAATGTCTCATAAAGGCACATAAAAATAATGTCATAAGACAAACTGATAAAGGTCTTTGTGTCCCAGAAGAGCAAGTCCTAGTAAATGATCTCAGCTGAGTGTAAGTCTCAAATGACAATATTTACCAGCTGCACAAACTCTGTGGTTATGTCATTAAGGGATGATGTTATAAGACAATCTACCTCATGGTATAAATAGTCATACCTCTATCAACTTCAGGACCCTATTGATTAATACTTGCTGAGAAGTGATTTGAATGTTTCAAATGTTGTAATGTTCTTCTATTAATAACATTATTTCTGGCATAGCAACACAGCTGTTCTTCTCTTTTTGATGATACACCTATAAACATAAAATCAATTTCATTATTTACCCTAAAAATCAATTTAATTATTTACCCTAAAAATCCCATTAAATGACCACTTGTTTATTTAAAAAATAATAATTTATAAATCTGTGTGGTTTTCTTTTCCCTCTCAAGAGCTTAAACCTACACACTGGAAGAGTTTATTTGTCCACAATTTATCCTGAAAGTGGGCGTGTGAAAAAAACAAAATTTCTCTTCCTCCCTTTCATTGTCACTTTCCCTGTTTTTCTCTCTAAAAACAGGACTTATTGTACCTGTCTAGCTCTAGCTCTGAAAATGCATGGGCCAATCTAAAATATATTGCCCTTTCCCCTGAAACAACAATTGACACAATGTAGTCCAGTTCTACTTACATAAAACTGAGAGGTTCGTAGTGATCCATGACCTTGTAAGGCTCATTATTAGATAGATACCAATTTGTCATGCTGCGCCTAGCTATCAGCTTTTCTAGTCACTCACTTCATGCTTCTAGTAGCAAATTATATTTGACTTTCAATTTAAAATCCAGGGTACTTTAATGTAAAACCTCAGTATAATAATGGTGATGAAGCAGCAGGGCATACAATTTGACAGAATGGATTTTTCTGGTTTATTTTGTCAGATTCCCTTCCTCCAAGCTCCAAAAGTGAAGGGAAGGGAAGGGAAGGGAAGGGAAAGGGAAAGGGAAAGGGAAAGGGAAAGGGAAAGGGAAAGGGAAAGGGAAAGGGAAAGGGAAAGGGAAAGGGAAAGGGAAAGGGAAAGGGAAAGGGAAAGGGAAAGGGAAAGGGAAAGGGAAAGGGAAAGGGAAAGGGAAAGGGGGAAAGGGAAAGGGAAAGGGAAAGGGAAAGGGAAAGGGAAAGGGAAAGGGAAAGGGAAAGGGAAAGGGAAAGGGAAAGGGAAAGGGAAAGGGAAAGGGAAAGGGAAAGGGAAAGGGAAAGGGAAAGGGAAAGGGAAAGGGAAAGGGAAAGGGAAAGGGAAAGGGAAAAAAAAGAAAAGAAAAGAAAAGAAAAGAAAAGAAAAGAAAAGAAAAGAAAAGAAAAGAAAAGAAAAGAAAAGAAAAGAAAAGAAAAGAAAAGAAAAGAAAAGAAAAGAAAAGAAAAGAAAAGAAAAGAAAAGAAAAGAAAAGAAAAGAAAAGAAAAGAAAAGAAAAGAAAAGAAAAGAAAAGAAAAGAAAAGAAAAGAAAAAAAGAAAAGAAAAAAAGAAAAGAAAAGAAAAGAAAAGAAAAGAAAAGAAAAGAAAAGAAAAGAAAAGAAAAGAAAAGAAAAGAAAAGAAAAGAAAAGAAAAGAAAAGAAAAGAAAAGAAAAGAAAAGAAAAGAAAAGAAAAGAAAAGAAAAGAAAAGAAAAGAAAAGAAAAGAAAAGAAAAGAAAAAAAAAAAAAAAAGAAAAGAAAAAAAAAAAAAAAAAAAAAAGAGGGGGGGGAGGGGAGGGGAGGGGAGGGGAGGGGAGGGGAGGGGAGGGGAGGGGAGGGGAGGGGAGGGGAGGGCAGGGCAGGGCAGGGGAGGGCAGGGCAGGGCAGGGCAGGGCAGGGGAGGGCAGGGCGGAAGGAAGGAAGGAAAGGAAGGAAGGAAGGAAGGAAGGAAGGAAGGAAGGAAGGAAGGAAGGAAGGAAGGAAGGAAGGAAGGAAGGAAAAGGAAGGAAGGAAGGAAGGAAGGAAGGAAGGAAGGAAGGAAGGAAGGAAGGAAGGAAGGAAGGAAGGAAGGAAGGAAGGAAAAGTTATGAATTCATGAATGAAGATTTTTTATATAAATATTCATTTTTCTACCTCCCACCCTCAATCTAATATATCGATGTCTTCTGATTTTTTATGTGGTAGAAACACAAGATGGCAAATATCATCAATCTGTTTTCATAGCTCAACTGGCAAAACAACCCTAAGCTCCACAAATAAGGACTTTGAGTAGAAGGGATCAAAAACCTTGAATCTAGAGAAGGCTACAGGAAGAAAGAAGAGCAAACAGTGTATATAGTGCTAATATTTAAGCCCTTCCTATAACTGGGAATGTGATAAATGACAATGTCCTGAAGATGATGCTGAGAACTGGACCACAGCCCGCCCAACATAAGAGAGCAAAAATCTCTTAAGCTCTGACTATTTCAAGGATGAATTTATTTCTTGACTTCAAATTTGGCAAAATATTTGATACAAACACAGTGATCAAAACTTTTAAACTAAGTAGCTAAGCAACCAGTGTCTAACTGAGTTCTAACTGAGTTCTCAGTTCTAACTGAGAAGGTAGGAATAAGCACAGTATGACTGTAGAAGAGGCCAATTTCTGTTGTTCCCAAGAAAGAGAGCGGGGGGAAAGTTACTCATCAAAAGTAGGTAATAAACTCTTCCTTACCCTTGCAGAAACAGCTGAAGCCTTTGTATATTTGAATTATTTACATATCATACAAATCAAGTACAACACATTTCTAGTATTTAAACTCATTCTTCCATTATATGGGTGTACAGCTCTGTTTACATGAGGGTGTTAGCTTTTCTTTATTTTCAGTCTGTCCATTGTGTTTCTGGGATGATTATACATACTGTGGAAAATTCTGTAGACTGAAAGACATATGTACTATAGCAGCCAAAAGCAGGCAATGAAAAACAACTTTCATTAAAAATGTATATATATATATATATATATATATATATATAAATGAATTGCTTTTCCAGGTCTAACATAGACCTGGAATCATACATGGGTGAAGCAAATAAAAACTTAAAGATATATACATAAAAAGATATGCTGTTTGTTGGTCCCATAAAAACCCAGCTGCTATGACCAATGCCTAGACAGCTGTGACACAGTGATCTTGTTGCATAAGGCAAATGCATGGCCTCACAACTTATTGTGACAAGTCTACCAGCATGTAGAGGTTTTCTGACTTAGAATTTTTGTGTGCCCATTCTTTTTATTGCTGTGTTGTTTAGAAGGAAGCCATCCCTGTCAGTAATACAGAGGTAGATGGATATAAGTTTATGTAAATCAGTACGAGGGGAGCTAGGGATGCCAATGGATCAAAACAATACATATGAGCTGAGATCTCCTCTTCAACCAAGAAAACAAAACAAAACAAAACAAAACAAAATAAAAACACAACCAACCAACCAAAAAAAACTATTAAAAGTTTCCTTTTTTTATTTTTCATGTAGGTAACAACTTACAAAACGTGTGATGTAGACTTTATGCAAAGAGATTTTAAACCAGCATGTTGTGATCTCAAATTAAGCTGTTACACTTATGCATGCAGTTGCAAGCTAATTGGAAATGTTACTGCAGAAACAAGGTAAGCAACAGAGATCAGGGCTTGAAAACTTAGATGTGGGATACCTGGAAGAAAACTTTAAAATTGTTTTTGTTTTTTTTTTTTAATGAAATAGTAAGTCCATCCTGCATATTTGAGTGGTGTTACCTAAACTCTTATATTTTGATCTGAGCAGCAATACTATACAAAAAGATTGTCTAAAATTTGTTAACTACAGTTGCTGATGGAGCAGATGTATTTTATGACATAAGGGGTACATTCATAAAGTAACTTTTCTATTCCAGTTCCACATACACATTCTTTTTCATGTTCTTTCCTGTATGTTACAAGGCTAATACTGCTGAAGATTACAAACCTAAATACTTATTGATTTTTTTTCTTTTTTATTTTTGGATTCATATGCAATACATTTTCTGTGTTACAACCACTCTCTTGGTAGCTCAAATATTTTCACAATACTGCCTGGCTAGCTGTATGGTTACATTTTGTCCCTGTTGTGTTTTTTTGTTTGTTTGTTTTGTTTTGTTTTGTTTCATTTTGTTTTCCCAAGCATTAGCTGAAAAATTAATGAACAAATCGGAGCTATTGAATTTTCCTCTAGATGTAAATGTGAAGGATATTTTTTAAAATCCTTTTATATTTCTCCCTCATACTCTGGGGAGGAAGTACAGGCTTCAAGCTCTAAATTACTCATTCCTGCTGACATCAGATATATGCCCCAAGGACTTCATTTTCAGCTCAACAGACAAGGCTTTAACTACGTAAATTCATTTCTAAATAGAAAATAATATAATATAGCACTTTCCAACAATCTCTCACAGGTGCTTTAACATCCATAAGGGAAAGAGCTAAAAAGGATCTAAGAATTGATATCTTCTTTTTTTTTTTCACACAGAGCATCTAACAATAACTACCATTTTATGGGGTTGAAATTTCTCCCATTAGCTTAAGCTTTCTACTAGTGAAGGATTCTTAACACTAAATTAGATCAAACAAATTTTAGCATCAATCTAGACATTCATATAAAATCCTTTGGAAGCTTACTTCAAGTCTTATCAATCTCAGTGTTGCAGTACTACTTCAAATTCTTGTTAATCTCATAAAGGCATTATGCTTTATCATAAGATTTAGGGGTCCCATCTTCTGGTATTACCAGAAGAAATTCCAAATTTTAAAATTATATTATTATTATTTTATTTGTAGAGAATGATCTAGAAATATACACCAACAGTGTTATAAAATCAAGTCATTAAATTTAAATCAGTTGTGGTTTTTTGTAAATACAGCTGTCATGCCTTTCCCTGCCACTTTTCCTCCCCCAGACCCAGTCATATTTTTAAGACCAGATTTCCTTTTTGTTCAGAAGCTGGACCTGTAGGAGCAGCCCCAGGACAATAGCTGGTCCAGGCTGTCTCAACATTTCTGATTACTTCATATGCTGTCAGTACCAAATTAGGTAACTATATGTGAGGCACATGAGGAAAAAACAAAACAAAACAAAACAAAACTTAAAACATCTGTAAGCTTCTGCAAGGCTTTCATAAAGACAGAATGGAGGAGAAAAGAGAAGGAACGGTCAGATCTACCCTCTATACACAGCTGTTCCTGGGAATGCTGCTGAAGTATTGAATAGATACAGTCAATAAGGTAACTCTGTAACTCACTTTATATTATCTAGATTTAAACTTTTTTTTCTTAGTGTTGGAACATGTACACCGATCTGACTTCAATTATGATAAAATTAGTCTGCGCTATTCTGTCATATGAGGACAATTACATCTTATGATTAGTTTCTAGCTCATTTTACTGAAGTGAGAGGCTTGTAAACTCACATGCTGAGGCCCAGCCTTGTAATAACCCAACCGTGAAGATAGCTGGTTGTAAGTAAACAAGAGTGGTAGCTTAAGTGTGAATTCACTCCATGTCTATATGATTTCCCGCAGCATGTTTCAATTGCAAGCAGGGAAGTGTTGATATTTTGGTTAGGATTTTGTAAACAATAAAATCTTACTTCTTGTTTTGTCAAAGGAATCCTAATTTTTTTTAATATTGACTTTTTTTTAATAATTTAAATATATATTTTATACTGCTCATTATGTTAACATTTTTTCCATAGGGAGTAAATTCAATCTTCCTGTTTGCTAGGCTAGCTGATAAATCTTGATTGCAATAATCTTGCACTTGCATTTTGCCAGAATTAAACAAAAATCAACATTTCAAAAGATCTGGCATGCTCTAGAACTAAAATAAACAATGTTTTCCATCTACATTTTCTAGGGAGGAAAAGAAAGATCAGGGTCAAACCTGAGCATGAAAGTGAGGAGAGTTTTTATTCTAGAGAAAAACTGTAAAGTTCTGCTTGTGGTATATTTCCTATGCTGATTGTAGTGGGAGTTTAAACATCTAGTTGACATATGGGTACAAAATTACACCCTGAAAGTTAGACAACATGGTTCACACTTCAAGTACAATTTATTTCCTCTTTCCTCCTTTATTTCTTTATTTAAAGGCAAGCTACCTAGTAAAAAGCTAGTTAATATAAAGCCACTTTTAGGTCAGAAATTTTCCAGCATTTAAGACTTTATATATATCTTACTCACAAGTTGCAGACTAGCCCGTTTTTACTCTAACTTGCCCAAAAGAGAAGCTGCATTTCCAGCAAACCGTTGTGTGCTTTTGCTGACAATGTCAAAGAAGGCTGCAGCAGTGATTCTAAGAGATAGGCTCAAGATTTGGGCAAAAACCATCTCTACTCATTTCAAGTGTTCCACTAAGTGACTATACAAAAGCAACAAGCTTTTTCATTACAGCTGCCATTATAACAAGACTTGACTCAAAGGGCCAGCAATATGTTCTTTTCTCTTTCTTTTTCCTTCCTTCCTTCCTTCCTTCCTTCCTTCCTTCCTTCCTTCCTTCCTTCCTTCCTTCCTTCCTTCCTTCCTTCCTCCCTTCCTTCCTTCCCTCCTTCCTTCCTTCCTTCCTTCCTTCCTTCCTTTCTTTCTTTCTTTCTCTTTCTTTCTTTCTTTCTTTCTTTCTTTCTTTCTTTCTTTCTTTCTTTCTTTCTTTCTTTCTTTCTTTTCTTTCTTTTTCTTTCTTTCTTTCTTCCTTTCTTTCTTTCTTTCTTTCTTCCTTTCTTTCTTTCTTTCTTTCTTTCTTTCTTTCTTTCTTTCTTTCTTTCTTTCTTTCTTTCTTTCTTTCTTTTTCTTTTCTTTCTTTCTTTCTTTCTTTCTTTCTTTCTTTCTTTCTTTCTTTCTTTCCTTCCTTCTTTCCTTCCTTCTTTCTTTCTTTCTTCCTTTTTCTTTCTTCCTTTTTCTTTCTTTCTTTCTTTCTTTCTTTCTTTCTTTCTTTCTTTCTTTCTTTCTTTCTTTCTTTCTTTCTTTCTTTCTTTCTTTCTTTCTTTCTTTCTTTCTTTCTTTCTTTCTTTCTTTTTCTTTCTTTTCTTTCTTTCTTTCTTTTCTTTCTTTCTTTCTTTCTTCTTTCTTTCTTCTTTCTTTCTTCTTCTTTCTTTCTTTCTTTCTTTCTTTCTTTCTTTCTTTCTTTCTTTCTTTCTTTCTTTCTTTCTTTCTTTCTTTCTTTCTTTCTTTTTTTTCCAATATAAACCTTCTTTTCCCAAAGACTGATTCTGCATCCAGAGTACTTTTACAAACACTACTATAACATGCCATTTAAACTCACCATTAGGTCCTCATTGGAAATCTTACTAATGGTATTGCTTTTCTGGATGCAGAGCATCACTATCACAATGTTATTTCAAATCACTGGAATGCACATGTGCCCAGAATGACCAGTGTCCAGTCATCTCTCAAAATCAACTGATTAAACAGCAAATATACTAAAACCAAAAGAAACTATTAAATGGACTTTACATTCTAGCAGCAGGGCAGGGGAAAAACTAAAAGTTGAAGTCAGATCTGTCATTCCTGAAACTTTTATTTTCTTATTCCTAAATAAGATATGCAGGCTGGTTTAGTTCTAGCTAACTTTTATCTAAAGCTTTGCCTCATGGCTCTTTATATGGATTCAAACACTGTTAAATGATTCCGTGCAAAGCAAATGGAAAGATTAATTTTGTGATGTGGCACCAAAAGAAACAATTTAGAGCAGGGATTAGGGATTGGACCAGCTCAGTGAAACTTCTGGAATAAGTCCATTATAACTACAGAACATTTCACAATAACCATATCACTGATCACAGAAGACACAGACTTTCTTAGAGAGATTGAGAAAATTCATACAAACAGATGTTCTTCCCCTATTCTGCCTATTTTTTTCCAAAAGAAGTGAGAAAGAGAAAGGTTTTAAAGAAATGAATTAAAAAAAAAAAAAAAAGATTGTTGGAAGCAGAATAACTGGAAATTCTGAGTCAGATACTACTGATGAGACTTGTGGACTGGTATTTTCTTCATATATAAGATACAGAGTTTCAGCTGCATGGCTATCATTCTATAAGTTTTTTAATTTGGTTCATTTTCTTTGTTCCTAAAAGCCACCACCTCAGTAAGAAATCATTGTCCCTCCTTTTTTCAAACTAGGCATTGCAAAGGATGTTGTTATTTAAGTAGAAGAGAGCTGAAAATATAAACCTGATGAAAACAGTAATGACTACTGCTAACCGAATTCATTCTCTCTCACATACACATGTTCAGAGAGACTTATTCAGCTAATGGCTACTTATGTCCTGTACCCATTTTTCTATACATACAGCCATTAGAAAGCCATCTAATTAATTGCATAACTGCACTGCAGTCTTTTTCCTTCCTTCCTTTATTTCCTCCCTTCCTTTCTGTCTTCCCATGCTGATCAGCTAAGATTTGCTCATTCAGATTCACTGGTGTAGTATGAGCCAGAAAATATCCGAGCAAAAAAACACAGTGCAACCAGGTTATGAATCTGGACATCCAGCCCTGAAGACAGAGTGATCTAAATTAAAAAATAAAAATAATAATTAAAATGGTCTCTTTTTATATCTAATGTGTGAACACTGCATAAGATATCCCCGATATTGACAGTAAAAACATAACAA
This sequence comes from Anser cygnoides, assembly GCF_040182565.1. NCBI lineage: Eukaryota > Metazoa > Chordata > Aves > Anseriformes > Anatidae > Anser > Anser cygnoides. The sequence goes on from NC_089873.1 coordinate 179,232,985, forward strand.
AACAAAAATGCATGGAAATAATTTCATTATTGTATTAGCTCCAGAATAATCTGTTCTCTGTTTTGCTTGATAATCACTACCTAATGTCTAGTGATCATTATTTTAGTGAGCCATGGAAGGATATCATCCCAAAACATGGTTTGTGTACTCCTCTGTGCATAAGGTCATATTCATCCCACCTACCCCAACAGAGGTGCCTAGATCAGGAGCAGAGATATCCTAAATTCCATATTCTGAGAAGACATAAGCACTTCTAAACTACAGCATGGGTCCAAAAGACTGACTATTGTAAAAATCACCCTCAATTTCTTTAACAGAGGATGTGAAAGGCACCCATATTAGCAACTGTAGTAGAGAAATACCTAAGAGCAATTGCTTCATATTCAATTTTATTCTATTGTTAAAGTAAAACAAAAGGATAATAATAATAAAAAGTATGTAAATTAATGTTATGTGTTAAAAGTCACCCTGGCTTTTCACAGCATGCCTTGATGTTTTTTGATGACTAAATTTCCATGCCTTCATGTTGACTGCTCCTGAAACACCTGGTAAACAGGATGTAGTATATTCTGTTCCCTTTTCCAAGGACTTAAAGTCTGAGTAATTCAAGCTTAAAGCAGAAGAATCACTCCAGTACTGCTCATTGTTGTTGAAGATTAATTTTTACTAGCCACTTAGAGGGCTAAGGAGTGCATTACAGCGTACACTATTATTCAAGTTCAGCAGAATAAAATCCATCATTTCTGAGCAGGGTGAAAATGTTTTTTATTAGAGACATTCACACAGCTCTATAATTCAGTAACATACACCATCTTTACTTGCTCATTTTTCATTGTAAATTTTATCTTCTGCAAGAAACAAAAAGTTCGTTAGTTTGCTCAAAACACTTCCTAATGAGTGCACTAATTGAGAGCATATTAATTTATTTCACTAGGTTCCCATGTTTATTTCTTAAGAAGGGACACAAATTTGTCTTCTTTTGTGGGTTTAATGCTAGCAAGTCTTTGTTTAAAGGAAAAAAACTGTGGTACCCATTGTGTTCGGAAAGGTTAAAATGGTAAGAAACACATCACATAAAAGTTGTGTGAAGTGTATTGGAAAATTAGACTGCAGCATTGTGGTGGTTTTACTGTGCTAGGCAGCTGAACACCACAACCACTCTCTCACTCCCCCTCCTTAGATGAGGAGGGGAAGAAGTAAAGGAAAGAACAACTCACAAGTTGAGATAAGGATGATTTAATTAAAGGAAAAAAAAAAAAAAGAAATAATTATTAAGGAAAGATTATTATTAATTAAACAATTTAACTAAACAATTTAACTAAACAATTAACAATTTAACTAAAGGGGAAAAAAAAGGAAAGGGGAAAAGGGAGGGGGAAAGGGAAAACTAAGCGAAACAAGCAAAGGCTATGTGGAAGTGCAGAGGAAAGAAATTACTCTCTGCTTCCCACAAATGAGCGATGCTTGACCACGTCCTTGAAGCAGGGCCTCAACGCACGTAGCCGGTGTTCAGGAGGAGGACAGACGTTTTCACAAGGAGAGCCCACCCCTCCCCTCTTCCTCCTTTTTCCACCTTTTATTGCTGAGTGTGACATCATATGGTATGGAATATCCCTTTGGTTGGTTTAGGTCAGCTGCCCTGGTGATGTTTCTTTTCTCACATTTTTGCCCACCCCTAGGGGGGTTAGAGAGAGTCCTGATGCTGTGCCAGCACTGCTCAGCAGCAGACACAACACTGGTGTGATACCATTGCTGTTTTAGCTACAAGTGCAGAGCACAGCACTGTATGGGCTGCTGCAGGGAAAGTTAACGTCCCAGCCCAACCCAGTACAAGCATAATAACATTTCCTCTGCTTTTAATGGGCAAATGAAAGTGAGAAGGGGTATCAGTCTTATTAGGAAACATTCTCAGTGGTGCCACAGACTCTGCAGACATGTAATGTAACATGGGGCAACCCAGTTTCTATTTCTTTTTGTGATTCAGTAAGTTACTCAAGTACCAGCCTCATTTCAAATGTTTGGGTAGTGCCACAAAAGTCAAGTTTAGAAGACATTCTAAATTACTGTCCTAAAGTGGGAGCCTTCATCTGGGTGTAGAATACACAAACAAATTTAACTAAAATTTGAATTTTTAAAAAGATGTTTGCTTCTCAAGCATCCATACTGTTATTCTAATGGTATAATCAATCTTGATAGACTTCTGCTGCAGTTTGTCTGTTATTAAAAATGAAGATCCTTGCTTTCCAGTCAGGCAGAACATACCCTTGCCCTATTAGCAAGTCTTTCTAGCAAAGCAGGTTTTGAAATATCAACTTCTCTCTGAAAATCTGCTTTGAAAATAAGAGTCAGAGATGCATGATGAAGTGTATGATTCTTCTCATAAAGCCTGCTTGGTATATAAAATTATTTCTTGGATCTGCAGTGGGAATGGAAGGACCTTGAGTCCATAAGCAAATTTCTCAAAATCTTAATGATGATAAGGTAGAGGAAGGGGATAAAGACTCCTTTCACGTAATGGGAATCATTTTAGTAAGCACAGAAACACCTCATGCCCTTTTGATTCAGGCACAGATTTTTACCCCAGTAGTAATAAGTGATACCAAATTATTTCCAACCTCAGGGGCATCAGACTGATTCATTAGAAACATCTGAGTTTTTAACAGCACTCTCTGAGCACAAAAAATTGAGATAAGCTTTGGTTATAGCACTTTCATTATGTAAAATCTCTGGACATGAATATAGCAGCAGAAAGCAAGCTCCTCATTTCTTTCCACTCAGCCTGGCAACTATGTCCAGCAGGCAAAAGGGAGTTGTTTTACACTCACACCCACTAGTATATTCTCATAAAATTGTTACTGCTCACAATCTACCTTCAGTCACTGCCATTGATAGGGAAAACCCCTAGGACAAGCCTTGGAATAATTGAAGAGCTGCCAAGACAAAGTGGCCTGGGACTGTAGATTTTTAAGTTGTACCCATTTATTTTTTTAAGTCACTTTGGTTAACCTCCACTCTGTTGCATTGCTTTCAAGTCAATTTAAACTTATGGTTTAAGGTCAAGGTCTAAATGTAAACAATATGTATATACCAGGTCAGTGCAAGATCTCAAGGAAGGCAGGATTCAAGAAAACACAACCACTTTCTGGAGCAGGTGCATCTAAATAACTATATACAGAAAATTCCAGAGTAAAGGAAAAAGACTCCAACTAATACTGCATGAACATTTAGTGATTAATGCAGAATTTTCAGAGTTTTGGTCAAGCAGTCAGTACTAGAGGTTCATCTTTATCTTGTGAATTAATCAGGTCTCTTAAGTTTGACAAATTTATTCTTGAAATATCGTGAAGATGTCCTTACTCCACTCAGACTAAAAGTAGTTTCAATAGGCCTATTTCTGATCTTGCCCACTAATACAGAGCTCAGCAATTAAACCCACCAAAACTTGCATTAGAATGCAAGGTAAATAAAGGTGGAAAAATATTGTCTATGTTCTTTGACCTTTCTAATTTTTCTTACAGCCAATAATTGAATATATGAAGATGCAGGTCTGTACGTTTTTCCACATATATAATAGTTTTAATTCATGACATTTTTAAACTTTTTTTTTTTTTTTTAAAGTTTTGATCAGAGTCTCAAGTTGGGACTTCTGCCCATTCCTCTCTAAGGTGATCTGGGAAATAGATTCCTAAATACTTTCTGTTCCCTCCTGCACTCTACAACCTCATACTTTCTATATTTAGAAGTGATTAGATTTATTTACCTTGCACAGCAACTCAACACAAATGAGTACAGAGCTGAACCCACTCTTGCAAATATCTGTTTACATACCCTGATTTCCATTTAAGTATTGGCCAATTAAACCTTTGTAAGCAGAAGTAAGCACCCATAGCCTTTGAAGTTTCCAGGTAGGTGTGCAACATATATGAGAATTTCTGGTTATTGCTCTCTAATTAGAACTCAGAGTACAACATTGTCCTTTTGACAATGAAACCTGCCTGTCACATTTGCAAGCACATACATCAATTAAACATAGCACATAAGTGTATTGCTCTTGCATCTCACTGCTGTGTCCTAGAGCTGTTCAACCTCATGCATTATAATCACAAAAAGGAAAACTCTTGCCTTAGATCCTGTCTGTGCTGCAGCCATCATGCAGAAGAATCACCCAAATTGACAGGGATCCTCCAGTGGCATACAACTGGCAGAGAAGTTCTCATTGTTGGGTGGTGTCCAAGGTCTCCCCATGCATTGACAATGTCCAGCTGCCCTTGCTGCTGTTGGCATCTGCTGCAAGTTAGTTAAGGCTGCCTGCTTGCAGACTGCCCCCATATACCCAAGGGTACCAGCCAGGCACACAAACAACCACTGATCAAGGGAGTGCAAGAGCAGCTTTATTTCTCATTTTCAGTCCAAATCCTCAGATGTGCTTTGTGCTTTTCGACCATAGCAGAAGCTCCAAGCCAGAAGCTCAAACTCCATGGCCATGTACGCAATGTCGTAAGCTGATGCGTGGTTGTGAGCGACTACAGGTCAGTGGGAGATAAAGGCAGGTGATGAGAAAAGGGAAAGGGAACAGAAAGAAGTACTGAGAGGAGTGTGCCTAATGCAGTGTTTTTGGGAGAACACATGCTGTTCTCTCTCTGAAGGTGTGGAGGAGGCAGCTGTGGTTTCGCTGCCAGAGACACCGGTGCACATACCATTCTCAGAGCCCCACGTCAGGCTGCTCAGTGGAGTTAAGCAGCATTTTTGCTGGTTTGAATGACAGCACATTGCCTCCAGGAGCTCCTGCTGGGCTGCACACCTCAGCACTACTTCTAAGCCAAAGCAGTGACGTTATGCACTATCTTGCCCGGAGATGTTTTTAATTTGGTTTGATTTCTCTCAGAGGCAGGATTAGAAAGCTGGAGTTCAAGGCCCCCTGCCTCACGCTGACACCACTGTACATCACCTCTCTCGTACTGTTGTGTCACAGAGGTTGAAGGAGTCCTCTTTAGCGGTGGGACAAAGGGACAGGAAAACAGAAAGCCTGGATACTTTCCTTTCAAAGCTATCACTGGCAGAAAAATATGATTCAAACTTTGCCTGCTGAGTTCCAAAAAGAGGAAACTTAGTTCACATTCGCAAGTAGTTCAGCCTGGCTTTATAAAAAGTTCGCCCAGCAGAATGAACACACTTAAAATTGACTCCTCTTTTGAAAACCTAATGTTTTTTATCTGGGATGAAAAGACGTTAGACTACATACAGTCAAAAACCTGATATAATGCATTGTGTAGAGCATGCACTGCCATACTCTGCAAAGTTTTATTTCTTAACAATTACAAAGGAGACAGCTAAAACCAAATGCTGAAACCTTTCCAACAGCTGTGTAGGTAGAATATTTCCCATGTTCTTTGGGTTAACCTATTTCTGCTATTATTGGGATACCCACTGGGTGTCTCCACGGAAATTGGTATCTGTTGAATCTGTTGAATTAATCAGCAATGCTTTATGTGCAGAAAAAAAAAAAAAAAAAAAAAAAAAAGAAAACACACACCCACCTAGGAATCAACATTGCTGCCTATTTCCAATTGTCTCCCAAGGTCTTATTAAATGTGGCTGTGGCAGCAGAAATAATGTCTCTCTTTAACAAGACATTGAAGCATTTCAAAGAGCACAGGTTTGCTAAGGTTGTCAGTCGTGAAATTCAGCTTAAACAAAGTAAGTCTTCAGAAGGAGAAGCAAGAGAATGAGCTGGTGAATTCAGTGGTAGCTTTGCTTTATCAGGAAAAGAAAACTTCTAGTAACAGTCCCTAAATTAGAGGAATGCTCTTTTTAAATAATTTTGTAAAATTTACCTTAAGAAAAGTAATTAGAAAAACACTCCCTTGAGAACAGGGTACATAAAATCCTAAAGGATGTATCTTTTTACAACACTAGGACAAGCAAGGAGTTAAGGTCCTGCATTTAGGGAATAAGAGACAGAAAGCATTCTTTGCTACTTGAGAGAATCAATCATTTTTATTAACATTTTGTCCCATGAAACAGGCAGGATGCTACCAGCCATGTTTCCTCAGATCAAAGGTTATTTTTTGCATGTTTGTAGCACTCTCAAAAGCAAAAGCTTTGTGAAGGCTGAAGCCTGGAGCAGAGGCTGCTACAGAGTCTTGTGGTAGTAGCTATAATTCCTGGAGTGAAAGCATCATTTCTGCATCAGGATGAAGGCCACTCTACTGACAATGGTCCACCATGTCCTTTTGTGGATCAAATGAGTCTTCAAAGGCCTGGTGCCTGGCCAGATAGCTCACAAATTCATCTCCCAGTCCTGGGACCAATCCTGGCCAGGCACATTTCCAACACTTAACCCAGAAGCCCCCACCTTGGCATTATCCCAGTAGGGCTGTGTGTGAGTAATACCACATGTGAGCATAACTAGTTTCCAGTAGCACTAAAACAGCAGGGCATTCTCGGTTAAGTCTCTTTCTTTTTCTTTTAAAATCACTGCATCTGCCCACTGTGTTTGTCCTCTCACTGTCTGTATCCTTATTCTTCCTGAGAGTGCTTCCCAATTGCCAGGACTGGGCAGTAACTGAGCCCAGACTCCAGGGAGGTTTCTCCACAGGGTTCACATCCACACTACCATGTCTGTCCTTCTTCTCTCCATGCAGAGGAAAGCCAGGCATGCATCCTGGGTGGGGATGGCCATATACTTCAAAGACTTTCTGGATGATGAGGAGACCAAGACCCTAGGGCTAACAAAGCAAACATCCATAGGAAGCATGAGCTGAAACAACTAAAAATGTAAGCCAAATCCACATAACCAGAAGTTATGGGACTGATACAGCAACCAGTTTCTTGACATGGCAGTAAAACCATCAGAGACACATCTACACGTCAGTGGAGCAATTCCAACAAGTTTTTAAGAGGTAGGGTGTAAAGGAATTAAAGCTGCTTCACCTTATGCAAATCTTTGCATTTTAACCCTCACTTTTTTTTTCTTTTTTCATAACTATCAGTTCTTAACAGCTCTTTCCCCTCCCAGGCTTTCATGCAGACTTTCTTCTGTTTCTCTGATGAAGTCTTACCCCCGAGGAGATTCAAAATGTAGCCCAGATCTGTTTTTAATTTATTATGCTGGACCTTATTTCCCCAAAGGTGCGAGTTGGAGCATACAGTCAACCTCATCTTTACATTTCAGCTCTTGTACAATATATTCAGCTTTTAATACAGCTCTCATAGCTGTGTATTTGGGATATGGAAATAACTCAGATGAAACCAAATGTTTACAGAAGTTCACTTTGTTATTGTGTAAAATCATTCTCACTTCTCTGCCAAGCAGTCCAGGAGGTGAGAACAGGGTTGTTTACCATACAAATGCAAAACCAAGTACAAGAGGAAACAACAGTGGAACAAAATTCAGACCTGAGCACTGGTAGAAGTTGTATGGTAGTAGGTAAGCAAGCTAATAAAATTTATTATCTAAAGGAAACGAAACCCTTTTTAGTGACTTGTAAATGTAGAAAATAAAACAGCTTTTACTTATTCTAGAACATTTTTTCTATGTGGCTCTGCACTGTCAAAACAGCTTTGCTGAAGCTTTTATTTGAGACATTGGCAGATTAGTCAAACTCTAAAGTGCTGTAGCTCTGCAGATCCTTGACACCATCTGAAATTATTTCCAGTTCACATACAAAATAAGTCATGCTGTGCTGCACATACACAGAGTGTATTGAACATTTCCAATTTTGGGGTCTTCAGTTCCTTCAATCAGATAAGATAAATCCAGATAAGTTTACCAGTTATGAAAAATTACTCTTTAGTTGCCTTTTTATAGTTAGCTAAGGTATCTTGGGAATTCATAATTAATTTGAATTCCAACAATTTTAATTTTAAAGCAATTCTAAGCAGTATTTAAGTCATTCTCTCTAGATAGATTCCATATTGATGGCAGATGTGATATCAGCCATGTTCTCAAGGCCAGATACCAGCAGGTCCAAAGTAAAGGTAAATAAATAAATAAATAAATAAATAAATAAATAAAAAGTCACAATAGTTATTATGTTTTGTAAAGTTTTATCCCATTTTAAAATATAAAATTTTTAGTGGGGGCTTAAACTGTTAAGGACCTGCAGAGTGTTGCTGGTCTAACAAAGTTCCACACTTTCTTTTTTAATTACTTGTAAAGAGTCCATAGTCTTCACTCTTTTTACTCAAGTCTGGAAGAACGATGTGTTCTTTGAAGGATACCAGATGGTGAAGGTACTGAGTCAACCACATGGTGAAACAGAACTGCTAGTATTGTATCATCATTTATGAGAATCCAGTAAAAGCATTGACATGTCACTGTTGAACTGTCGAAAAATAAAACTATCAAAAGACTGTTCTAGCTGTAGCAAACGCTGCATTTTAATTAGAAACAACTTTATTTGCTTTCTACTTTTAAGTTTTTAAGATAGACGACTGGTTTTATTATAGTAGATTTGGGAATGCATAAGCAAACAATTTTCAAATTTAAAAGACATAATCCAAGGTGAGCTTCATTTTCAGACAGATATTCCTTTGTTTACAAAATTGAACGGAAGCTCAAAATCAGATTTGCAGTGGAAGTCATATTTCAATTTCAGCTGACAATTATCCTCCATATTCAATGACAATTATCCTCCATATTTTATTTCCCCTATTAATCCATAAAATGTGTTAATGGTCCACTCATAAGATAGTGACAATAGTGTAAATATATCATCATGTTTATAAGGGAAAATGTTACTAGATCAGTTTGTGAAATCCATGAAGGATATCTGTATGCTGATATCCATGATCGATTTATGTTATGGTATTTAATGAATTTCATTTCAAACTAAAGTTTCACTGCAAAAAGAAGTTGCAGCAGATAAATTGTGTAACAAGTTCTTTGCATGCACAAGAACTACTAAACAGTCTATTCTTACTAGGGCTCATCACTTTTGTAATCCATCCTGTAGGGGGTCAGTGCTAAAATTAAATTATACCTGCCTACCATTCTCAATCTAATCAGGCTGTGAACTGAAAAATAAAACAATTAAAATTAGAGACAGGCCAGCCTCCCACTGTTTATGATCTCATTCTATTTGTGAAGAGTAGGTGGAAATTCACCCGTGGTGAGCATTTGGTTTATGTCAATTTTTCTTGTTATTACAGCTGGGGCTTATTCTGTGAACTGTTTGCAGCTATTTCTGCTAAAAATAGGTGGATACCAATTTAAACTTCCTGGCGATATTTCAAGTCAAAGTATCATTAGTAGATAGTTATTATGCTGCATTTTATTGTAAGAGATCCTGCCATGAAGCCAATCTATACAAATATAAATAAAGACAGTTAGAATTACCTTCCAAATGACTCTATTGGAGGTTATTCACATTTGGTTTAGCAAAACAAGTTAAGCTATTTGCAAGAAAAGTTATTAGTTATAGGAGCACTGAGTTAATGAGACTTCCTAAAACTCCTTATTAGGTTAGACTGTTGTACATAGAGAGAGACTGGGGGTCAATTTTGCCTTTTTGCCTCAGTCCTAAATAAGAGAAACTCATCATTCTCCCTTGGTTTCCAAAGAATATAATTTCCTTGTATCAGTCCTCCCTCCGCTGTTATGCAGTCTCACAACAAAATCATATTCCCCAAACACATTCCCTAAAAAAAAAAAAAAAAAAAAAAAAGACAATTAGATACAAAATTCCCTACCATCTAATGACAGCAAGAGATGTGGGAAGACCACAGAATGGGGATTTGGTCACATGGTTGAATGTAATTTCTTAGTTAACCATTACAGGGTCTACATCCTGGCCTGTGAAGAATAAGTCAGACCCAGTTGCCATTCAAATTTTCAACAGGAACCTCAGGGAAGGTATCATTTCCAGATTCTTCTTAAATCTACAAGCTGTTAGCATGCAATTGTTCAACAGTCAGTATTTCATTGCCACCAGTAACCATCTGATGTTATGGTACTTGAATTTTGAGTAACAAAATGTTATTTTAGCTGCAGCTCCCCATGGTAAATGGATCTGTTAAAAATATTAATATTTTCAGGAGTGTACAGTAGTGAAATTTTACAGGGGTGATAACAGTGTGTCTGTGAGATGTCGTGCTCTGGGAGGCTAGCTGGGTTGATAGCATTGTCCACAGGTGTATCAGTAAAGAAATTCAATCCAGCCCCATTCTCTGGCCCTGAAGACAAGGCACAGATCTGCCTATTAAGAAATGAGCCACTTTGGGCATTGTCTGGGAAACACTAACTGACACAAGCCTAAATGTTACCTGCTAAACAGTGTAGAGAATTATCTACCAGAGCTTACATCTGTGCCATGGTCTAGTTTAGTCTGCCAGCACTCATAGCCAGAAAATTAGTACATGTATGGCACAAGGCATAGCAGAATTGTTCCTAAGCTCATTAGCCCCATGGAGAAGCAAGGCATGTTAGTAGAATTTGAACCATTACCATAATACTATTACCATAGTAATGGAGTTATATTTCTCCCTGAATTCCTTTAGATAATACCCCATTGAAATAATTGTAGTCTCAGAATGATGTTCATCTAACTCATCTGACTTTAGTCTAAATTTAGTCTTTTTAGTCTAAATTTATTATCTAGTTTTCTTTCTTACTCTCTCAATTCTATCTGCCTAGCTTAACTACACCATTTTAGTCTGGAAGGCATCTCTGTATGTCTCTGCCCACCTCTGGCCATGGTCTAGAAGGCAATTTTCAGACAATTAAACATAGGAAGAGAATTTCTGTTGAAAAGATTAGAAAGGGAGAATGAAATCAATCTGGTAGCCCAACTCCAAAAGTTAGGTTATGTTGGCTTTCAAGAAAGGAGTTTAAGTGCTCAAAAGTTCATTCTTAGAGGTCTTAAAGTTAAGGATACAGATCTAGTGTGATTAACTTAAATATTTAAGCATACTGGTTTAGAAGTCTTGTTCCAGCAGTGTAATACATAAAGCTGAATTAGATGCCCAGAGATTGAATACGTAAAATTGAGGAAATTTCAATATCTAGTATGGAACAACAGCTGGTAACCTGTTAGTAATATTAGATTTACTCCTTTAAATAACTGAGTAGAAAAATAACACCTCTGCAAAAAAAAAAATAGTATTCAAAGCTTTTCTTCTTCCCTCAGTGCTTTCTTTCTTCCATACAGGTGCTTATACCGCCCAACATTAAACTGTGAGACCTGGGTGCTGCCTGTCCAAGTCTAATAATCTTATATCCCCACAAAAAGAGCTTTACTCATCCTTCGCCATTCACCTAAAAACTTGAATGAAATTAAATTCAGGAAGGATTAGAAGAACAAGAAAACTGAAGCAGATAGAGAAACAGAGAACCAATGATGTGAATCAATAAGACCTCAGAAAATAGTTGTTGAGGAAAATGTTGTGATTGTATGTTTTGCAGGAAAAAGGAAAAAAATTATATATATATATGCTATAATATATATATATATGCTTCCTAAAGCAATCCATGATTTAGGAATCAGCAATCTAGCAAGACACAGATGACAAGAGCCAAAACTGTATAAAATGTATGAATGAAGGAGTGTTTTGAATGTCTGTTCAGAAAGAGAAGGATCTTAGATATTTTATAGTAGCAGCTATAATAGTACTATTGATATACAGAGAACAATGCTTTCTAGTGCAAAGCAAGACAGGGAAGGTCTAAAATGACCTCCACATTTACAAAGAACATCAATGAGTTTTGTTAGTTACACTGGCAGTGAATTGTCAACTAACAGGTTTTAAGAAGAAAAGTAAGGAATTTGACTTTATTTCCACTACACTTCAAGGGAGTCTGAACATACAGAAAGTCTTAAGGTAGACAAGGCAAACAAGTTAGATGAAGGAAGAGATGACAGTGAGTCAATGACATGAGTGACTGATGTAAATGAAATTTTGTCTTCAAGTGATCTCTTAAAGAGATATCAGTTCCTAACAGAATCCTATGTCTAATGAAAGAAAGGAGAAGGTTTTTCACTAAGGTAGTAAAAGAGCAGCCAGTGATGTAGCTGGAAAGCTAAAAATGAACAATCAAAATACCCTACAAAAGGACAGAATACCAAAAAGGTAGATTTGATCAGACATGTAATGAAGCTTTAGGAAGAGTGTGAGGAATTAGGAGAAAAGAAGGTCAAGGCAGTCATACTAGTCTTTCTTTTGAAAGAGTAATTAAGATATTGCATGAAGAAGGTGAAAGGCTAGAAAGAAGGAGTGTTTTAAGAAAGTGTCAAAGACTGTAATTAAGCTAAGAACAGACACAGGCATTCCATTCAATTCCATGATATTCTGGTTACAATGAGTAGCAAAGTAATTGATTTTTTCAACTATTGTGCTACCAACACAAATTTACTTTTTAAGTAATTGTTTTGTTTGTTTGTTTGTTTGTTTGTTTTAAGTTTAAAAATCAGTGGCACCATTAAATTTATTCAGCTCTTTTCAGTATTGAGAACATCATATTTACCTAAAACCATTCAGATGATTCACACAAATCTTTCATGCACATATGTTAATACTCAATCTTTTAAAAATGTGGATTATTGTGAAGCTATAGATTACATGCCCACAATTAAATGATCACTTAATACCTGATAAGATGGAATATAAAACCACCAAACTGGAAGTTTTACTCTTTATTTCACTAGGTGACCATGTGCAATTGGAGGTTACTGTACAATATGCAAAACAGAAGGGACTCTAGTACCACTTCTACCAAATTGAGATTCCAAAAGACTGACAAGCTTTGTTTTTCAAAAGGATGGAAAAGGCCTGAAGAATAATGTAAATGTATGTTCATTCTGCAAACAACTGACATAAGCCATAAAAAAAATGTTGTTCCATAAATTAAGGATGCCCCTAGACATATTATAAGTAATTCACACTCTTGTGAGAGGCTGGAAGAGGAATTCAGTTGTTCAGCTCCATCCTGATTCTTCCAGATTTCAGTCACTGAAGACAGATTCTAACTGTCGAACATCAAGATGTGACAGTTTTGCATTGGATATTCATTACCTATCATTTGCCCAAAATTCTAGGAAGTCTGGTATGAAGGGATCCAATTCCTCGAAATACTAAATCAAAACAAAACTATCCTACCCCCCCAACTTAAAATACAACCCCACTAATTTCAGCCTGATGTTACACCTTAACAACTCCCACATAACTCTTTTCTTAGAGATTCAACAGCTGGATCACCCCTCCAGACATACTGTTTCCTATCATTTAGTTTTGTCAAAATGAAACCTCCTAGGTTAATACATTTTTATCTTTTTTCCTTTTCCTTCTGCAAGCACTTTTCATTAATGACATTATAACTCTTGATAAACCTGATAAGTTACTTGTAAGGAATTGCAAATCTACGTATAGCTATTTGGCAACAATATGTTGTGTTTACTTGTTATAGAGCAAAATAATGGCCAATGAATTCCACTGCCAGCGGCAGTCAAAACTTTAATACACCTCTACTTCTGCATTAGTTTAGGGTGAAACACAACCAAATCTCTTGCAGACAAAAGGCGCTTTTGTCAGTGGACTGTTTCAGTGAGATAAGAATAAAGGAAAAATAAGTCTGTATGCTTTTAGCACAGATTGTTTGCCTTGTGATAGATGTAGGCAAGTCTGTCATTGGGGAAAGTTGCATTTCAGTTGACATGATTGAAAAGTATATTAAATCTTTTTTTCTTTTTTAAAAAACAAACTACGATCAGAATTAACTGTTTCTGTTAAATCCTTATTCAATGCATTGCCATGTTCTTCTGTTACTCTTTTTTTTTTCTTTTTCCTTTTCTTTTTTTTTTTAATATCTCTTTAACCATGAAATGCACTCTTTGGTACCAGCTCAGTATCAGATTTTAGCAATTACACAGTCATTTCTCTTTACTGACAAGGAAAGTCACAGGGCATAGCTGCCGTTTACTTTATTGAGACCAGGAGCTGAATTACTTTGTCTGAACATATCCAGACTGGAGAGCCTTCTGTGCTGTCTCTGTTATTCACCTTTTGCGACCAAAGTACTACCACGCTTCCATCCAAAGATGGCTCTGGAGAAAAGCTTCTGTTCTTCCTAAACACCAGCAACACGTTCACCACAATTTCTGTAGAACATAAGAATAATCCCTACTGGAAATTTCGTGAAGCTTTTAGACTTCCAAATTCAGAGATCTCAGACTAAAACTTACAAACTCAATCCTGCAAACATGCTTAAAATTTTACATACAAGAGTTCTGTTGTCTTCAGTGGTATTACTGTTTTTAAAGTAGGCATATGAATACATCTTTGTGCAATCGGGGTTTAAATAGAAGAAATGGAGAAGTTGAGAAAAATGCAGGAAGCTGAGAAGAAACAAAAGTTCTGAATTAAATGTATAGATACGTAGGTGACCATTCAGATATTTTGTGATTTAGTATGCATGTGTGAACATTGACTGAAATATATCACTGTATTATCTAGCTCCAGTGACCAGCCCGCTACCTTGAACTGCTAGGAAGAGCAGTTTCTAGAAGAATCCAACCTATCTTGTGTAGATCTTTACCAATAATGCTCACAAGTTGTGGACATGTCAGAGAACATAGCTTTCAATGCCTACTAAGTGTCTCTTGAGTATGTGCAAACTGATATTTTTCATGGATCAATCACTAAGCAAATGACATTGTTCCAACATCTAGGAAAATCCCACTGCTTAATTTCAAATCTTTGCTCCAATATAGTACTGAAATTCCCCTGACAAAATGTAGGAGAATTTAAAAGGAACAGGACAATATATTTTCCTGTCCCAATGCAGAGGTTTTACTATTACTGCTCACATTTCCTCTAAAACATTAGCTTAATATACATACTAGTCACGGAAATACTGGGGTTAAGCAGTAACAATTTGGTGAAGTTATAAGGAAAGGAAAACCTTGAGTTTTTAAAAGTATACCTTGTAATCATTATTATAGCCAAACCATCAGCATCACATATAAAAATTATATTTCTCCTAGGTTTCATAGAAGAAACAAGTATCAGACTGAAAGAGCTTTGAGGAGGTTCCTGCCTTGTATAGGACATTTGACAAAACTTCAGTTAGTGAAGATAGGAACCTGTCCAGTGATTACAACTACTGCTTTGGCACAGATAAACAGAAGAAAGAACATTTAAAGAAAAAACTTTTTTAATTATCTAACTAATAGCAAGACTGGAAGTTTTAGCAATACAAGGATTTTTCCATCTGTAGGCATAGTCACTATTGCAATTTGGAGAGCACTTTGCAAAGTCAACACACAGTCAATTCAGATTTCTATTCTCAAATTTTATTTGAAATACATATTCAATAGGCAAAATTTCCAATGATTTCACAGACAGTTTTACCTGACTAAGGCACTAGATATTGGACTATGCTAATTACTTGGAGCCTGAATTGTACTTCTAAACACTAGCCTGACCTACTATATCACTAGACTAGTTTTGTGGTTCTTTGATACTGCAGTAGTACAAAATGAATCATTTTCATACGGATTTGATAGTGTTACATTTAATACAATTTAGTTCATTATAGTTCACTTCAAATATATTTAACGTCATTGAGAATGATGGGGGGCAGTTTGACAAAGTTTCTTCTTTTTTTTTTTTTTATATGTTTGTGGACTCCAGCAGAACAAATGAAGAAGAAACTTCTTCCAGTATCTTGCAGTTGTATATATTGTGGTGTGTATATGGTACAGTATATATCTTTCTTCAGCAGAACATAGACCAGAGAAAGTCCTGTCTCTAATAAAATATCTGTTCCCTATGCAAAATGTTTCCTAATGATGGAATAGTAGGCTGCTGTATAGAGAAAATATTGGCTTACCAATCAACCATCTGGTGTACAGTGGGAACGGTCTGAGCAGCTTTCTCAGTTGGAACATTTGGAAAATGAATATACTGTTGCTAGAGCTCAGACTGTTGGCCATGATGTTTGTGATAATGTTGTTGATTTACCAGATGTCCTGCAAATTCCTGGTGTGGTAGTGTTTCCTGCTCCTACTGAAGTCTTCATTATGTGGTGGGTTTATGATTGCAGTCATTTCTCACAGAGTAGGAGGGAGCTGGGAACTGTGTCCAAGTACAGCATGGAATCTATCATCCACTTGCCATTCAGTTTGGAAATCAAAATCTATACCAACATGTTGCTTCTAGATCTCTAAAAATTACATGGGAATACATATATAGACTTGACTAATACCACTGGCATCATTTGCCATTTTTCTAAATCATGCAATGCCCAATGCAGATGCTTGCACACCTATCCTTATACAAGCATTCCCAGCTCTTTTCCTACTTTTGAACTAGCAGGCATGAATACAAATGGGAGTACTAAATGCTGTATTCACTCATTATGCTCAAGAAGTGTACCTGAGCTTTGAATAAGTGTGCCTTACTACCCTATTCCTTTTCTGTTAGACTAATGAAGATAATATATGATGTACAGATGAGCACCTAGGCTTTGACTTAAGAAATTAACTCATCTCTTTTACTTTCAAAATGAAAAAGCACGTGCTGCTTTCTCTTTTTTCTTCATGTGTTCAATTCATATATGAGCCAGATGAATACCGTTAGATCACAAGTGTGTTGTAGACCGAGGCACATATACACGGTAAACGTATTTCACAAGACATGCAAATTCATCAGTCTATTGTTATTCAGATCCTGACATGCTCACTATTCTTGTCTTCATGGTGTGAGCACTGCTTAGTCAGCACACTTCAGCCATAATGGCACCTTGTGGGCTTGCAGAAGAACGAAAAAATAACAAAGATTTAAAAACCTCAGGTTGGTTCTGGGAAAAAAAAATAAATAAATAAATAACCTGTAGAAAATATGTTGTTCAACTTTCACTATATATCAATTGCAGTATGAATGTTTAAGAGTTAAATTAGTAACTTTAATTCAAGGAAGTTATATCACCTAAGTACTAAAATCCTGAAATAGCTAATGGATATTTAAAAGATGAACTCATCCTTGTCACATACATCCCAAGGTATAAAGCACAGCTTGGTTGAGCAACACAATTAAGATTTGGCAGTGGTTTGTAATGAGCAGGGGTGCTGCTGTAGGGAGATGTGGTTCAAACAACATTGTCTTCTGCACAACACAGAACAGTGAAAAGTGCAAATAAGTCTGGTTTTGGAAGATATTTGGGAAAAAATCATTTTAAAAAATGCCAGCACATCTGTGATTAGGTGTATCCAATGTCCACAAAATCTTGTATGCTATGCTTGGTATTCCAGATTGACTATAGCACAGCATCAGTTGCTAATCTGCATCACAGCTCAGCACTTTGTTTACAGGTAGAGAAGTGAATTCTGTGCTACTAGGGAAAAAAAAAAATATATATATATATACACATATATATATATAAAGCAAGATTATTCATACCTTGTGCAAGAAGGCATCTTTTTCTATGCATGAAAAACTTTAGACTATATGTTGACTATGGGTTATTAATCTCAAAACAGAAAATAGCATAGTATATATTATTTGTGTCATTTACACATTCAAAAGCAAGCAGCCTGAGACTTATCCAAATCCCTTATGAAGGTGCATAGGCTTTCTCATGAAAGTTTCACCAATGCTTTATTCAGATAGATTGGAAAACCTTCTTTCGTTCTTATAATGTCTATCTCCAGGCTATCAATATCCAGCTAGAGCAAGAAACTATAAACCAGGTTCTGTCAGCAAGAGCAAATTTTACGAATCCTCTCTTGTAAAGGAAAATGAAGACAGAAAATATTTAATTTGTACCAAAGACATGCTAATTCCACATGGCTGATCCCACTGACTTTGCCCTGTATGAGATCTCTCATTCCTCAACTCATTGCCAAGAGCTGTCTTTTAGAGCATATTTTTCACCAGTATTTTGGACTCTTCCCAGGTGAGCTTCACGCAAAAATATGACAGAGGCATCATGCAGCTGGTACTGCTCAGATTTGTTAGGTAACTAGGAACATTCAGTTGGGAACCTGCAAACTATACATTTTATTAGGGCTCACTCTATGTATCATTCTTGAAAGACGTTGCTTCAGCTCAGAGAATCAGCAGTAGCATGATGAAATGGTCACTTGAAGACCTGTCCCAGGTGATTTGGATGTGCAACTCACATTAGCACAGACCTCTCAAAAGTGATGTTTACAAGACTGTTATGATCAGCAATTTCCAAGCTGTTTCCAATTGTAACTACACTTCCAGTTGAGATACACTTGCAGAAACAATTTAATTTCTTTCAGATGAATGCTTCTTCTCACAATGAATATCTATGGAATTGCTGCCTCTGCTGTGTCCCACTCCATAATATTGTCAGTAGGTAAGAGTGAGGAAAAAAGGAAGAAAAAAAAACTCAGGGTTTTGATATGCTATCTGTTATAAGTCTGGCTGTGTTTAAAATGTTGTTGACTCAAATAACTCCAACCCCTATCCCTCTGCTGGCCCACATCACCTCTGTGATAAAATTAGGAAAAAAAAAAATTAAAAAGAAGACATCTTAAATTTCTTAGCCTGATTTGCTTTAGTTCGGACTGCTGCTGAGGGTGGATTTAACTAAAATGCCAAAATGTACAGCCAAGCAGGTGGAGTGGTAGCAATTCCTTTGTATGAACTCCCATGAGGGTGGTGATATTCTTTGGCAGAGAGGTAGGACAGACAACTGAGGACAGTAACATCTTAAATTATACCAGCAAGATTTGCCAGAGCTTTTATGTTACACTTCTTACACAACAGCAATTTCCATTCAACAACAAAGCAGTCTAGAAGTTAAATATCCAGACTTCTTAACGGCAAACCCATTAACCCTTAACCTGTCTCTTAAGGAGAAGAAGAAGAGAAAAAGGATAGTGAAAATTTCAGTAGGCACTGAAATTGGGTTCAACCTGATTTCATGAACCCAAGTTGTTCCTTTAATCAACTACTGTTTGGAGACAATTTGCATCTCACCTTACCTCAACCCTATTTTGGGGTCAGTTCCTTTTCTTTCTGAATTGACTTTCTCATTCCCAATGCTTTCTTCAAACGTAATGAATTTCATGCTTATTTCTCAAAGGAAATATTTTTCCCAGAAGCTGTATGTACAGCAAATGGACCATAATACATTTATGAATTGTGTCCTTAGTAGTTCTTGAGTTGATAAAGTATTTAAAAGTATTAAGTTTAATCATTCTGGGTAATTGTAAGTTGTACATTGCCTGTTGGGACTCTGGACTTTTAGATAAATCATAAATCTTTTTCTAGATATTGCAGATGGTTGCCTTTTTCTCTTCATCATTAAGTGATGGGGCTGATGGAGATCAGCTGCTTCACTTTGTAAATGGCTAGTATTCTCTCACCTGCTCTGCATGACTACTGAACTGAGGTATGTTGTGACAATCTGCCTGCTTTTCTCTGTTCAGATTAATGCATACAGCTTTAACTGTTAATTCAAAGGCAGTCAAGCTTATATCCAACAATTAGAGTGCAATTTCCCTATTCAGATAGTGTATGTGTAATTTGACGTGTTTTTTTTTTTTATACCAGTTTGGGGTTAAAGTGTGTTTCTGCTCTAAAAGTGACTTTGTAAGGACAGCGTTGAGAATCAGAGGGCTTCATGTTTATTTTCCCTCAGAGAAATCCAAGGGAAATTCACTCCTTTTGCACACACAGATGTTTTTGTTCTAACTACCAGCCTGCAAATGCAACCTGAGCTTGGAAATAAAAATCTGCTGTCCTTCCACTCCACATCTTGTTTCCAGTAATAAATATACCACTGTCCCAACTTTGCCCTTAGTTACATCTGAGCAACCCCACTGAAAAAAAAGAAAAGAAAAAAAAATAAAAATAAATAAAAATAAAATTAATAAAATCACAGTGATGGTTACACACATCAGTCTCAAGGGATGGGAAGAGTCCATCTCTGCAGCTGGCAGGAGCCTTGGCTGAGTAGCATGGATTGGGAAGAATCTCTCACAAAATTCTTGCCCCATCCTCAGTGCACACAGAAAGCTCTTTTTACCTTACACTCTGATACAAATAGGCTTCACAATGTTTGCCTAAATAGTAAACACTCATTCATTCATGACAGCATTTGATTCACAGATAGGTTGCACAAATGTCAGAGTTATGTCAATGTTAGTTAACTTCCAGTTAGTATGACACATTTTTCTCTCTTTCTCACCCTCTTAATCGCACCTTCACTCTGAAATGTGGAATCAGACTTTGAAATACCAGCTTGATTAAGGTTGTCAGGGATTTTATGCATTGAGTGGAAAGGGTTTATTTATGCATCAGAACAGAAATATCAGTTTTGCAAAGTATGACTCAGAAGATCTGGATCCAGCCCTTAGTTCTCTTTCTAGCTTCTGTGGACAATTTCTTTTGCTATAAAATGGCAACGATATTGCTTCATTTTCGTCAAAAATGTTCAAAACTTGTCTCATCCCCCAGATGAGTAGATGAGCTGCCACTGTAGATCTTGATCTCAGCTGATGTCTCCAAAACGTAATATAAATGTTAAAGGTAACAAGTGGACACTTTGTACTAGACTTAGAACAGATCTCCATAGCTTTGTTGAATTGCTCTAACACATACAATTTCTCTCCATTTGAACAATAAGCTTCATAAAGTAAGGTTATATCCTGGCAAACAAGATATATTTAAATGCCAAAGACCCCTATAAATCAACAAGTAATATTTAAGAAAGAAAGAAATACTAACGACAGTGTAAATATCTGAATACCCAGCAACTTTGCTATGTGACTGTCACCTTCCGCCGTCTCTGATTTAGTGGACCTCAGATTAGGAGGAGAGCTTGCATCAGAGAGTTAATAGAATATTACTGATAAGCTAATAAGTCTCAGAATTTTTTACCTTCAATTTTTTTTTATGCTTTTACGTAGCTTTCGGAACAATTTGATTCAGACAATCTGTTTCAGATGCTAGGAATAACTATGATTCAAATTGCACATCCAGCTGAGTTCAGGTTTTGGAGTGTGGTTGAAGGTTGCTGTTCTGAATTGCCGCTGGAGAGAGAGGTGCTTAAAGTCTGATGAAAGTCACACTTGATATAAACAAGGCAGTCTGAAACAAGTCCAGTGTGTCTAGGATAACTTAACATTGGTTGTTAAACACTCCCTCCATTTCCTTCTTAAGAGACATTAAAGCATGAATTACTACTATGAATCATCTAACAAATGGAAAGGAGACTATTTGAGGAACAAATATCAATTCTTCAGGTTTTTGACAAACTTCAGAAGTTGATACCTAAGTAAAATTAAAATTCAAAAACAATAAAATGCAGTCAGTGTCATGCACATATTAGGATATATTAGGATATATATCATAATATTAGGATATAAGGATTTTTCAAGCAGACCCAGACCAAGCATGCTGAATTCATACAGCCCAAGCATTGATGTTGCCTAATTAGTGAGATGCCATCAACCTAAACAGCCTAAAGAAAAATATTTTTTGCCAAAATCTCAGCACTGCCACCTGGATTTATTTCAATTTTTTTTTTTATTTTTATTATTTTTCTTTCTCTCCCCACTTGCTAGTCTGCAGGGCTAGGCTTTCAAAAGGCTACACATCTTACTGAAACAAGCCCACGTAGCTTTAGTATTAAAAGGTGGAGAAGGCTGGAAGGCAGCAGTAGCCAGCTCTAGAGGAATGGCTGCACTTGTGACACAACACCCTGATCTGAGACCTTGCCAATCTGCCCCTGCTTGCTCCCACTTTGCCAGATGCAAGTTTAATGCCATGTCTCTGCATCTTTCCAGAAGAAAAAGAAAATATTAAAAAAAAAATGTATTAGAAGTTAATAGTCCACTTTCACAGCTACATTACAACTAAATGTAATCTTTCTCCTCCTGTGTGACAACCTTTTTGTGCTTTAGATTGGAAGAGGCTGTTCCTGCCACTGTTCAACATCATACTGACTTCAATGACTGTATAAACACAGCCCAAGATATTAACATCACACACGCATGCCTGTGAACAGGGGCAGCACTTAGACGTGTATTGTTGGTAGTGGGGCACTATCAAGGTTTAATCAGGTCAGGTCACTCTCTATTTCATCCCTGAACTGCCACGATAGATCTGAGTTATGCAGCTGGACATTGACGATGAGGATATCTTCCAGATAGTTTTCATTACACACCCTCAGAGGAGTCTCTGAAAAGCCCTGTCTTTTTCACCTGAAATGGCTGTAACGCCGTCAGTCTATTTGGTCCAACTTTGTCTTTAATAAGGTCTTAAAAACCTGCTTCTTTGAGTTTCCATGAAAAAGAGTAACCTTAACAGAGAACACAGCTTTTTGTCAGAGCAAAATCCACTTGAAACCCTTGTTCTGTCTCCACTGAATGCAAAATGTTAATTCTAAGGGAAGGAAGAGATATACACATTTTTAATATGATAACGTTTCCAATCAAGCTTTACAAGATCCTACACAGCATGGTTTACGGCAAAGTGCTGAGTGCTTCTGCCTGAAAAGAAACATGCTTTTTAATTATTATTTATTCTTCCTGTTCTTTCTCTTTTCCCTTTCAGAGAATAACAAGACTTATACAGAGAGGAAGAGGAGTGGAATAGAAGACAGCATCTGCAAAATATTCCCCCATACACACCAGCCAGCTAAAGTATATGAACATGTAGACAATAAAGTTCACACTAGACAGTTAATGAAGCTGGGGGAAAAAAAAAAAGAGAATCTGAACATAATGAAAAATTCATAATTTCAGTGCATGAAAAATAAGTGAATGCCCTTTAATTGTTCGGTTTACTTGCAGAAAGGACAGCTTGGATAAATCGAAAAATTATTCTGTTTTTTTAAAAACTCTGCACGTTATGCTAAATTCTTCAGCTCTGCTGGACATGTGAATATGTGGGGGTATGAACCACCGCATGCCCAATAGCCCACAAACCCAGCCTGGCTTGCAGGACGTTCTTTGAGGAGACAGGGAGTAATTGTGCGAACATCAAGCTGGACTCCTCCTCCTCCTCCACTGTCTCAAGGGCTGTGACAGAAGGTGAGGTGGCTTCTGGAGAGCTGGGGAGTGGGAAATTAAGAGCTGCAGTTGGAGAAAGGGAAGGTAAATTGTCACTGCTGCTGGAGGGACTAGTGAAGAAGGGTTGTTCCTGTGGGGAGTCGATGGAGGGAAGGCTGTTGGTGATGGACACACCTCCATGGGCAAGGGGAAAGACAGGTTCAGGTGGAGGACAGGTTTCTTACAAGGTGTTAGCTGTGCCACTCATGTCCCACTGCTTCTGCTGGTGGCCATGAGGAAGATTGAGCCCACAGGGAATATTCCAGGAAGGCCTCCTTTCAATCTGCAGGAAAGTCCTCATTTCATTTTCCATCAGTGTAGCACCTCTCTCCCTGTTCTCCATGATTTTTTGCCATGAACATGGTTCTTTCATGGAGCCTTCATTTCTAACCATGCTAGGAAAGGAGGTGGTAGCTCTGGAGGAGCCAATGCCAGCTGCAAATCTGTAGTTCAAGAAAGACTACAGTCAGATTGGTTAATGGGAACAGAGAGGTGAACAGAGAGGATGAGGTGAGAGAAAGGCAGGGAGGTCCAACAAGAAGCTGCAAGCAAGAGAAAAGCTGTGAGTAGCTGTACAAGGAGGCTGTCTTTGTTTTCTCTGAGTTCAGATGCCTCCCATTTGGCTTCCTGTACTACCGAGCAAATTTTAGTACATATGCTCCTGTCCCTGCCTGACTGCAGTATCTTTGAAGACCTTTTGCTTGTTGAATGTTTACTTCTGTGGATCTGCATACATTTCAGACAACATTTATGTCGTGTCTTTCATAGATAAAGCACTTGACAAAAGCTTGACGAAGCCCCAAAATAGAATAGCTTTCATTTAAAAGTGAAGAAGTTAAATTGTAAATTAAAAAGAAGGAGAAGCAGAAGGAAAGGAGAAATGACCTACAAAAGTTCCCAAATGAAATTAATGTCAGAGCCAGAACCTCTGGCTTTCCTCTGTACAGATCCCCAGATACACATTCACAGTGACAAGGCACCCTAGCACTATTCAATGTCCACATTACATCAGCTGAGTTTCTCACCACAGTAACTGAAGATTCATGATTTTTTTAAGAAATGTGATAGGGTCACTATGAATTCAATTATAACCTAACTGAACAAGATACTTTCCACTGATGTTAAGGTTAAAGATTTTGTCTGAGATCTTCAAAAAATGACTAATCATGGAGTAGCTGAAATGAATTTACCTTGGTTTTGTACTCGAAGTACAATAATTTGTAGCAAGAGGGTTTTATATCCTATTCACTGTGAACAGTGCAGCAAAGTAACTCTTTTAAGCAGCTTGTAGTGACACAAATGGGCAAAAAATGTCTCCATTCTGGCATTCCTGGGCATTTTTTTTAATGACAGTCTAAAATGCCAAGTGAATTGTTTCAATTTCACAGCCATTAGGAGAAGAAAAGACCAAGTAGGTCAACACTGTCACGTTAGAAGTACTTAAATAAATAATAGCAATAGTCTGACACCCAACCAAAGGAGGATTTTTTTCCTTTAGCACATCTACTCTTTCTTTGTTGAGTGTAGTTTGAACATGCTATAATTAAAACACAGTGCAGTCTGAAGTCAGTGAAGTTACAGCAAGGGAAATTTGCCCATTATTTTCCAAGCAGATAATCATCTGTTATCATTAGTCAACCTATTCAAGCAGTAGGCAATATAGATGGATTAGTTTTAGATCATGTACATGCATTTGCTCTTTTTATTTCTACAGAAGAAAAAAAAGTTATTCTGTGAACTGCTAGAGTCAAATTTCAGTCATATACAGGACAGCAAAGCAGAGCTTTGTAAAAGCTGATATGTTGGCATGTAGAGACTTTCTTTTAGAAAAATCTAAACTTTTTGCTGATAACAACATGACAGCACCTCCTTAATTTCATTCAAACCTTTGCAGAAACTAAAACTACACAGACTCATCAAGAGAATATACAAGATACATAGAACTCGCAATAAAAAGAAAAATGTGACTCTACATATAGGCTTTTTCACATACTATTATATCTTTCAGTTGTCATCATTAACTCCAATTCTAGAAATGTCTCATTGTTCTGTTGCCTTTGAAAAATGGATACAGTGATTAGGATAGATTTCACTTGGATATACTGAAAAAAATTTCTGTGACAGGTATATGCTTCTTTCAGTATGTTTCTTCAACACGTATTCATCATTATAATGATTGAATTTGAAAATTTACACATCTCTAGAGGGAAAAAAAAAAAAAACCTAAAATCCGTAAATTGTTTTCCCAAGGCAATTAGAATGCAAGTCAAAACTGGAAGACTAGTAACAACAGAGCTTTACATATTTGTATAAAAGATGAACCCTTCTGCCTGTTCACTGTTTATCAGCAAAGAAAATGGAAAGAGATACAGCACTGCAACCTAAGAAAGCTGATAATGACTTTTGCTGTATGATTTCTGGTGGCTCTTTTAAAATAACAACAGGAAAAAAAAAGAAAAAAAGAAAAAAAAAAGCTAGGATAGCATGGCAACACTAGTTATGCAGAGGAAATTAATATGGTATAGTCAGTACTGAAGGATATCTATCCTTTGCAAACTGACTGATGTAATTGTGTCAATTGACAGCCAACTTTGTACTGATTTTCTTGACATCTAAAAGGCAATGATTCAGTGACTCTCAGTTTATGTGGATCCATTTTGAATGAACAGTATTATTCATCCACTTCATAACAGGGTCCTGTTGTGAATAATATAATAAACATGTTCAAGATAAAACCCATCAGAAGAGAACACATCAGTCAGAGAGATAAATATGCTGATTTGCTCACTCCTCCCCACCTCCATCCAAAACAAGATAAAGCACATATTTAAAAAAAAAATAAAAATTAAAAATAAGTTGTTTCCACACTAGGTAACAAGTTTTAGGATCACAATAAAATGCACAAAGAATAATTTCCAGTTGAGATACACTAAGTGCTTCTCTTGCTTCTCTTGTACTAATCTACAATGTGCTACCAGTGTTGATTGGCTGATCTTTGCAGTGTGCTACTATAATAAGTTATGACAATTGCAAAATGTTTGACAAAGCCTAAATAGGATTAACCTGTCCATTGGTAGGGAATTCCACCTGAAAACTGCTTTGGAGTAATTTGATCTTCTTTTAGTTAAAACCTAAAATTTTTAATGTAGTCTGTAGTTAACAGTTGTAGTGACTGGGCCAATGTCTGCTGCCTGCAAAGGTTCCAGAAGAGAGATTAACAGCATGGAAACTGAATACAAACCATGACACTATTGCTCTTTCTGATGCCAAACAGTGGTGCTTGACTGCATGGATGGTATTCTGTTGCATAAACATAAGCATTCAATGCCATCTGAAACATCCTAACATTTTCTAAATCCATCAAGGCTAGCAGGCAGGACAGTCAGATCAATGCTCTCCTGAGCTTCAGCTGCTGCTCTGAAAGGGCATGAGTCCCCTGTAGGGTTCACACCTGAGTTTTTAGCCAGGATCAGATACCCTACAGCATTTTAGGTGGCACAAATATCTGTGTTTAGGCAACTGAATTCATTCTCGCTACTTAAAATTGGATCCTAAGGCCTGCAAACTACCAGAAATCTACTGGGTCCAAGTCTGTAAGTTTCTTTTAACAGACAGTTCTTTCCCCTCTTCTGAGCTCTTTGCATCCCTGTATGTAAGCTATTATGTCATTTTACTGTGGAATTATGAGATTAATGCTACTGACCATGCTGAAGTCCTAAAGTAGTTTTCTACACGTGACCTTTTGATATAAAATAACTCTGACAAGATATAACCCTGACTAAGCTAGATGATATCATGTAGCCTATCCATTATACAGTACTACCATAAATTGACAGACATGAACTTGTTTAACTTTATTCACATGAACTTAGTGAATACTTTTTCTTCCTGTTTTAACAGTTGGGAGAATATGGGCCTGAGCTGATAGCTCTTATGTTCCCCTGTGCTACCTCCCTTCCTCATTCCCACGAGTGCATGGTAAAGTCACCATGAAAAATAATCCACCATATTTCAGGGAAACTAGAGAACAGAATAGCAGCAGGCACCTGATTAGGCAGCACTGGATGGCAGCAAAAAAAATAGATGTTTTTCCAAAAGTTGACATTAGTATTTTTGCTCCTCACGGCAATTTTGGGGTATTATTCTTGTTCTTGACCTTTACAGGAATAATTACCTTCAAACACTGTCCTTGTATGTTGTTCTTCCTGCCTTCTGCCCCATGGCTTCAGCTGTGTAAGCCTTAATTTGGTGCTTTTAACATTCATATATCGCTTACATCTTCAAAGCAGGGTATATGTGTTAATTAAATTACATGCCTAGGAGATAACAAAGAACAAGATACAAAGGCATTTTAAGCACACAGACAGACTATCAAATTCTAGCGCTTCAGGAATAAATTAATAATGGCCTTTTATAATGACTGAAATGCATAGTTTTGTTTTTCTTGCAAGCAAAATGACAAACAAACAAATTATAAATGGAAATGTAACAGCTTTCATGTCCAAAGTCTTGTGGACCTGAAGACCTAGAAACCAAGCTATATGCCACTGGAGAAAAATAAATAAATAAATAAACAAGTGTGCTAAAGTCTTCTTTAAGTATAGAAAAGAGGTTTTAGGCAGAGGTGGGTATATTTACCCCCCATGAAAACACAGAAGGAAAGAGTAAGATTTTAATATATGGAGACATTTTTCTACAAAGGTTTAGCATCACTTTCAACCAGGCAATAGCTCCTCAAAGAGATTCAGAAAAGGTAAAAACATCTCATGGTGACCAGCATGTTTTCCATCCAAATATGTATCCTCCAATCTTCCTGTACTTACTACCCAGACAGGGAGATACATATTGTTCCTGGACATTTGAACCATCCGCATTTTCATATACGAAGTTTCTTTGGACCCAAAGTTCTTCTTATGAGCATGCCCAGAGCAGCTTAGCCTTGAACATACTGAAGAGTTTTCTGCCTACCTCCCTTTACAGCGTTATAAAGATCTGCCAGCTCTACCAGGGGCACTCTTTCAGATTTAGGAGGTTTTAATTAATTTTCTGCCCCGCCTGAGAAAACCTGACCCTATTCCAAGAACTGTTTGTGATGTTGACTTCATACTAGGCTTTGGGAACATAAAAGTGCGCTGGCATCTCTTTCTCCTCCTGCACTGCATTTCCAAAAGCCTGAATTCTAAAAGCCTATTCTTAGTCCTTCAGATATACTGTTGAACTCTCAGACAGGATAAAGACCTGGGCACCCTCCACAGTGGGAAACACCTCTGGGAGGCCCAGTTCAGCTTGTTAAATACTTAAAATGTTTAAAACAATGCTTAGAACATCCTTTTAGGTAGATAGAATACATTGTAATTGTACTAACTATCTGAGTTTTCTAGAAACTGCCTCAGAGAGTAAGCATTCAGTGTGCTGGCATTGGTGCAACGCCTGCTTAATTGATTGTTCCTGTGCATTGTCTAAGGGGCCTAATGTGGGTGATGCAAATTCCACTAGGTGGATGAGTACATATGGGTTAGTTGAGTCAACATTCAACATTAAGACATTTTAGTAATGAGGCAACAGCCTCATCAGAGAGTTTTTACAAACTCATTATTAGCTATAATTCCACTTTCTGATTTCTGCAAATGGGACTTTGGTTGCTAAGACATCTGGTTTTGCTCAGGCTGACCTATATTATTCATACATTGCCACTTGAGTGTAATACAACCAATCCAAATCTAGGTCATTCAAATTTTTCCAATACTCCACACTATTCACTGCATAAAACTTCTTCATTCATATCAGAAAATTAGTTTTGACTCACGGGAAAACAGTCTGCTGTTAGTCTTTTTAAATTGATTTCATTATCCCCACAAAAATGGAAAACGAGGAGTTGAGAGATTATTCACAGTGATGCCCATATTCATTTCAGTTTGCAAAACTAGTATGTCTGTATGTGTGTGAAACAGAGAAAATGAAAGAAAAAAAAAATCTATTTCTTTTCTTCCTTGCCTCCTCTTTATTTAAAAAATGTTTATTTGTTGTGTGAAGACAAAATGTGTATAGCAAACATAAATCCCTTCTGGATACCTGTTATTTCTCAGGATCTTGTCCAAATGTTGAAAATGAGGTCTGATCTCTTTAAGATGAACTAATCGCAACTTTTTTTTTTTCCTTGTAAAATAGTAAGGGCAGGAGATAAAAAGTTAAAAAAGGACAATGACATGGGCTGAGCTGTGTCATTCTTTCTTTGTACGGATCAATATGTGAAGCTCATTGTAGTACATTTCCAGCTTTGCCTTTGAAACACATATCAAGTTGGGTCAATGAGACAATCCTTTTTGTATTAAACCTTCTTTCTTCTGTAGTCTACAGACGACTTGTGAACTGAGTCTTCTGCTGGAAAACTACAACAGCACCTGCTTTCAAATGAGGTTTCTTGTAAGCAGTTCTTTGTGCCTTTTTCTTGCTACTTAGAGCTCTTACTCATGCAAGTCATCCTTAGTTATTCCAGAAGTCTCAGAGAAGTGCTGCAGAAGAAAAACTATTTGTTAAAATGGATGAAGCACAAGAGAATATAGCATCTCACAGTCAGATCTTTATTTCAAGAAGAGCTGAATTTGGGAGGGAATAGGTGGCGGGGAATAAAACAGTTCAGAAACACAAAAGTACAATTCAGCAGTATTTCATGGACAAACATTTCATATTTTGTTTCAAAACCAGAAGTTTAGAGAACAACCTTAGCCAACGGAAGGAACATATTATATAGCAGTGTTTCCAAAACAAGTCACTAATTTTGTGACACCCTCATAACGACTGGCCTGCACTTATATCCTATATCCAGTGAAACAGAAGGCAACTCAGGTTTTACAGCTCACCTTTGATGTCCCTACCAGATACTCAAAGCCCAGCTTAACATCAGCAACAAACCTCTTCTTCTTCCAGCAGTGGTACTGACTGTAGCACACTGGAGTGTCTTTCTGCATGTGCAGCAAAAAAAACATACACCTTTTTGCTCTACTCCATTGCACTGTTTTACACAGCTACTGTCATTACCTAGCCTCAATTATCTGGGTTTGTCTGACTAAGAGGGATGAAGCTTTCTTTTGTCTCCCCTGATAGGACTCGGGTACAATCTCACTCAGGGGAACATATTTATAACTAAGGAAAATGAACATGAAAGTTCATAATGCCCAAATCATTATAAAATATTCACTGAAAAATAGGAGTTATATTTTCTCCAATTTTTGTAAAAAGTAATTTAAATCCTCTCTATCCCCTAAAAATACATGGCCTGCAGTGTATGCAAACAACTTACTTTTGAGAACGGATCACTTTGTGGGTTAAAAGACATATCCTTCACTAGTACCCTTAACAGCTCCATACTGATAACTCGTTTCTGGAAAGACTTCCCTGGAAGTGTTACAGCCAGAGATGTTACGGTGATATTGGTTATGCATTTTCATCTGACATCTCCTGAAAGTATCTAACAGAAGGTAAAAAACAACTGTTCCCATAGTGAATACCATAACCTCATAAAACCTCATAACCTCAAAAAACTACTGAAGTAAGTGTAGTGAAATGAACTATAAAAACTAAAAACTATTTCAAAACAAATTGGTTTTCTGTTTACTTGGATAGCTTAAGGTGTAGAAATATCTATTTTTGAATATATTCTATAATGCTGAAATTCTTTTGAAGAAATTCAGAGTATACATATTTATTTATTTATTTATTTATTCACAGTTATGAAAAGCAGTACTCCAAAAGCAACAGTTAAAAACTCTTTTCTGGAACTAAACCCTATCTAAGCCCTGTAACAAGTAGGTGATCTAAGGAAAGATCCAAGCTTAAGCAGGCCAGAAAGTGAGTGACAATTCTATACCCTTCATAACGGGCATTTCTGGGGGACTAGGCAGTAGGAGTTCTGTGTCCTGCTCCAGGAGATGCCTATACCTTTAATCAATTACCTGTTTAACATAAAATGCATCAATTCAAACCCCTGCTAAGTGAAAACATATCTTGAGAACTACAATACTCAGAAGCTTTTTTGGACCTTTCCAGTAACATTAATGAAGTTGGAAACAAATGTAAACAAACTGTAATTATGATGGATTGAGCTGACAAAGTCCTAATTTTATGTGAAAATTATTTTTATTTTTTTTTGCTAGTTTAAAATTTGTGAGTATTAGCATGGAACATATATAAGGTTTACAAATATTGTAAACCTTGGTTCTGAATAACCAATTTGTGCCCATAACTACTGTCAATAACTGGGGGCTTTCATACCTTAAAAAATAATAATAATAATAATAAATAAGATAAAAAGCATTTCCGTGCAAAAAGAAAATTATTTTTTCACGTATTATCAAATACTATCATAATTACTTAATGCATCAGCATTCTCATTCTAAGGAAAAACAAAACCAAAAAAACCTTAGGCTCTGTTCTAAATGGGAACTCTGAATTTTGTACCCTCAGCTCCAGTTCTGCATCAGAGTTCTTAGTTTATGTTTCTGCAAACATAAGAAAGCAGATTCCCAATATCAATAATGGCCATAAAACATATTAGGCTTCCTACGAGCTCTGACAGCACCAATAGAGAGTCACTTCTGTACCTAGGGCCCACACAAATGCCAAGAGTTGCAAGTCTCTCTTGCTCTGAGATATGAACATTTATTGTGAATGTGCATTATTTCTTGATTGAAGCAACACATAAAAAGCTTGAGAAAGACTTTGTGCTAGGTAAAATGTTGCCCTAGGTGAGACTCAGGTGTCTAGACATTGGCTGCTCTGCTTCCTGAAATGCCTGGTGTAACTGAGACAGCCACAAGAAGCTGTCAGAGACATCGAACCTACCAGAGGTCCATGACCATGGGTGGTGCAGCAAGTGGACAGGAAGCTTCTGATGTGTCATTAGATGTCCATGTTTAGGCATTTCAATTGAGCCAGCAAGCCTAACCAACACAGAAAAGACGTTACCTAAAAAATGCTAAATTATTTTTTTTCTGTTTCAAAGATGCAGCAATTGGATTATGAAATAAATGTATTTGGAGTGAATTCTGTATTGCCACCAAGAGTAAATATGGCTCCCATCATTTTCTCCCTTCTGTGTGTGGCATAGCTCTGCTGCCTCTGCCTTGCTTCTCCTCTGGATGTTGCATTATTAATTTAGTGGCCATGCATCATAATAGAATGCAACAAAAGCAGCATAAAACACATCCTAAATCAAACTTTAAAGCAGTATTCATAATTGTAATCTGTTCTTTCTAATATATATGGCATTCTCTTGTTCTCCCTTTCTTTTTTCTTCTCATAATTGTGCTCATTAACTTCATGGTATAAGAATGCCAATTCTTCTAAAAATTCAGGGAACACAGACTTCATTCACATGTGTTTGTAAACAAAGAAGCAGAAATCCCCTAAGGTTTAAGTCAGTCTTGGTAATAAATATATATATATATATTTCTACATAGCAGAGCAACTATTGTGCAGTTTTGTTTTTTATTGGCTAGCATTATGAAAATTGATGAGCTGAAGAAAAAAAGCTATTCTAAAGGCAGATTAACCAGGAATACTGGTGAAAGCATTGTCTCCTAAGATTCAAAGTGAAGTAAAGAAAAATGCTGTAATTACAAGTAACACAGTCCTTTGAGATTCCAGCAACATTAAAAATCAAGTGATTACCATTTAACTGCTTTCAATCAACTTTGATGTAATAACTTAACATGAGGGACTCAGAAAAGCAGCAGTTAAGAAAAGCAGAGAATTATGTGGATAATAACCCCTTCGTTACAAAAGCGATTTTTACGCTTGAAGGATGACTGATTGACAGCCTCAAACGAAGTCCTCTGTGTAGCTGCAGAGAAAGTTCATTGTGGCCAGCAGTGAAACAAATACCTTTCTTGCGTCACTCACCCCTTAGATTAGGTTGCAAGCGTATCTGGATACACAGGTTTACAGGGGGAAGTTCAAAAGCATGTAAAAGTAGCCAAACTATAATGAGGGAGAGAAGAGGATGGTATGGATATTAGCTATCTGGGAATTTAAATGAAACAAGTTTAAAACACTATATATAATTAACTATGAACTTAATTTTTCACATTATTTTGCAGGATGCTTGGAGTTCTGATCCCTCAAATGTATTGCCCTCAGGATGTGGAGGCTCTGCAAATTTCACTAAGTAGCCAAATATATGAAAACAACCCAGCGCTTGTGTAGGACAGTTACCAAGACTGCAGAAATATGTTCTCTGTAACTTGATCCATATGCACGTACTTAGCAAATGGAAAGAAAGATTTGATCATCACAGCAGTGAGAAAAAACAGAATGTGATATTATTATTTTCCTGCTATTATTTATTATTAATGACTTGATTCCTCTGAGAGGGTTTGACATCAATGTCAGTTGCCAGTTCTTGACACTTCTAAGGAATAGGCCCATTATTAATTAATTATTATTATTGTATTACTGCATCAGCTGTGTGATAGGTGATTTACCGACATATTCAGGCAGGGTCTCTACATGAAATGTTTAAATTCTAAAACAGGGAAATTACAAACAGCATTACAGACAAATGAGTATGGAAGAGAGACAAAATGACAACAGATCATGTTTTTTTACAGGGTCACTGTACAAAACCCTGGGCTCAGGTGAGTCCACAGGAGCTTTGCTGGTGAGCACACAGGCTCAGGAGCTTGGTGTTTAGTTTTGCTTCACAGGGAGAACAGTTCTGGAGTGGGGTAGAGACAGTGTTCATTTATATCTTCAGATTCCACTGTAGCATCAGCTGAGTTAAAGATCAGTGAAATGAGCTGTGACTTCAGGGCACATGGTTCAGGGGCACAAAGTTTTGACAGAAGGGAACTTTTTGAAGGATGTGAAGATGAGCATGAAGAAATCATTGGCAGTTAATTAGTGGAATACCCAAATTATTACATGCGGTTGAATGTGCCTTTTTTTATCCTCTGTCCAGTCCCTGGTAGCTAAGGGGTAGCTAATGTTTTCCACGGTTAAGCCTAGCTCCTAAAATATATGGAGTTGTTTTTCTCTTACTTACATGTATTGAGCAGCCTGGTATAGTGGGAGGTGTCCCTGCCCATGGCAGGGGGGTTGGAACTAGATTATCTTTAAGGTCCCTTCCAACCCAAACCATTCTATGATTCTGTTTTAAATCAATGCAAACTCAATAACTTCCGTGAGTTTACTCATTTCACTATATGAGAAAAATGCTGTTTCCAGATTAAACCAACCTAACTGAGGCTCAGAAATTAAGAACAGCTTTGTCCAAAGTTCTCTCTGTAGTAAAAGTAAAGGGACAATGACCTCCAGAGGATAATTCTTCCCACTTAAGGGCTGAGTCACCCTCTGGTAATTTTCCATTAAGCTTGAAGTTTAGGATGACTAGATTCCTAACTCCAGCATTTCAGCAAGGTACCTAAATTGAGTAGAATGAATCCATACCTCTATGCCTATGCATAATTTAAATGTACACCTCCCTGCAACTCTGCTGCAGACCAAGTAATTGCCAAGACGTAAGTAACAGCAAAAGATAGTCAATAGATAGGAAGACCATTAAGGACTGCTTGGATTACTTGTGTTTTGCAGGGCAATTCAGGAGTGCATTCTGCCCATTAACATTTAACTTAAACTGTTCTTAAATATCAGTACGTCTGGATTTGTCACTTCATGAGGGGCACATAGCCAAAGTTTGTATCCTGTGCCATGATTACTTATTTACAGCCTATTCTGAAAAAAAAAAAAAAAAAAAAGATTAGTTCAGTCAATCAAGGATTTTAATACATTTATATGGTGCAATGGTATATAAGTTTATTGACTGTGATTTCATGGTGCGGAATAAGGAAAAAGCTATCTTGGATAAATGTATTGTTATTTTATATGAAATTCATGATGCTATTAAGTTTTTGGTCTTGTATACTGTGGAGTATAACATTTCAGAGATAAACTATCTTGATGTTTTCATTTCAAAGACAGGTAATAAGTGGAATACAACAATTTCCTAGAAACCCCAGACAGGAAAAACCTGCTTTATGCAACC
Organism: Anser cygnoides; assembly: GCF_040182565.1. Lineage (NCBI taxonomy): Eukaryota > Metazoa > Chordata > Aves > Anseriformes > Anatidae > Anser > Anser cygnoides. Next base: position 179,268,049 of record NC_089873.1, read on the forward strand.
AGTCACCATCCTGAAGCTCTTAAAAGAGTTTTACTTTATCACCAGTTTGAGAACCTGTAGGATTTGCAATCATGGCACTGGCTGTAAGGTAAAGATGGATTATCTGGCTAATAAATACAGGAAGTGGGACTAAAAAGAGGAATATATCATAAAAGTAAATAGCACTTTCATTAAGGGAGAAGAGTAGGGGATTTCTGTAATTGGAAGTAGAGAAAAATAAGGAATTTTGCTCTCTGATGTTACATTATGGATCCTTCTTTCTGAGCCAATCCATAGTGACACCACTTGATCTTTCTTCCTTGTCAGCATGATCCTTTTCTCCCATATTCTTACAGAGATGGAGACCACCTCTTGTTTTCCATGCCAAGTGCTTTTGCCTTGTTGTGTATGCCTCTTATGGATAGGTACATAGATTCAGGGTCCTTTGCCCATGCTCCAAACAAGCAGGTTTCCATAAGAGATGTAAGCATGTTAGTACAGCACTGTGTCCAAATCACCTTCTCTGCCAATACATGCACAGCTACAGCATCATTTTAACATTGTTATATTTCTCTGGACTGGAACAGTATTATTTTAAGCCATCTCAAAGGATGGAAAAGACATTTGCATCTACCTGTCTAACATCTACAAAGATTTAGAGTGTACTCAAATTTTCTCTTAAGCCTTGTATTTTTCACAACAGCAGATCTGTTCTGTGTTTGTAGACTGTCAAGCACTGGGCACACTGGTCTGTAAAGCAAGCTTCTGGGAAATAGTCCAATGCTAGTAACAATAAAGAACAAATCGGTCAGTAAAAATCATTTAAATAAAGAGAAATGTGATATCTAAGTCTAATTGCCTGGTCACTGAATCCCCGACATAGTTATGATTTTGAGATATACCTTTTCATCCTTCATTGTTTAAAATACACATGCAACACCAATTTCAGAGATACAGGCTCCAATTAGTCTTAATTAAACCATTAGAAAGCCATACTGATGACACCAAAATCAGTATGATTAGTGATGACAGCCCTCCTGATTTGCCCTGACATAACAGAGGAAGCAACATGAGATTGTAATTTCATTTGTATTGATTATTACCATTTCACTTTTTTGTTACAATAACATAAATCTGAAATAATTTTGATGTAAATGATCTAACGATTTGGCTTTCTGCAGGATTTTGTGATGTTCTCTGCACAAGGAGAGAGAACTCACAAGGAGAGAGAACTCACAAGGAGAGAGAATACCTCCAGAGAAGAATTTAAGTCCTAAATGGACTAAATCAACCTTAAGAGATATTTACCTAACTTCAAAGACTATGCAGTTGTTTGGGAGTAAATTTATTTCCATGCTGCAGATCTTAGGTTCTTCCCCAAAAGTTCTTCTTCTCTTCATGCCCCATGACCACATGGTAGAGCTCATCAATCAGCAGAATTCTTCAGTGAATCTCTCCAAAAGTACTCCTGAAAAAGGTTTTTCAGTGAAAGGTATAGACAGGCAGTTCAGAGACAACTCTCTATGTGTAGAAAATGCCATCTCAAGAACACCAAAGAGATCTGCAAATGCACAGATTCTGGGGTATGGTTAGATTTCAGTTACTTTAGAAGAGAAATTATAAAGGTAAAGAAATATATACAAATTAAAAACAAAAAGGCTGTCTTTCAAAAGATGGCATATTGTGTTCTGCTAAGCATGTTTTCCTTTTCTCCTGGCTTCAAAGGGACTTGACATGCCTCAACATTTACCACAGTTCAGTTCTGCAACAATTCTATAACAATTCCTTATTTCTTCCAGAAATCAGTATCTCAACAGTTCATAAATTAATACGAAGTTCAGTGGCCAAAACTTCCTACTTGTATTTTTTTCACACAGATAATATACGGGTTAGAATTTTTACTCCTTCTAGAAACTGTTTCAACAACCTTTCTACAGGAAGATGCACTTATGATTCTCAGTATGGAAAATGTGTTTCTTACCATCTGTTCCATATTTATAATTCTTTAGTTTATATTAAAGGAAACAGTAAACTACAGGGATATTATGCATGCAATTGAGGATTTTATAAGGTTCAATAAATTCCCTCTTAACAATCAGTTTTGAGCCTACATAAATTCTAATCTTTCACCTGCTCTACATTTTGCTTCCTTGTTCCTCAGTCAGTTTTGTTGCTCTGTTCTCTACTTTAAGATCAGACATCAATTTTATGACAAGGTAATAGGCTAAACTCCCTTTTTCTCAGAGAATCTGCATGGAAGAATTGATCATCTCATCAAAACTAAAGCCACAAAAATCACTATTTTTTTCTGTTTGGATGGCAAATAGAATTAGAAAAAAATATTCCAGAAGAAACAGACTTACAATGTTTTGTTCTTTCTTGTCTAATTGTCATTTCATGACACCAAACACCTCATTCACAGAACTTGTAAGAAGCTCCTACCTCAATGAAGGTGAGGATAACCTACATTTAGAAAATGATTGGAAAAAATATTTGTCGCTGTTTTACTTCAGACTTAAAGGAGCATAAGTCAAGAATGTGGGTGATTCAGATTCAGCACCCTTCTACACCTGAAGGAACAAGAATCAACATTTTGTACCGCCCATGAGATTGGACTAAATATTGGAGTATTCCTAGATGCCTTGTTGTTCTTTTCTGCTTAGACAACTAAGCAAATAAAGATGTAGGGATTGTAGACCCACTTTCTTTCTTAGGTGAATGTCTTCCTCTCCTCTCTAGACAGTTATCCAAATAATTGTTTAAATATTTTATATAGAGTTGAGATATATCTTCAGCATCCAGTAATGAAGATCTCTCCTTGATTCACATTGTTTTCCTCAAGTAATTAGAGAGGAGATTTGGATCATTTTTTTTTCCAGAGGGAAGTCCTAGGCCGTTAGTGTGAAGCACTCTCTGAAGTAAGATTTCCTCTGTCCCTCTTACTGGCACTCTTCTACTTCATGTAACATGTATAAGAACTTTCTGAGAGAAATAGCAAAGCAAGGAGTCTGGCTCTTCAGCCGGAGAGCAGCTCACCATCACAGAAGACAGATTCCAAAACCTCTTCCAGCCTATATTTAATGCTCTTTAAAGGATAAAACAGCACCAGAAAATCCCTAGTGGAGTGGCATTTTTAGGGACTTCTTATACAGGTTCACACCTTTTAGGTAGAAGAAAAGGAAATAATACCACTGTTTTCCATGTTTCCACCAACTGCTCTGACTCTTGCGTTACTGAATAATGAAGATTCCTACTTTTATAATTTTGCAACATTTTCTTAAACCAAAACATTTTAATGTTTGGATGTGTCATCAAGACAATAAGAACTACGTCCCATAATGAATTTTCTGCCTGCTGGAAAAATGGTCAAAGCTATTTGAGAATTAACATTACTCACAACAGTGATGTTCTGTTGTTGCAGGTTCTTGCTTAAATGTACTTGGTTTTGTGCCTCATAAGGTCATAAAAACATTTTCGTAGTGTTTCTGTGTACTTCATAAATCTACAGAAAGTTTCTGCTCTTGATCTCCATTCGAAGAATCCTTCTGAATTCACTCGACATTCTTCAGATTTATGACAGATTATGACTCTCTGCTCTTCTTGTCATCTATAAAGACAAGTGAAAAGGGTTAGTTTCCAATTAGCATTTGGAGTCTCTCAGCTTCATTCTTTTTCTAGTGACACATTCCTTGGCCTCTGGAATTTATACTGAGATTCTTCATGAAAAAATGCCGGTCTCCAAGTATTGTCTCATTGACACTAATAATGATGTCCCTTGGCACAGCCTTCAACATGCACTGATTTTGGTGCAAGCTTATGGCCAAAATCAGTAGTCTGCTCACTGCAGCAAATGGAGAAGCTTAGTGTTTACATCATTTACATCAAGAGAGAACAGGATCTGTTTGTACACATTTTTATGTTTTCATCTCCCTGTAGCTGTGCTGTCATGTCACTATTGTCTGCCATTTGAGTCCACAAATAAAAACAAACAGGAGCTATGTCTATATTGCACAAGAAATTTTCCATATCAGGGATGTAAGTAAAGAAGAGGGAAGAGTTCCCTGTACACATCTATTTTCACACAGGTTCCCAAATTAGCTAGAGGCTCTAACATACATCTTCAGAAAATAAAGATTTTATTGAGAGATTGACAGTTTCTAGACATAGCTAGATAATAGTACCAACTAGTGCATATTCACAAAAATATTAAACAGTTCAAAAATACTGTCCCTTACCAAAGTTACTGTAATAATAGCAGATCAAACATAGCTCACTAATGACATGTAGTTTTAAACACATGGAGGTTTCAGATTGCAGAAGTTCTGTCAGTAGCTGAAAGTACAACATGGATGAGGAATGTTTCTGAATTTGTTGTTTTCTTGGAAATTTCCAGAAATAAAATATAAGAAGTGGTTAATGTTAGTTCTTCTAAGACCTTTTTACTGAATAAAAATCTTCTTTCTTAATTTTTCTTTTAAAAGGGGGTGGGGGGATTTGAATTACTAATTTGTTGGAAACATTGATTAACTATGTTAATTTTCTACATATGTAAATATGCAGGGCATATGTCTGCAAAGGCAAAATGAGCTTTCTGGGCTTTCGGGGAAAATGATGATCAAGGTAAAAGTGACAGCTGTCCTAGTATCACATCAGTAAGTTTTCCCAAAACAAGGCCTCTTTGCTAAAAACAATAACAGATTTCTGTCCTTCTCTGCTTGCCTTGGATAAACAGCACCCTCAAAAATTCTCCATCGGTGTTGTGAGAGCTCCCTCTCCTGTTACAAAGGGCTCTATCAGCTGCTTTAAGGTCTGTTTTGGCTTAGGGGGCCGAGTCACAGCCAAGCTGGCAAGCAGGCAGAGAAAGGAGATGGTGCCAAGATCAGCTACAGAAAAGGGTCCCCAGTTACATGTCATGCAAAGAAACTTCCCTGATGGTGGTGTCTTGAGGATGACTTTAGTCCCATCTTTCCTTAGTCATCTCTTGTTTATTCAGTCAAATTCTGTCTTGAGACTCTTCACTGGTGTTGGGCAGATAGCAAGTGGAATATACAAGGCAGAATTTTGTCTTTTCAGAAAAAGGCCCGTAAAGCAAAAATGATCAGCTCATATTGTTGACTTGATCTGTTGTGAGGTGTGGCTGGTGGCAGAACCAAATGTAAAGAAATGGAGTAGGTTTATAGACTGACCATTGTCAGTCAGCTGTTTTTCAGTAATCTGGTATTATTTATTTTATTTAATTATTTCATACATAATAACAAGCTAAAATAGTAAGCTTTGCATACTAGATGACCAACACAATGACTCAAAGAACACAAACAATGCACACAAAGAGAAACACAGTTTCCATCTTGTCCAAACATTATGCATTAGTACTCACAGACAAAAAAGAGGGGAGCCTATTATCCTTAAATAGCCCTTCCCTCCCTCAAACATATGCACAAACTTGTACACACCAAAGTGATTTTATGCTCTGAATGACAACATTTCTAAAAAGTAAGGATGGAGCCATGAGTCCACAACTAATATCTTCCAACTTGGAAAGCCTTCTTTAGCTCGGCAGATAGAACTTGAAATAAAAATAATTAAAAAAAAAAAATGCAATAAGATGGCACTGCAAGAGAAACCATTTTCCATACAGGCAATTCTTTGACTATTTTAAATGGGCTGTCAAAATAAATTAGGCATCAAAATGCAAGTAAACATCCCTTGGGATTATCAGGCATTCCTCTACCTTTATTTATTATTGATTTCAACTTTCAACCCTACACTCAAAATGAGAATTTGCTGTTTAAAAATAGGATTTAGGTCATATCTGAGTGCTAGAGGTAAGATGATACAGAGGACGTCTGTCATTCTTTCAGGGGTGGGGGGAACCTGGTGGGCTTGAAACAGCTGGATAAGGGAGCTCTGTCTCCTGTAGCTGAATGAATGCTCAGACATGAGGCCATTCTGTGCACATTTTCAAAGAAAGCAGTAGCCACCTCTATATTTTTGTCATATACAACCTTCAGGCATGTTGTATACAGTCTCTGACAATGCCTGATCAGCCTGAGCCCCTTCAGTCAGGGGGCTGTCTGTGTGGACCTATGGGAGAACTAAGTACTTTCCATCTGTCCTCTCCAGACTGGGTACTTCTGAACAGGCACAGAAGCAGAACGTGAGGTTCTTGGATAGTTTAAAAGTCAAAAACTGAGGTATTCCTATAGGCAGCTTGTGAGGTTTTTCAAGACTGGAAGATGATGAGAGCTAAGCAGGGAATTTCAGCTTGGATATTTTGATGCCTGATTTCTCAGCAGTTCTCCGTTGAGGTACCAGTGTCCTTTTGATTTGCAGGATGTAAAAGCAGGGAGCCTCACTGCCCATAGTGGGACTTCACACTTAAGCACCTGTCTAAATACCTTAGAAAATGTGATTTGTAGGTCATGACCATCACTAGTCCACCCATTTCTTCTCTCCTGCATAAAGGTTACAATTATCCGTCAGGTAGTGAGGATTCTATAACCTGCTTCTGCTGTTTCTGAAGGTTGTTTTTTTTTTAAAAGCAATCCCAGAGTAGAGAGTACTTTGGTAGTCTAATCCATATGTTTGTGGAAACAAAGTAAACAAGTACATTTGCCTTAATGTTTGCTTTTGCTTCCTAATCATTTTCATGGCTAACCATTTTCATGGTTAAAGTGAGGCTGTTCTGCCTTTTCCAGATAGTTGTAATAACAGCATGGTTCCTTATCTACTGCCGTTAATTATCAAACACAACCAGTTGCGAAGATATTAAATAATTATAACACAATTTACAACTGCTAAAAATGTGTATGAACTTTATATGGTGATATTATCCTATACCTTGTTAATACTTCTGAACAGTTTAATAGAATGATATGACTATTAAGTACAGTAAACACATTTTATTACAGCTTTAGCATAATTTTTCATGGCATTTTCTACATTCTAATACACAGCTTCAGAGGAATCAAAGTGAAACATTAAAATGCCAGTCACCTGGGGATCCTGAAGAGGCAATGATATGGATTGTATTTAGTGCTAGTAAAGCTGTCGTGATTGATCCTTTGAGATAGTGCTCCCTTTGCTCAAGATGTTCTGTAGGGTTTGAAAGCAACCCACAAAAAGCTAAGGATAAATTCTTCGTACAAGCAAATTGAGAAGGCCGGGGAAAATGCTAACATGGATCAAACGATTACTTTAAAGTCACTCTGCACAGCAGTCTAGAATCTGATCTCCCTATTTTATTCCAGAGCATAAATGTCCTACAGTATCATGACATCCTTAGAGCATGCAGGTGTTCTGTAGCCTTTTGAACCTTTTTCTCTGTTTGGTCTATACTTTCTAAACTGCAGAATGCCAACCCTGAATTCCAGTTTTGTATCACCTTCTTATTCTGTGGTATCAGGTAAGTCATACAATTTGTCAGCAACTTGTTGGCAACAGCGTTTTGAGGGCTTGTAGCAGTTAACATGAGCTAGACCTAGATAGCAGAGCTGAAGTAGTTGAAATATGACAAACCTCTTAAAAAATTAAAAATAAATAAATGAAAATTTAAAAAAAAAAAAAAACCAACAACAACACTGAATTGATTTTTTGTGGAAACAACCTGTTCTGTTGGGCACCAAGAAGTGTGAACTTTTCCATAAGAGTTCTGAGCAAGTGTCAACAACAGGAGCTGACTGTGAGCACCAAGATTGCCTACAGCAAGTCAGAAAAAAAGTGATTTGTAGGGACAAGTCACCAGGGAGTTATTTTCTACCTAATCCTACGAGCAAAAATAAAGAATTTTCAGAGGGACTCCAGGGACAGAGATTCCAGGAGTAACCTAGGAAAAAAAGAGAACCTGAGAGACTTCTGAGAAACCCTGGGGACACCACAGCCTGGCCCCAGCTCCATGCACCCCACAGCTAGAATCACTGCACTAGCAAACCTGGCCTTGCTACCAACCCTGGTAACTGCTCCAGTGGGACAAGAAAGTCATGTGACTGATAAAACCATATATATCTCTGATTAAATATTAGCCTTCATATTGTCATTTGTTCTTAAACTGTGACAGCACTGGTTGGAAAAAGGCACATAACAGGATTTCGGCGCAGAAGGGCTACATACTGCTGGTTAAAACCTCGCGTCTTTTAAATAACACTACAGAAGCAACCAGTAGCTCAGGAGAAAGAGTAGATGTACTAAGAAATTTATATAACATAAAAAACTGGGATTTAGTAATATTTTGCAAAGTATCAGTACATGAAAAAGGAGCAATCCACTGTTAAATCATAAACAAAGTATTATTCAGGTCCCAAATGCAGGAGCCTAAGATCCTTGACCACAGTGGCCACCATTAATTAAGGAGTTTAACAGTGATGGGAAAAAAAAAAAAAAAAAGAGCAATTAAAATAATGCGATTCTCTAGAAATCTAATAATAAGATTCTATAGGAACACCTCCAGAAACATCAATCATTTAAACATGATAGAGAAAAAAAAAAATTTTTTTTTGAATTGGCCATTTCAGGAATATAATACTCTGCTATATACCACTATGTGATTTAAAATCAATGTTAAATTCAGTGGGGTCTTTTATTTGTTGTTGTTGTTGTTTTCCTACAGGAATATCCGGATGATTCTCCAGCCATCTTTCAAAGAAAAATCAGAAAGGCTGTTGTAGGAGCCCCTATGAATTGCAGTTATATGCTGCTGAATGTCAGATATCCATTGGTTCACAAATAAATTCTTAGGAGCTGATTCTGCATTTGGTCCTTCCAGATACATATCAGCTCAGTATCACAGAAACAGATGTCTGAACTACACACTGCTGGAATGAATCCACATAGGCTAGAGCTGGTGATTCCTACAGGGCATGAATTTCTGTCAAAGGTTCATGCCATCTTACAGGTTGTAACATAGTTCTCGGTTTTCAGGGAAATATTTGGGCTTCCCAGAAAAAGTATGGGGGGATTCAGTAGAAGTTTGCTGAAACTGTTACAGATGAGAGAGCCGGGAAGAAGACTCAGCACTGGCCTTGTGATTGCCCCCAACTTGTTAACACATCCCCTTACTCCATTTTGGAGCCCTCCAGCTAGGAGATCTATTGCTAAGCAGCGTGACTGGGAAGCAGTAGGTGTCAGTTGGCCTTGGGGGTCTGAACTTCCTTCAGCTAGAAACACTGCCATAGTCCAAAACTCCTTTCTTGTTGGCAATTTTCAGGAAACATCACATGGGCTAGGCAGATTCCCCTTCCTTAACCCTTTCTATAGCCCCTACTACTCAAGGGTTGAAGCATCTCTCCTACAAAGACAGGCTGAACAGGGGTTGTTCAGCCTGGAGAAGAGAAGGCTCCAGGGAGACCATATAGCAGCCTTCCTTTACCTACGAGGGGCCTACAGGAAAGGTGGGGATTGATTTTTTCTCAGGGATTGTAGTGAATGGACAAGAAGTAATGGTTTTAAACTAAAAGAGAGTAGATTTAGATTAGATATAAGGAAGAAATTCTTCACTCAGAGGGAGGTGAGGCACTGGAACAGGTTGCCCAGAGAAGCTGTGGATGCCCCATCCCTGGAGGTGATGGCCAGGCTGGATGGGGTTTTGGGCAACCTGGTCTAGTAGGAGGTGTCCCTACCCATGCCAGGGGGGTTGGAATTAGATGATCTTTAAGATCCCTTCCAATGCAAACCATTCTGTGATTCTGGGATTCTATGATTCTATGATTCTTTTCATATTCTCAATACTTACAAGAAACAGTGTATTTTGAACTCACTTTCACTAGTTGTACCTGCAAAATAGCATTGACTTCTCTAAATATTCTTGTTAGACAGTCATATGTCATTTTCCTCACACAAGATGCTCACACAAGATGATCTAAGGCTGATGGGTACCTCTGCATGGACACTGCTACTGTGTCCTAGTGCACACACAGTGTCGGAACACCAGCTGCCTGGTTTCCAAGAGATTATTTCTTACTACTTTGTCTGAAAAAATAGCAAGAAGAAAAACTGTTCAGACAGCCTGTGAAGCTCAGCAGAAGGGCAACTCCCGATGTACCTCTGGGTGGCCAAGCAGTTATGCTCAGATCTACCCCTACCACATGTATGAGGCCAGCGAAGAGACATCCCAAAACTGACAGCCAGCTCCTCATGGTGAGGAAGTTGGACCAATCTGTCAAACGACTGATAAGCATGTATTACACTGTCTTTTGTAACTTCCAGTAAGATAGACTAACAATATAACACTTTGAATAATGCATCTCAGGATAGGAAATTATGAAACGCAGATGCTGCACTGTCTTACAATCATATGTCATTCTTCTGTCCTTCGTTATTTGGCTTTGACAAGTTGACTGGTAGTAGTAGGATAGTTTCATGAGTTCTTTGTTTCCTCATCTGTGTTTTCTGAGCCTGAGATTGAACGTTAAGATGGCTTTCAATCAATTTTGCAAGTTATTAAGTTTATCTCTATAGCAGACAAATGCCAGAGGAAGTGGTAGATTGGCCAAGTCTAGCTCTTCTGTTGAGAGACTTAGTACACCTGTGGTATGTACTAGGATCTTTTTCAAGGATAATGTTGACATTCGATCTCTGATGTAATTAGCACAATTGCAAATTTTCACAAGGGATTCTCTGTTCTTGTCAAAATCTTTACCATAACAACCTTTGAATTACAATACAGCAGTAAGTGTACTACAGTGCTCAGCAGAGGAAAAGATACAGTAGGAACATCTCTAAATGAAATTAATTAGAATGGTTAATGTTCGTGAAGCACTTTGAAGATGGAAAGAGCTATAGTAGTGTTAAATTATAATCATTAGCCTGCCAAATCCTGAAGGTCTTATTCATTTATTACCCATTTGTTACACAGGTAAACTTCCGTTCACTTCAGTAGAAGATTTATCTGAATGAGATATGACTACAAATTTCAAAATTCATAAAATAATAACAGTAAATATGGATTAATATGCCAATCAGTCAGTGAAAAGTGGTTTTTCATAGCCACTGGTACTCAAGGCTTCTTAGAAACGACACAAGTAGAAAAGTCCTTAGACCAAATAGCTCCATTGTTCTGTTCGTTTAATTTGCAAAAATAAATTACATGAGAAAAACAACAAAATAGTGTTCTGCATTGGATTAGATATAGCAGCTCTGCATGAAGGGAAGGGAAGGGAAGGGAAGGGAAGGGAAGGGAAGGGAAGGGAAGGGAAGGGAAGGGAAGGGAAGGGAAGGGAAGGGAAGGGAAGGGAAGGGAAGGGAAGGGAAGGGAAGGGAAGGGAAGGGAAGGGAAGGGAAGGGAAGGGAAGGGAAGGGAAGGGAAGGGAAGGGAAGGGAAGGGAAGGGAAGGGAAGGGAAGGGAAGGGAAGGGAAGGGAAGGGAAGGGAAGGGAAGGGAAGGGAAGGGAAGGGAAGGGAAGGGAAGGGGGAAGGGAAGGGAAGGGAAGGGAAGGGAAGGGAAGGGAAGGGAAGGGAAGGGGGAAGGGAAGGGAAGGGAAGGGAAGGGGGAAGGGAAGGGAAGGGAAGGGAAGGGAAGGGAAGGGAAGGGAAGGGAAGGGAAGGGAAGGGAAGGGAAGGGAAGGGAAGGGAAGGGAAGGGAAGGGAAGGGAAGGGAAGGGGTGATTACAGGCTTTTTGGAATGGACAGAGTAAGACAGTGAGCAGGGAGAGTTACCCCTTTTGTGAAATGCATGGGGATCTGACTGGGGACAGGTGATGAGCCAGTTGAGAGCTTACGGGTCGGGAGTAGAGGTCAAACTAAAACAGGTGATGCTGATGTCTGCCACAAGCCACCTAACTGGCAAAAATTAAGTGAGACTTTCCAAAAACTGGAAGAAGCCTCCCATTTTCAGGCCTTGATCTTCATTAAAACCCTCACTAATATCTGCTGGAGGGATAGCACAGAAGGGCACATGCAGTTCTAGGGATTTTCTGGGGTGCATAATAACTTCTTGACACAGACTACCAAGGAACCAAGGAGATGAGGAAGACGTTCTGCTGGACTTCATATTAAAAACACAGAAGGACTGCTCCATGACCATCAGGGGCTGCTTTGGCTGCAGTGACCTTGAAATAGAGGAGCTCAGGATCCTGATAGGAAAGAGCAAGACAGATAGCAGGATCACAACTCTGGACTTTGAGAGAGATTTTGACCTGGTCAGAGATATGTTTGAAAGAATCCCATGGGAGACCAGCCTGAAGAGAAGAGGGGATCCAGGAAAGCTGTTTGATTTTCAAGTATCTACTACTCCAAGCACAAGAATGGCCAGTTCTGATGAGTACAAAAATCAAGCAAAGGCAGGAGGAGGCCTGCATAAATGAACAAGGAGATCTGACAAAACACAGATATACAGAGGAAACATACAAGACGTGGAAGCAGGGGCAGGTGACCCAGCAGAAATTTAGACACATTGTGCAATCATGAAGTGGCTGAGTTATGAAAGCAAAAGCCCATCTGGAGTGGAATCTGGCAAAGGCCAAGAAGGGCAACAAGAAAAATGTCTGCAGGTGTTATCAGTAGAAAAAGGAAGAATAGGGAAAATGTGGACCTGCTGCTGAATGGAGCAGGTGTTCTGGTGACAAACAAGCTGGAAAAAGCTAAAGCATTCATTGTCAATTTTCGCCTCAGCCTTGACTGCCTTGCCCTCAGCAAGACCAGGCCCCTGTGACCAGTGGGAAAGTCTGAAACGAGGAGTACTTACGCTCCTTAGTGTAGGAGGTTCAGGTTAGAGAACATTTAAACAAACTGGACATACAGAAGTCCATGAGACCTGATGCACCCAAAAGTGCTGAGAGAGCTGGCCTGGCTGTCCCACTGAGATTCCACTCTCCATTATTTTTGAAAGGTCATGGTGACTAGGGGAAGTTCCTGAGGTCTGAGAGAAAGTAAATGTCACTTCAAGAAGGGCAAGATAGAAGATCCAGGGAACTATAGGCTGGTCTACTTCACCCCAATCATTTCTTGAAAAAAAAAATGTGATTTGGAGTAGTCAGCATGGTTTTATGAAGGGGAATTCATCTGACCAAGCCTTCTACAAAGAAATTATTAGTTTGGTGGATGAGGGCAGAGCTTAGCAAGTCATTAAGTCATTTAAGACTCATAATATACACATTGATAAACTAACAAAACACAGGTTAAATAAACAGACAATGAGGTAGACTGAAAGCTGCCTAAATTACCTGCTTAAAGTAAGTATTAAAGTATTTTGAATAAAGTTCGTCTAGAGACCAGTCATCAGCAGTGTGTCCTAGGGTTCAGTAATACTTTCAAAACTGTTTAGCATCTTGTCCAGGACAATGGGACAGACTGCAACCTCAGCAAAGATTACAGAAGTTACAAAACAAGAAAGAGTGGTTGAGGTACCAGATAATTGTGCTGCCATTTAGAAGAACCTTGACAAACTGGAAAAGTGGACTAGGGGGAACCTTTTGAAGTTCAGCAAAGGCAATTGCCAGTTTCTGCATCTGGAGAAAAATATCTCATTGAACTTATATGTTCTGGGAGATGAGCAGCTGAAAAGCAGCTCTGGAGAGAAAGACATCGGGATTCTGGTGTATGATGAGTAGATCATGAGCTAGTAATGTGCCCTTGCAAAAATTAAATACAACGTCATCCTAGACTGTGTGAGGAAAAGCTTTGCCAGCAGGTTAAGGGAGGAGATCTTTCCCCTCCCCTCAGCACTTGTGAGGCCATACCTGGACTGCTGTGTCCAGTCCTACCCTCCCCAGTACAAGAAAGACATGAACAGACTGGAGAGAGTCCATCAAAGGGCTACAACGATTAGGGGACTGGAGCATCTCTGCTACAAGGAAAGTCTGAGAGGGATAGTACTGTTCGACCTGGAGAAGAGAAGGCTTACATCTTAATATTTAAATATATAATTACCTGACAGGGGAGTGTAAAAAAGATGGAATGAGGCTTTTCTCAGTGGAGTCTAGTGACAGACCAACAGGCAATGGACACAAATACAGGAAAGTCCATGTGAACGCAAGAAAACTCATTTCTGATGTGAGGGTGATCAAATATGGGTGCAGGTTGCTCAGAGAGTTTGTGGAGTCTCCATCCTTGGAAAGTGGAAAGATATAGGTGGGAACAGGCTGCCCCTTGCACTTAGCTGTGATGCTGTATAATAATTTACACATTTAGTTTTAGAAAAGTGAAATGCTTTGCAAAAGTTTACCTAAGTGACAGCCAACAAAGGTGGGATTTTACCTGCACCTCACTCTCCAAAAATAGTAATTTCCTAACTCTTCCTTTTTTCCCTTGCTTCTCCTTATTCTCTTCAGTTCTTCAGACTCTTCTGGACAAAGTATTCAACAGAATCCAAAGTAATATCAGCATTAATGTATATCACATTTTGCTCAGAAGAAAGCTCATTTATAGGTGAGATGTGTTCAGCTAAGTTCCTTCAGTATTTCATTTTACTGTAAAAGCAGTACCCATAACTTGCAGTCATTTGAAAATAACTTAAGAAAAAATGGCCAGATCATGCTCAGTTTATCATGCAGTTAATCCATAGTGAAGCTAGCAGAACTCTTTTGGAAAGGCAGTCAGTGAGATTTTCACTTGCACCTTGTAAACTTCTTTTTTTTCCCTTATATGATTTCTGAAAACAGTACACATCCCACCCAAAATTTCTTTGGTGAGCAGCTGCCCACAGGGGGCAGACATCAAGTTGTGAGTTACAGCAATGTCCGGGTTTCCCAGATCTTGCTGGGATAGTTTAGCAGCTACTCCTGTACTCCAAGGGTTTGTCGAGCAGTAAACAGAAGCTGCAGCTGGCCAGGATGCTAAAAGAAGAAAACATAAATTTAAAACAAGGTCTTTTTTTGTTGTTGTTTTTCTTGCTTTACTGTGAAGCTCTGTGTGGCAGGGATGGAAGCAGCTATGAGAAGCTACATGCAGACTTCCTACAGAGAATTTAAAATATTGGCTAGCAATATCAAAATATTTTGGCTGCATGCAAGTCCTGCATATTATCATAGTACCCGGAAAGTACATGGCACCTCTGAGTCAAATAAAAGTTCTGGTTCCTGCACATAGTCTTCATTTAGGCAGAAGATAATAACTCATAGAGTAGGGGAACAAAGATAATAGTTTCCCCAGTTGTATCACATGACTGCTTGAGTTGATTTTAACTCTGTTATGGCTCTGTGCATGTGTATAGCAAACCTCTCTTGTAAGCATGTTGCAAACCCAGATTCCTGGGGAATTGGGTAACATAAGCACAGTGTGCTATCGTTAAGACGCTTTGTGGGTCCTGGTAGAGTGGCTAAGTTCTTTAACCACATAGGTACCCCACTCCAGGCATTTAAATTGCATCTTCTCATGTAGATGCCCAAGTTAGATTTGTGGAGTCCTGATATACATAGCTGATGGAGAGACACCAGCTCCTAACTCAGGCTTTTGTCTCCTGCCTCTTCATTGACTGTGCAGAAAACCTGAGCTCCTGCTGTGGGATTTATCTCACCAAATTTTAGCAATCTAAATCTTTAGTACTTGGCTGAGTTAGTCTCCAAGCTGTTTCTACATTCAGTGGAGAGAGATGTGTATTTCCAGGTAAATGTTAGTGTACTTAGACACATATCTTGAGGTGGGATGACTTGCTTTCTCTCAAGGGGCCCCTGACTCAATATGTTATAGCAGTGCCCATGTGAATATCTCTGAATAGATGCCTGTAGTCTACATATTGTGTTACAGAAAGTTATCTGTAAGAACTTAAAAACATGCTAATTATTAAGCAGTATAAAAATCTATTTGTAACCCCCAAAGCTCTAACACATTTTTATCTTCAGCAACAGGAAAAAATCGTCAGTACTAGAATTAGATATCCACTTTATTCTAATATACTATTTCAGCTCTTACAGGCATAAATCCTCTGAAAATCATGGTACTGTTGGATTCAGTGATAGGGTTGACAGATGAGGGTTCAAATATATTTCAAAGATGATTAGCAAATTCTCTTATCCATATCCCAGTCTCAATACTCTATTAAATTAAGATGGAAGTTTCATTTCAGAGAGGAAGAGTAGCCCATCAGATGGTACAGCCAATAATTCACTGGACGAAAAACTTGGCAAATTGTAACATTTGTGAAATATTATGAAGATATTTTGTTGGGAAATGTTAAACTTTTCCAATAAGCTAAACTGGCAAAAAGGGACTGAAAATACACACATTGATATATCTCTCTTTAATAATTTAATATAAAAAGAGAATACAATGAAATGAACTGTCAAGTATAAAAATCCTTTTAGTAGTCTCTTTTCATGTTCAAAATCTTTGTTGTGTTTGAGCATCCATAATTGCTTTGCGTCAAGTTTCCTAAGACATTTCCGTCTGTCTTTCAGAAAACTTGAGAATGTTCTTTAGTACTTTCAGCTTTAGTAGAAATCAGATATTTCTTTCAACCAGTGAGGCCACTTCTGGTGGTTGTTTATTCTCTGCTTTTCTGTTGTGATCACTGGGACCGTCTCTCACTTCAGCATGATACATGTATATTACTATTTGCACCATCACTCACAGTTCATAACTTGGGATAATCCAGGAGGGCATTGCATGCATCGTTCCTTCTGCTTAGGCATTGAAATAACTTTACTCAGAATCAAAAAGCTGAATGAAACAGCTGAGCCTGGCAAACAGAGCAGCTAGCAAGGGAGTTTCTAAAGGGCTAGCTGCAGACCCTGTGCTCAGAGGTAGTGCAATTGGAGGAGGTGAGTTGGGAGATCATTTACATGTGTGCGTGTCTATTTTCTACTCAAGTTTTGTCCTTTGGGAAGGCTGTGGGGACAGTCTCAATCTCCTATCAGACCTCCTGATTGGCTTCTCAGTGCTTCTGTGGGACCCATCTGGCTCTGACTAGCGGGTCTTTGATCACAATCAGTGCTTGAAATCGTCAAGTAGCTAATCCCTCCCAGATTAGTGGCAGAATGAGACTGTGCAGCAAGAATTTTTATATAAATCATTTGCGAGGCAAGCTTTAGAGACAGACGGATGAAGCAAGAACAGAAGTAAAGACACCACGTAGCATACAGGAGGGATATTTGGAGAAAACACATCTGGAAAACATTACTGTTGCAGAATCAAAGGAGAGATTCATTGCTAAGGAACAAGCTATACTGCAGATCAAGGTTTGTAGCAACAAGGGAGGAGGAGGCCATTTTATATACCTGCTCAAATTACACAAAATACTCATGTCTGAGCCACTGACAAAGTGCTGTGCAAGTGATCTTGAAGGTTTACAGGTCAATTTCTTAGCCAATATAGCACAAGGTGGGACACAAGCTAGTGGCAGCTTCAGACCATCATATCACACTTCAGAACAGCATGAATAGCTCCTTAAAAACCTGCCTGTCCTATATAAGCAAAAAAAAGCTCAGAATCTGGCGTCTCGATTTGAATGATATGTATTGGAGATCTGTCAGTAGATAAACTACCCCAGAATTTCTAAAAAAAAAAAAAAAAAAAAAAAAACCACCAACACTGGCAATATCCTAACTCAAAAAAAAATAGTGTCATAGAATGATAAATTTGATCACATTTTGGCAGATAAAAGGGCGCACATCTAAGAACTAAAAACAAAGATTTTTTTAGGAGCAAGCTATCATGACTTAATTACATTCATTACGCACAAACAGAAAAACCAAAAAGCTCAAATCAGTAATAAATATGATTGGTGATTTAAAAGAGACAGGTTCATAAAACAGAAAACAACTAAAAGCTGATAGAACTGGAGAAAAATATGAATAATTTTGGAAAGCTGATTAAATATTTCATTTGATGGCCAAAAAGCTACCATCCCACTGCTGAAAAATGAGGTGGCATTAGTTATAAAACAACTTGAATTTAGCAGAGAGAACAAAAGCATCTACAAAAGCTAAAATATATTTGTGATCTGTGTGTGTGCATGCCAGTGTGTGTGTAATGAAAAAAAATAAATAAATAAATAAAATAAAATAAAATAAAATAAAATAAAATAAAATAAAATAAAATAAAAGGTACTATTATAGAAAAGGATATAAATTTAGAAGCTGGAAAGTCCAGGAAACTGATTAAGGAAACAAATAATCAAGTAATAAGCACAGGATGTTACTGTCATAGGGAACAAAAAACCCGAGTAGGGAAACTGCCAGAGGTGCTGGTTCTTTCCTAAATGAATAGGGTAAAGCTGTCAATGCAGAAAAGACACAAAAGTGTTCAAAAATATTTCTGTTGTTTATTTGGAAAAAGGATTATATTTTCAGATTACATGAAAATGATAAGTACTTTCACTTTAATAAGGAATTTTTCAGACACTTTCTTTACATACAGAGAACTATGACAAAGAACAATAGGATCTTCATTACTTATGTTTTAGAAGTAAAGCAATCTTTGAATGAGATTTAATCTGTTACCTGGATCTATATTTAGAAATGTTATAAACAAGTCATTTGTTAGCCAGAGGGGTCTAGAGGAAACATTAGGCTGGGAGCCTACATTTTTTAAAGAAGTCACTTTAAACTCCTAAAGTTGCTTCAAACTCCTAAAGCACTGAACAGATTTACTTCTTCATCTTGAAATGCTGATGCTTTCTTCAATAGAATGCCTGCTATTTGTTAGGCACTTCACAAAGTCTCATATAAATTCTTTCTGAGCATCTGATGAGATGTTGTGTTTTTGGCAAGACAGGATGTCAGCGCCTGCTGCTTTTGAAGGCAGACTTCTTGTGGAAGGTTGTATATAAATACATATTAAGAAAGAATGTTTTAACATAACATTTGAGACATAAATATTCATTTCCTGCTGCAAACTATAGAAACAAGGTATTCTAATTCCTTCTGATTCTTAAGTACTTATTTTTGGAGGGTTTGTTACTTCTCCCGTCTGTTGTTCCTTGATTCCAAGTTTTCCGTGTCAAGCAAAATACTTCCTTTTCTGTACATTTCCTGGATTTGAGGATGGAAAATATGCAATGGTGAAACCGACTGGAATAGTGAACACTGTTTTCCTGTGCCCTATATTTATAAAGGTTGCAGAGAATGTGACAGTTTAATGGCTCCTCTCCTTGCCAGCCTGAAATTCTCAGTGTGACTAAAACCTTTCTGAATTCCTTTAGTTTATAAAAGGCATCTAACTAAATAAATAAATTAATAATAATTTACATGCATGCAAATAAAATAAAATAAAATAAAGCTCATCAGACAAAGACCAGCTCCTTTAAGTGTTTATTTGTGCGAGGTGATTTGACCGGCTGACTGCCAAATGTCTCACCTGAAGTGGCACACAGGATGCTGCAGTACCGATACTCGATAATGTACACAGCAGAGGTCACTGAGATTGATGTACTCAAAAGCAAGACAGAGTAGAGGCCACACAGGCAGACTAAGCTCTAAGCACAGGCCTGCATCAGTTGAAGCTAGATATCAAGGCCCCTGTTCACTGCAGCTGGCAGGAAAATGATATTTTCTGTGGAAGCATTTTACGTCTCTTATCAAACCCATGTGGACATTCTCATTTTTTACTCTAAATAAAAAATCAGGACTGACACCTTTTTATTCCCATTTTTAACATTTGAAACCCACACACACAAACCATGTTTTTTAACACATATGCAAAGGAAGCAAATATTTGCCTCTAAAGTTTTCATCTAAAAGGAAAAATGCAAAAGCATGTTAATAAAAGCAACTCCTTCCTCTTGTTATTATCCTCCTTTCTCACTCATGCATATTACAGT
This sequence comes from Anser cygnoides, assembly GCF_040182565.1. Taxonomy (NCBI): domain Eukaryota; kingdom Metazoa; phylum Chordata; class Aves; order Anseriformes; family Anatidae; genus Anser; species Anser cygnoides. The sequence goes on from NC_089873.1 coordinate 179,287,714, forward strand.
GATCCAAGCAGAGAACGAGCAGGCATTCAGACCTTCCTTAGCATGCAAATGAAGCATCGGCTTATGCATTACCCCTTACATCTGAAAGCAACTCGTGTGTCACAGCATAACCTTGTTCAGTAAAATGGGGGTCTTCGCCTATTCCTCCAGCACAACCGGGCCACATTTTCCATCCCCGATGTGTAGGACTAAACCTAATCTGAATGGCAGTAAAACCAAGACAGAAGAGTAGGTGAAGATAAGGAAGCACATGAAAATAGATGATTATTTTATCGATACGTGTTTCAAAAAGGAGGAAATCAGCATCTCCCTCCGGGTGTACACTCAAAATCAGATATGAACTACTATCTGATTTCTTTCTAAAGTGTTGCCTGGGAGAAATAAGCATAAGCCATAGAGCAGATCCTCTGTATAAGCAAATCACTGTATGTTTTTACACCAGCTGAAAGACCAGTCCTTTTCTGTCCCACCTGTCAAAAATGCAGAGATGCAAAACAGGTGCCTTCAGTCCCCCAGAGCAGGTACATCCCCCTTCTCCCAGCTTTATTAACGCATCCAGTGAGTTTCTGCACTCGATTTAGCTCTTTTCCAATTTCATTTCATAGAGAACAGAAGATGGTTTTTGGCAGTGACACTTAGCTGAACTCTGCTTTGTGTGCAGTTAGATTTACTTCTAACACTTCTGAATGTCGTTGCCCGCATTGTTGCTTTTGTCCCATACACTCTTTGTTGGTTAGTTTTGTATTGAAATCGCAGTTAAGCCATTCAGCATGGTATTTTCTCTGCAGAGTGAAAAGTGTGTGAAAGCAGTTGAAGGTCACACATATTATAACAAAACAAAAGAGAGAAATAATAGGGCATCCATTCTGAAGTCCTCAGACATCCAACATATTATTGTCTTGGTGATTTCAGTGCGGATAAGAAGGGTTGCAGAAGGAAGGAGGCATCTTAATCCAGCTGCTCCTTTCAGCATGCACAATGAGATGGATGCGGGGGTCCTGTTCCCCAGACCTGTTCTGCCACTCTGTCACAGGCACACAGTGGCGCCTAGAAAAGATGCCTCTCTGCCAGCCAACCATGGAGGCAAATGCTCTGTTTGTGGGTATCTGCAGTGGTGCCCCTCGTTTTGTTCAGAATAGCTTCACAGCATTGGGCCACAGGGACTGAACTCTGCAGCTCATCTGCTCCCAAGCCAGGCTCTGGGGACTGCTGCCCCTGGGTCCTCTTTCAATAAATGTAACTGTAAAAATGTTCTCACCTGGGGCCTGTGACCAAAGCCAAATTAAGTGAAGAAATCAGATTCCTCAGGTAAAGATACAGCTCTTTCCTCCACCCCAGGAAACAAAGCACCCGGAACTATGGCATAAAACAAAGGGAGTAGGCATGTATCTCATTTGTCCCTCCGGATGCAGCACTGGTGAGACTGCACCACAAATATTATGTTCAAGTTTGGGTACCTCACTAAAGGAAGGATATTGGGTTATCAACCCACAGCATGCTCAGAGAAAAACAATGAAGCTGGTGAAGGGACAAGAAAATAAGACCTATGAAGATCATCTGGAGGAACTGGGGATGTTCAGTTTGAAAGAAAGAGAGTCTAAGGGGTGACCTTATCACTCTCTATAACTGCCTGAAAGGAGGTTGCAGCAAGGAGAGTGTCAGTCTCTTTTCTCAGGTGACAAGTGACAAGACAAAAGAAAATGGCCTCAAGTTGCTCCAGGAGAGGTTTAGATTGGACATTACGAAGAATTTCTTAATGGAGAAGGTGGGCAAATATTGGAATGGGCTGCCCAGGGAAGTGGTGAAGTCCCCATCCTTGGAGGTATTTAAGAGATGTGTGGACATGGCACTAAGGGACATGGTTTAGTGGTGGTACTCAGTGGGTCAGGCTGATGGTTGGACTTGATCATCTTGACAGTCTTTACGAACCTAAAGGATTCTATGATTTTATTTTACGATTACATTTTCTTCCTTGCTCCAGGTCCCTCATACCTTTGTCAGGAAGAACAGCTTGCATTGCTTGAAGTGTAATTAATTTACTTTTGTGTGGGTCTTCCCAGTCTGTCAGTGTAACCAAACTTTTTTTTTTCCCTTTTTTTTTTTTTGAGGTTTTAGTCCTTCTTCATTGCTGCATTTATTCTTCAGTATGATAGCTCATTTAGAAGCAGATATTTAACACCCTCGAAGCTGTGAGCAATTTTTCAAATGTCATCTTCACATCTCCTTTTTATTACAGCAGTTTCTGTGCCACTCCTAGCCACCAGCACCAGTACAGGAGCATACGGAGAGGCTGTGGTTCTAGCCAGGCACAAGCACAGCCTGATGAGGTCCATCCAAAGCAGTTATATCTTGGGCATCTCTAAAAGATGTTGGGGTCTCACATCTATTAAGATTTAAGCATTCAGTTCAGAAACCTCCAAGTAGCATAACCCTCTGGTTCAAAGCCAATGGGGAGCAGAGGGTGCAACCCTGAAGTCACTCCACAGAGCAGCACAGGGAGATTGCCCAGCTCCATCTCCTTTGGTAGCCTCTGCTGCACAGTCATTAGCCTCAGATGTTCTTTTTTTTTCCTCCAGGCCAGACATTCCCTAAAATGAGGAATATCATTCCCTCAGAATACAAAACACAATTCAGAGCCACGAGCTATCTTGCAGACCAGAAGAATTAAAGCCACTTTACTTCCCTGTCTATACAGTATCGTATATATTACAATAGCACAGTTCTTTACCCAAGTTAATAAACCCAGTTCTGCATTTAGAGGTAATAAACCTGCTGGTTGGACCTCAGCCAGTGTCATATTGTAGCTAACCTAAAGGAGGTACTGAAGTGAGCTAGTGACAAGATGAACTGAGTAAATATTTGGGTGCTTAGCCTCCGTTGAACGCCATCCTGCCACAGCTCTGTTCTCAACACCTGAGATAGACAGTGTAAAGCTTACTCAGGTATGTATCATCAGCTGCTGTAGGAGAATATTAATTCTGACCTAGTGCAAAGCAGGAGAGAATAAGACTCTCCTCCTTTTACCTCCCAGAAGTGGAGTTATATATGAGACCATTTGTCTGAGTATATATTGTCTTACTGGCAGGGCTGGCTGGCAGAGTGGCTTTGTTCCTCCACACTGAGTCCTAAATCATGAATCCCGGGTCCACGGAACAATGATATTTCAAACAGGGAGTGTCAATATTAATATCTCATTTCATTGTTTTTGATCATCTAAAATTATTCGGTCGGGGCAAATTCTGCTCTCCATTATCCCAGTGCAATTCATTGATTTTGCAATGGCCAAGTGTAATTGTGTGCAGAATTTGGCTATTAATGTAATTTTAATAAAGGTTTCTTCATGTATATTTCATAAATCTATTATTTTGCAGCAAGTGTTTTCTAATCAGAGAGGAGATATCTCTAGAGATTGTTGCTCATTTGGTAAGGTAGGCAAAAGGTAATAAATACCACTGCATTAGAAATGTAAGCGAAAGTGCAAATGAGAAGTTGCTTTAAGATGAGAGTAGATTAAATATGGTACATTTGCTTAAGTATCTTTATAATGTAACTTGGCTTTTCATCTTGATCTTTGGTTAAAGTGTCTTTCTCTGGATTTAACTCTTCATACATGCTAAAACATCTCTGCACAATTGGAATAAACACCATTTTTAAATTAAATGCATATTGTGCCAAAACGTTCCCTCAGCAATATCTATGCATAGGAATTTGTAACAGAATTTAAAATCAGAGCTGAAGGTCACCTCTTTTGTATCACAAGCCATTACATCTCTCCACTGTAAGTAAATCCAGTAACTTCACTCAAATTAAAACATTTCATTCCCCTTGAGACCTAACTGTTAAGTGCTTCTGACAGAGATCATCTGAAACACTGCTACAACAAATGCCCAAAGCCTTTGCAATGCCAGAAAACAGAGGTGTAGTACTCTTGTATAGCAGTAAAAACCTAGAGTCCCTCTCTGAATTAGGGAGAATTCACCTTTGCTTCTGAGCATGTGAATCTGGCATAGTAGGCAAGGACCAAACCATGAGGGTTGTTTGTACCCCACAGGAGCAAGGATCCACTCTTCCCAACTCTCCCAATTGTGGCTGTGGACAAGGACAGCAAAATGACAAATTCATCCATCCAGTTCTGTCTTGGGAAAGTTTTCCAGACCTTGAAGATAGAAATCTGTTTGGGTGTAATCTCTGTCTTAACATGGGGCTGCACATGTTAGTGGTAATGCTCAGCTTCTTCTCCCCATGGGCTAAGCAGAGATGGAATGATGGGAAATTGTGGGTTCATGCTTTGTAGTAGTTGTCTGGCCTGATGTTCTCCCCATGTGCTAGCAATCTGTGGAACTAGTCCAGTAGTCTTGATTCCCTGTGTGTCATTAGAAATTGCCTTTATCTTATTTAAAACTCCTTGCTATGAAGTTACATTTTATCATTTACAGACAAGCTCTTCTAACTTTAGCATTCAGGCACAATGCTTCATTTGGTGTGGGTCAGCCACACTGAGCTCCTTCTTTATCGCTCCTCTCCATCTATTAGAACTCCTTTCTGTAGAGAAGTAACTAAATCCAGTGAAAAGTAAACAAATCCAGTAATTGCCTCTCAATCACCTTTTCAGTAAAGAGAAGAAAGGTAAGTTCTGCCATTCTCCCTGTTAGACTTCCCACAATCTCCTTGAGCTGAGGACATCTTTTTCATAGTACTCCTAGCAATGCTGTATACAGAGGAACAATCACTCTACTAGTTCTTCTCAACTATTCCTTTATATATATATATATATATTAAAAAAAAAAAAAAGGGTATTTTTCTCCTCACAGCATTGCATTAGCCTAATTGCACAGTATGGAGTAATTATTCAGCGTAACCCCTTACACCCACCTCCGAGGACTCAAGCTCACATACCCCTATTCTAATTTATTTCTCAGGAGCAAATGTTGCATCTGAAAAGTGTTGCACGCTTTCTGAAAGTCAGAAGACTAAATCCAGATGAAAGTCAGAAGACTAAATCCAGATGTGAAAGAAGCAAGGATAATGGCTTTGAGGATTCCTTTTTGACTGAAAGAATGCAATTACTTTCCTGGAGTTGCTGCGAAGTGCAAGAATGACCTTGTTTAGTGTAATTTGGGATTTGAGAGTGGTTCCTGAGCTCAGAAGAGTTTGCTTTCTATTCAGCTGCTTAATGTTGCCAAAGGGTTATGAAAAAGAATTAAGGGAAAAACATATTGTTTGAATACTCACAATTGCAATACTGACACATTTAGTACACTTACAGCCTCCACAGTTTACATCATCCATATGACATGTACAAGACATTTCTGAGGTATTATCCACAAAAGCCTGTATTTTTGTGTCCTAGGAAAATGGCAACAGAGTTTACATTACGAAATTGTCATACAAATAGATCAATTAAAAAAACAGAACTTACATGCTTAGAAAGTGAAGGATATGTAAGCATAAGAGAAATCTTGAAAAAAAGGGCATTTGTACTGGATCTAGCAGCATGACTTATCACAATTAGCTTAGCAGAGTCACATATATCATACAAAATGCCATATTGATAGGAAAAAGTACTCAAATGTGTCATGTACCACACAGAAAGGGTGGAACCAAACTGTGAAGTGCTGTGAGATATAATGTTCAAGGTAAAATACACGATGAGCCAGAATAGAAAGAGATGACAGCAACCAGACAGCAGACCAAAATATAATAAAATAAAATAATGACATGCTGTCTTTGATCCTGTTTACAAGAGGAAAGGAACCGCACAGTAAAGCTTTCATGATATCACAGAATCTGCAAGTGTAGGAGAGATTGTTTTGAGAGGGGGCTTGAACCTGGAAGTCTGCATGCAGCTCTCCCATTAACTTCAGCTATAGTTCAGCGTGCAGAGAGACAGAAAGATGAGAGTCAAGATAACTCAGTGAGTAGCTTGAGGACAAGAAAGGTGTATGCAAAGAAAAATATTATTGACCAATATCACCCTGCACTGTCTTTCTTTACACTGTATTAGCTCACAAGCTTTGGAGATCAAGCACAGTTTTAATGAAGCCTGAGTATTATATAAGGTTTTACCATCTTCTAAAGCAGCCACCTCTATGTGAAAAGGTTTTAGGATTGCTAGGGAAGCATCAGCCCAGTCCTCTCTCTGAGGCAGAGGAAAGGAAGCTTTAACCTTGTACATGCAAAGCAGAGTGAGTAAGTTTTACAGAGATCAACACTGCTACTTCCTTGTCAAAAGAGGAATTCTCTTTCAGTAGCTCAGTAGTATTAAACAGCATATTACCTCTCAAGTCTTTTTTTAGTCAGAGACTTTGCAACACCTGGGAGATGGGAAGGGAATGAAGGACAAACATTAAAATACGCTTTTTCTAATATTCTTTAGCTTCTTCTGTATCTGAGATAACCACCTACATTTTTGGCTAGTGCTGCTGTAAAGGAACATTTCTATCTAACCAAATTAAAAATAAATAAATAAATAAAATTTAAAGAAGAAAAAATGAAAAACACATCATACTGAAACCTATGAATATCTGGATTATATATAAAACATAAGAGGTAAACCTCATATTCTGTTTAGCCTATGTTAAAGAAAGCCCCGAAATACTGTCATGTTAATCACTGGCCTTCATAGCTCAAGGCAAGATTGGGCAAACAGGAAAGACAGACTCCATAGGAAAATAAAAATTCCCAGAGGTCTACAAAACAAAATCCAGCAGAAAAGATGGAAAGAATTTGGTCCATTTTGTCATAAGGAAGGAGATCAAGGGTCACTATTTTCAAACATATAAAAGTGTGCTGAAAAAAAAAAAAAAAAAAAAAAAGAATTTAAAGGGACTAGACTAGACATCAGGAAAACTTTCCTAACATTAAGTTTAAGGGGAAGTCTTGTAAGCAGGCTTTTTGAAAGAAAAAATATTTTAAAAGGAAATATGATAGGGAGAAAGGTTTACTCATGGCTGATTCTGCCTTGAGGCTAAGGATGGCCGAAATGGCCTGTCTAGGTCATTTGAGCCTAGATTTATGAGCCAAGCTGCTGCCTCTGAAATGAAATACGACATACTCATTTTAAAACTGTACTGCAAAGTTTAAAGGGAAAAGCATAACTTCTCCAATTAAAACTGCAGGGACAGCATGAATATGAAACATATTTGGAAATTTGGCTTATGTTAAAACAACTTCTCCAGTGCAGCCTTCAAGGGGCATTTTAATGGTTATCAGCAGTCGATATTTTGGCCACCATCTCTGTTCTGAACAGAGAGGATGCAGAAAACATCATTCTCCTCGAGGCATTTGTGGGCACCATTTCATCCTTGTTCACCGGACAGAGGGCTATGTGTTGACTCTCTAGACAGAGCAGTTTATTCTGGTGCATTAGTAGATAAGCTTTGAAAAACAATCTTTTGGAGAGGGAAAAAATAAAAAATAAAAAAAATGTTCTAAAGCATTTTCTCTTTTTAGAGGGACGTACTGTTCCAAATTGCTTGCAGCTTTTCTCTCCATATAATGATTATGGAGTTAAACATTAGTGAGTCTATATAAGTAGAATAATGACAATAACTAGAGCAAGGAATGAAAATGTTAAACTAACAAATAAAGAGGTCAATTACTGAAACAGATGAGAAGACAGAGGGCAAATTCTAATAACAAGACATAGCTGGCACAATGATTAGGCCAAAGGCAACGCTTACTGAGTTTGGATTCAGAATGCTAAAGCAGCAACACTGAAAAACAGAGGACACACAAGGCAGAAAGGGCACACAAAATGGCTGGAGGATATATGAAGGTAGAAGGGAAAATGATGCAAGTGAAAAACGTTATAAGACAGAAAGTCCATAAAGGACAAGTTTACCTGAGGATGAAAAATTAAAATGGGTAGCTGAACTCCTGTAGTATTATGCAGCTCTTTATAAGGCAGAATCCCAATTAACACACCCAACAGGTCTCTGCTTACCAAAGTCCCCTTAGCAGTGTGATGGTAGTATCATGATTCCTCAAACCCCTGGTAAAATGAATCTCTTTGTGTCTACATTTTCTTCAGAGGGGGTGACAATTTATTCTAAGCACACATTCCTGATAGGGCTTCCAGAGCACCCTCTGGTCTTGCTTAAATGGAGCTTGGTATATTAAATAATACTGCTTTCTGAGGCACAGACTCATAGCAAGCAGAGAAAACTGACTGCTGTTGATACTAACACGCTGAGGCTCATGCTTTACAAGGTTCATTGATCTGAATTCAGGTGGTGATGGAGGGGATCTTTGTGGACAAAATTATTCCATAGCTATAAGCTATCACTGATGTGTGGTAGCAGTAATAAAGTGAAGTTTCAGAATCACATAATCATAGAATCATAGAATGGCCTAGGTTGTAAGGGACATTAAAGATCATCTAGGTCCCACCCCCTGCCATGGGCACAGATGCCACCTACTAGATCAGGTTGCTCAGGGCCCTATTCAGCCTGGCCTTGAACACCTCTAGGAATGTGGCATCCACAGCTTCTCTGGGCAACCTGTGCCAGTGCCTCACCACCCTCTGAGTGACAAATTTCCTCCTAAAGCCTAAACTAAATCTCCCCTTTCAGTTTAAAACTGTTCCCCCTTGTCCTGTCACAATCTGCCTGTGTAAAAAAAGTTGCTCTCCATCTCTTTTATAAATCCCCTTCAAATACTGAAAGGCTGCAATGAGGTACCCCTGGAGCCTTTTCAGTTCTTCAGGCTAAACACCCCCAGCTCTCTCAGCCTTTCTTCATAGGAGATGTGCTCCAGCCCTCTGACCATCTTCATGGCCGTCCTCTGAACCCACCCTAACAGGTCTACATCTTTCTTGTGGTGGGGGCCCCAGACTTGGATGCTGTACCCCAAGTGAGGCCTCACAAGGGCAGAGTTGAGGGGAACAATCACCTCCCTCCACCTGCTGGCCACTCCTCTGTTAATGCAGCCCAGGACACTATGTCTTTGACACAGATATTAAACAGCACTAATCCCAAAAAAGACACCTGAGGGACACCACTTGTCACCGGCCTCCACTTGGACACTGAGCTGTTGATCACAGCTCTCTGGATGCAGCCATACAGCCAATTTATTATCCACTGTCCAACCTTCAAATCCATATCTCTCTAATTTAGAGACCAGAATGTCATATGGGACCTTGTCAAAGGCCTTACAGAAGTCCCAGTAGCTGACACCGGTCAGTCTTCCCTTGTTGACTGATGCAATTACTCCACCACAGAAGGCCACCAGATTGGTCAGACAAGATTTGCCAATTTGTGGGGAAACCATGCTGGCTGTTTATCAGATCACCTACCTCCTTGTCCTGCATGTGCCTTAACATTGCCTCCAGGAGGATCTGTTCCATGATCTTCCCAGGCACAGAGAGAGTTCTTGTGCTCTAAGAAAAGCACCCTTGAAGAGCCTCCAGCTCTGACCAGTTCCTCTGTCCCCGAGGACAGTGTTCCAGGGGATCCTATCAACTAGGTCTTTAAACAGCTGGAACTTTACTCTTTAGAAGTTCAAGGTCCTAACTTTAATCTTTGCCAGGCCCATATTCCCCAAGACCACAAACTCAGTCAGGGCATGGTCACTGCAACCCAGACTGCCTCCAGTCTTAACCTCTTTAATGAGTTCATTCATTCCCATTGGTGAGCACCAGGTCCAGTAACATTTCTCTGGTTGGTTTGTCTCATACCTGGACCAGGAAGTCTCCTTCAATTCACTCCAGAAGTCTCCTGGATTGCTTACAGCCTGCTGTGTGGCTTTCCCTTTCTTAATCTGGGTGTTTGAAGTCCCCTGTCAGGATGAGAGCGTGTGAGCGTGATGGTCATTGAAGCCAGAAGGCCGCAATAACAGGCTCCCCTCGATCAGGTGGCCTGTAGTAGATCCCAACCACATGATGTCTTTTATTGGTCCGGTCCTTAATTTTACCCACAGGTTCTCAACATATCCGTGGCTATTTCTCAGAGGCATATCTTCGTAATCAATCCATCCCCTAACATAAAGGACAATACCCCAGCCTATCCTTTCTGAAAAGCTTGTAGCCCTCTATTCCAGTATTCCAGTTGTGTGATTCATCACATCAAGTTTCCATGACAGCAATTATGTCATAGTTTTCTAAATCCTTTCATTTTATTTGGGTTAGAACAAGCAAGGCAGAGAATGACTGAAGGGCCTGAGTCTGAAGACAAACATAGTTCGTCCCTATTTATTGTTACTGTATAATATCTAATACTTCATAGCTCTTGTGACATTTCAGACACATGTGATGATTGCACTAAAATCTAAATCCATAGAAGCTGGACAATTTACAGCAGCTGAGGAGCTCATTTTTCTAGGAACTGCTACTGAGACAAATCATTTTGATTTTTAGGCCTTCCTCCAACAATCAATATTTTTATTGCTTTACTTGAAATAGGAAACAATCATATAACAAAAGTTGTTGGGTTTTGTTCCAGATTGTTTGTTTTACTTTTTACTGTTTGGTTTGAGCACAGTGAGGTGCCTCTCCTCTTAGGGAATATGAAAAATGTTGGAAACAAATTTTATTCTACTTTGTGGAGAAAGGAGTGAAAAGACTTCAATGCACTACAGATAGGCTGAAGCTCATGCTGATTATTTATTCAGCCTTCAGAGGCTGCCTTTTCATCCATGCTGTTACTTACATGTAAGGACTTGTATTCCTGAACAGTCATATGCTACTGCTGATGAGTCTCATTTTGCCTTCTGTTTCTGCTCTTGATTCATCCCATATAATAATTTTTGTTCCAAGTCAATTACATAGAGATATGTATAGCTGTTCCAGACAGAGACACTTTCCGTCGTAAAGTTAATGCAAACCATCCAGCAGAAAGAGAAAGCAGAGCAGTGTGTTCACTGGAGTTAGCTGTTCAAACTGCCCTATTCATGAATTCCTGGTTTTGTACCTCATATGTCACAAGCAGGTGAGGGATGGGACCCTGTATAATGATGATGCTTTGGTCCGGCAGCCACAACTCAATCCTCAGAACTGTCATTGCACTTATTGTCACCAATCTCTCTGTCAAGCCTGTGCTTTGAGGTGACTTTCAGCATATCCTCAAGGTGGGCAAGGCTTATTTTTCTGAATATTACTCATTTTGCTGGCAACACAGACATCAATATCTGTTTCTCAGCATTTGAAGGAAGATTTAATTCATCTATCAATTCCACTATTGAATTCTTTGAAAGGGGACAGAACTTTGTATTCAGAAGCCTACAAAAATCTTCACAGGTATTGCTCCATTACTTTTTTAATTTGTGGCAAGAAAAGATTAGCACAAGTGAACAGATTAGTTGCTGGTTGGCAGCTTTTCCAGCATTTATAATGGTTAGCTAAACTAGCTTTACCTGCGTAGCCTCATGTCCAGTAAAATTGGTTTAAAATTTTGTGTAGTAAAATAATTGTTAACATTACGAGTTAGATCTATTCCTGGTGTTCTTTCTTATTACTTCAATTTAGTAGTTTAATTAAAAAAAAAAAAAAAAGAAAAAGAAAAGTACACTTCTGTAAAAGTTGAAACAACTTTCTAAAGACTGGACTATGCCAATGACCAATCCCTAGAGTAAAGCTTCCAGGCAGAATAACCTAAACAGAATTACCAGAAGCAGAGTACGGTAGGATAACACAAGTCATAAATAAAAAGAGCCCATAACATCCTTGTACTGTCAATCAAATGCAGGTTTTTCTGATCTCAGTTCTGATACAAAATCATTGTCTTATGCTGAGCATCTCTCTCCCTTATTTCACTAACTGTAAAATTATAATGTCAGGATTAGTTTTTGTCTACAGAAAGCCAGTAGCTTGCTAGGTGTTTACATGCTCTTCTGTTTAAATAAATAAATAAATAAATTCTATTTGTGAAGGACTGAAAAGCATTAAGCATTGCAAAAATATATTGTTTTGCACTTATTTCTTATGAAATATTTCATCTGCTAAGATGTTGTTCTGACAACCTTAGTCATTCACCAGTTTGAAGTTCCTTTGTAAGGACTGTGCTATTGACACAGAATCATCATTTTCCCCTTCATAATCATATTTTCATGGCTCATGTCCTTCCCACCTGTGGCTTTCTAGTAATTAACGATGTTACAATGCAAATTCTAATCAAGCCGCGTATGTATTTTGCTCATTTGTTTCCTTATGGGAAACATTTTAATTTCCCCTGGCCTTTACACAGCAGCTGCATGTCCTTCTGATTATTTCCTCTGCTGAAAAGTGGTCAAAGAGTTGTTCAGGCCAAAAATCAGTCCAGGTGTAAGCACATGAAACTCTTTTGACCCAGTGTCCTAATCCACATGCCATCTAGTGTTATTAAAAGCTAGGCAAATCATAGGATCCATGATATGTGCAGTAGCAGCAAGAAAAACATAGGAATGAGAATTTGGAAGCTACCGAAGCAGACTGCTGTAGCAGGTGTTTTGAATATTACAGCAACTGTAAAAAACAGAAAACAAACTTTCCTGCTACACAATGTTATCTGTTAAGAATATGCCTATATACCATCCCCATTCTGTCCATGACTATAAACTAGACAAAAGTATTCAAAGCAGAATTTTCTCATTAACATACAATAAAAGTATTTTTAAAGATTTTTTAATGCATATATAGCAACTTGACTATTATTTTAAACCTCTGTTCAGTCACACAAAAACACAAAGACTGTCATGCAGCTGAAGCATAGGACTGGGAATGAAGAAGTATACTAAGATCTGACATGGGCTTCCTGTTTTTTTTTTTACCTCCATCCTATGAATCTTTCTAGGACTCATTTTAATCTTCTGTAGAATGGAAACAGCAGCTCATACAGAAATCTCAGGGAGACTGTTAGGCCTAATTCTTCAAAGTTCTTTGATGATCTCTGATACAAAGCACTAAAAACACGCTAACTATTGCTTTTATACATATCTTCTCTTGTACTTCAAAGAGATCTGAAGACATAACTCCATTACAGCTTAATGGTCTGTATCTTTTTTTTTGTTTTCTTTTTTTTTTTTTTCTTGTAGCTGGGAGCTGTGTTTTAAATTAGGTTCAAAGCACTGAGAAAGAAAACATCCTCCTTGGCCTTCCCAAGTTGTCCGCATTGCCTTTTTCTTCTTTCTCACCTTCACACTGTTTCTACAGGCAAGGTTTCAGCTAAAAGTAAAAAAAAATATATATAAGAACATCTTGCAAACCACTGAACTAGCATGGCCTCTTGTCTGTTCTGAGGTGTTTTGCATCCAGGAGATGGTAATGAAATGGAATCTCTACAGCTGGAAAGCCTCAGATACTGAATTTAACTAATAGCACGAAAGGACTCGAGAAATTCATTCAAGTGGGCTTAGTGAATAAACAAATACCTTGCAATTTTGGTAACACAGCACTTGATCCTACAGTTTTCTCTCATAGGAGAAGTGTTACTGTTTTCAGAGCTTGACTGTCTGTTCAGTTTTAACTTTCATGCTCATTTCTCCACTTAACTATGGTACTTCACCACCATCACTCCTAAGCACTGAAACAGAAATACTGTAGTCTTGTGTCTGTAAGAGCTGTTCCCAACACCTAACACCAAATTTGCCTTGGAGAGCTACATTCAAGGCTTCTCCTTGAAGGCTTCTCCTTCTCCAGTGAAGGCATTGAGATTGAGGCCTATTCAGTGTTCACAGCCGTCTAAGAGAGGAGGCGTTGACTATGGAGATATGTGCCCCATCCTCCTGATCGCACAGGCACATCCAAAGATACACTGCTTCATAAACTGGTGCACACTTTGTTACTTCTGCAGCCCAGATTTACTCTAGGCACTAGCAGTCTTTGATTCCTTTACCTCTCCAGAAAGTTTCTGTGTGCTTTATTCCCCATGTCCTTTGTTTTAGCAACTTGTTGCAGTTCTCCTTCCTGTATACCAAGAATCTGTATTTCTTTCTTTCTGGTAAGTAATAGCTTCTTTATGCTTCCATGTCCACTCTTCTGAGACAAGATTTCCCATTCTCCCCCTCCACCTCCTTCACCTCCTCCATCTCCCCCAGTTCTAGCACCTATATGGATCTCTTCCTTCCTCTGCTCCCACTGTGTCACAGACCATTGTGGCTTCTTTGTTTCATACAGCATTCATGTGTCCCTAATCTTCCCCTTCCTCTCCATCACTCACTATCCCTTTTCTATGTATGAGGATATCAAAGTTTTGAAAGTTTTGTGTAAAAATTGTCTTTCATGTAAGAAGACACTTCTCCACAGAATTGCTTCCTGATCTGTAGAAAACTTTTTTTCTTATAATAGTTGGTGGATGTAAATAGCTGGTGATATGTGGATGGTTTGGCCCTTATTCTGTTTTCTGGTTGTTTGTCATAAAAATCCATTGATTTCTGCCCAGAGATTTTTCAGACAGCTCATTACTGATCTTTTGCAGTTTGTAGGATATGACCCTCAAAGACCACCATGCTACATCTAAAAAGAAAAACATCATCAAGCTGAAACAGATTTCACAATCTCAGCCAGCTCCCTCACCTATGTAAGTTAATGACTAGTCATGCTGCTCTACATGCAGACAATGATTTTGAGCATCAAGCATTTTGATAAGTAGAGCTTGTGAAGAATTCAATGTGTAGTTAAGCTCTCCATAGCAATATTAATGAACAATGACCTTGCTTTGAAAATGTAATGTGTGTATTTCTTCAGTGCCTCTTGATGATCTCTGCTGATTTGTCTACTGTCTTCAGTGTTCTTTGGAATGCCTGCCCTGCCAGGAAACCTAGAGTATCTAAACTTTGTTTTAGTAACTCTAAACTCCAATACAGGCACTTAAACAGGCACACACAGAAACAAGTGTTCACATTATAAGACAGTTTTTATCCATTTTCCAGCAAAGCTCTCTCATCATAAATGATCACTAGCGGGTAAGAGCACCACTTGCTTTGTATGGATACACGGAAAAACTCTTTGGGACAGAAAGATCAATTAACTTAAAATAAAACAATGATTTTTTTTGGAGTTATAACGTTTTTTCTCTTCTTTTTAACTGCAAAGGGAACTTTCAGAAAAGCACTTAATTTCTGTGTCATTTCCCCCAGCTGTACAATGGGATAATAACATTGCTTTATCTCACTAGAATTCTGCAAAGAAAATTCATTATTCTTGTGAGAGCCTCCACTACCAGAGAGATAAGGGTGGTGGAAAAGCCTCTCAAATTCTAGTTGCATTTGAGCTTATCATTGGTCACATGAGTAAAGTTAAATACATTCATAAGTGCTTGCTGGCTTTGGACTTAGGTGCAATTAAGGTAAAAATCAAAAGTTTGAAATTCTTAAAATGAAAAGGTGTTGTTCCAATTCAAGAAATCAACAGCTATGAGCTTAAGAAACATTGAATATGTTTTTGGAATATGCTTCTCTCTGCATCACAGTAACATTTACTGGCACAAAAAGGAGAAAGTATATTCAGAAAACCCAGCATAAAGCATTTCCACGGTGCTGTATAGGCTTATTAGCTTATTGTGAAAAATTTTGTTAACACTAGAGCAAAGAATTCTGTTCAGTGCCCTATTGCTTGGTTTTGATACAACCAAAAAGGATAAGTCCTTCCCCGGGCTTTTTCAGAGATGCAGAGCCTTTCAATGGATGTTTCAGTTGAAGATTCAATCTGACCCTTTGGGAAGTACACAGTTACTTCTTTTTATTTTTTTATTTTTATTTTTTTTCATAAGTAGGGAAGGTATCAATGTTCTCCAGCAATCTTCATCACATGGCTTTTCACAGGAAGAAGAACAAAAGGTAGAACAAAAAGTACAAGTTGTCAAAGATGCTGTCACTTGGAACATATTTCTCCTGAGCAGTATCTGAAAGGGGAGATAAAAGAAAAGATACTAAAATATTTTATGTGCGTTTGAGATGAGCTCAACATGATTCCTGTTGTTTCTCTGCTAAAACACATCACTGACTAAAGCAACATAAAGCTCAAAATGCTATCTTTGAAAATAGTTAGACAAACACTACTTAAAGTCTTGGTTGTTTTTTAACTTTGCTTTAGCCTGTCAAACTCAAGTGTCGACACTGCCTCTGCCCCCTTGCCGTTTACCAGGGTTTAGACAGCTGTTGTGAGCCTTCCTCTCCTTCAGTTATTCTGCTATAAATAGCAAGATGTGGAGCAACAAATGCCCACAAATGCCACTGTAACAAAACACAGTAATGCATGAAGCCCACACTGGCCTGTATAGAAACTGTCCTTTTTATGGATGTTATATTTATGTCTCCTCCTTGACTAGAAGCTGACAGTGGTTGGCGGTCTGATCTGCACACTGAACTTGGCAGTTGTAATAGTCACAGGCCTGAGAGGAATATTTGGTAACTACGGCAAGAGGCATTGCTGGTTGCAAGCTGTGCATCTGTGTTTCATGTCTGCAGTCTGCTTTAATTTTTGTCTTACTCCACATCAAGCCTGCCGTTACTGCTTCACAGCTAAGGACACTATTTTGCAAACAGTAAGGGGCAAATTTACTTCCAAACATTGATTCCCTTTTTAATCACAAAAAGCAAGAGGGCAGGGATCCTCCAGGACTTTGTACTCCTACTCCACAGGCACGACACCATGCAGATAATAAGCATCCTCTTCACCTCCCTAACTAGAAACTTCTGGTCTAAGCTAGTTTTCTGGCATCCACCTGTAGTGAGCGAAGAAAGAAAAGCACTGAAGAGACTGATTGATCCAGTCCTAAAGTAGATGTCTCAGACAAGCAGCATGAATTGCCCTCTGGAGCTTATCTCCTTCCATTAATTATAAAGGTAGCTTGGAAAACTGGTTTAGACTAGGTACTGGACTTACAGGCAGCTTAAGTTAGATGAGCTAACTTCCAGCCCTAGTTGAAAAGAGGCTATGGCAGAATCCTTTCCTCTCTGCCTATAGCAGGCTTTCTGCTGTGAAGAAACTTCAGGCAAAGCCCTGGCTTAATTTAAGTCCATGGCAGCACTTTTACCAGACTAGGATTTCCCCCATCATACTTGCTTCTGATTCCAGCAGCAGCACAGCCTCACAAAACTACCAACCGGGAATTGCTGTAGTAAAACCTTTGCCTAAATATTTCACAGTATAAGAAAAGAAATCGTGCATATTGGAGAGGTGCAAAAATGCTATTTCAAAACTGCTAGCAACCTTGCCTTTATTTTGTAAAGTGTTATTTTGCTGTACCATAAAACAAGGCCTTAACAGTTAAAAGCCACTCTTTTTTTTACCAGATGCTATAAAATACTATGTGAGTATTCAGAAAAGCAAGAAACAAAACCAAACAAAAACAACAACAAAAAAGCTATTCATAAAACTGAAAGAGAATGGGGCAGAAATTGGGTGGCTCTGTGTTAATTCCCAAGTACCATGTTTTGACCCAGTTATTCTATGGCTTACTGGAAAAAGTTAATGTATAAGCTCGACACAGAAATTGTGAAACCAGAAGGAAAGCCAAGAAACAACCTCAGACAAGACCGCCAAACAAACATGTAGGGATTTTACAAATGCAGGAAGGGGAGACGACAAAAGACGTCTGTGATAAAATACGACTCCTGCAGAAGGCGGTACATGTTTCACAGGTGGGTAAGGAGACAGACAGGGGTTATAGCCTACCCGTAGCCATTAGGGCTGACAGATAACAGGAAGCCTATTTAGTATCTCCATCAGCATTTGGCAGTAGCCCAGGTAAGAGACATGCAAATAAACCTTTTTTGTTTTAAAATCCAATTTCCGTTATGTTACCTTCTTTCCTTCACAGTTATGATTAGGTAATGTGTGTTGTTTGTTTTTTTTAAAGAAAGCCTTGTGGTCATTGCAGCATCTCAGGATTGGAGTTGTCTCCAAAGAAGCACTCAAAACCCCTCGGAGGAAAGGTGTCTGTTGCTGTGTGACAAGCAGTCCCAGTCCCGATGGCAAGGTGGCCCAGGTGGATGTACAGGGGACTTTCAGGAATGTGCCTGAGGACAGAGGAGAGCATGTAGCTTGTCCCTTGGGATCTATCTACATAAACCTCCTGCAAACAGGAAGAAGGTAAATCAGCCCGCGATCCAGGCTGCCAGGATGTGAAGAAGTTTGGATCTGACCTCTGCCTGACGGCTGTTGCAGAGGACCACCAGACATCATCAGGCCATGCCAAGGGGACTCATGGCAAAATGCTCATTTTTGCAGCCCATGCTGACTTACCTAATCCTGCAGACAGGAACTGGGTTAGCAATCAGTCTTTAATCATAGCTACAGCCCTGCTGCCCATCACATCATTGTGTGAGCTGTGCCTGAACTCCAGGTGGGATGCATGGATCCAGAGGAGCCTCCAGCTGGTGCTCACTGCCAGTATGCTGCAGCACACTCCTCTGGTCATGCAGATTTTGGTCACCTCAGAGCATGAGCAGAGTTTGTATCTACCCTCAATACACCATGCGGCACATACCTCAGAGGAAAAGGGATAAGAGATTCAGTTAACACTGCAAAGGATTTTTTTCTATAAATACATATGAATATATAAAAACATATAAAACATAAATATTTTATAAGTGCATTCCTATGTAGCTGGAAGTATCAGAAAAGATACTTTTACTCACAATTTCAGCAAAGGTAAGTAATAATATTTCACTCTGCCTCGGCACATACTTTGCCCACCACTTCCTACCTACATCTACTTTCCCTCCCATTCACAGTAACTGAACAAGCTTCAAATATTAATTTTGAGTCAGTCCTCAAAGCAGCTGTGCAAAGGGCAAAATAATATCAGTCCCATTTTATTATGGCAGAGATGAAGTCACATATGGGTTGCCCGTAGTTACCGAGAAAACCTGGAGGATGTCTGTGGTTTAAACCCCTGTCCATCATTTGCCCACTGATATGCCCAGATGGCCAAAATAGCCTTTGTGTTGAAAAGCTGCTAGGCAGAATATGCAACTTAGGCTTCACTGAGCTTTGAGCACAAACCCCAATCAGAGGCATATTTTACTGCAAATAAAGGGAAAATAAAGGGAAACTATTATTTTATGTTAATAACTCTGCATTGCTAACCGTAATATTTCAGAAGTCATGAATTCTCTCTATAACAGTTTCCAAGGAATAAAACTGGCCAAAAAAAAAAATAATTTTTTAACAGTCTCATGAATGATTGTTTCATTTTGTTTAACTCTGTGTTGCTAAGACTGTAGTGTGCACTCAGGTCAAGTTATCAAGGGTTTCTGAGGTACCACAAGAACTATAAACCTGTGCTTTTAAAAATGAAATATGAGATATATCCCCAGAATCTGGGACTTCAAGAATAAGACAACAAATATCATGAGACTCCATTAAAAGCAGGAGCTGACAACATTGTGACCCCACAGTGACATGGAAGAGTCAGCACTATTTCTAGGAACACTGAGATGTTATTAACTTTTGAAATGCCTTCTAGAACAATTTGGGGGGGCAAGTTAATTGCTGACAGTAGTAATTTCACCTGAATAAAGTGAAAATTTACCTGAATAGGAAATTTCACCTGGTTCCTCCATGAATAAGCTTGGTTCTGGGTGTTTTTAATCTGTCCATCCAAGTGCAGCATATGCAATTTTCATATCAGCAGGGCATCTTTTCTGAAGAAAAAAAAAAAGGGGGGGGGAGGAAAAAGAAGAAGAATGAGCAGACAGATTTTGGAAACAAAATTATTACTTGCAACTGTGACAAATACCATGGTGATGCTTACAATATTTTTTTCCCATTAAGTTTTAGCAAGTGCTAGTGCCACAATAAATAACCCTTCATATATAGAGGCTTCAGAAGGAGCAAACAAGGAATAATGCAAGCCATTCTAGAAGTATAAAGAAGGATTATATCACTTCAAAATTAAACCAGTAATATAATAGGGGGAAAAAAGTAGCTGAAATATATGGAATTACTTACCAGGGTGTCCTCATTCCTAATGTATAATTTATATGCACATTTATTTTACATTTTTTGTAGGAATAATTAGATGTACTTAGTCCAAATGAAAAATATCAGCTTATATGTAAGGCAATATAGAAGCATCTGAGGTTAAAGAACACTCCTGGTAAGATGTATATGGATCTTCTTGAAACCCAGTATAGTCAATAGGGCATTTTCCTTCCATTATCCTATTCTTCTGAGGCTTCAATCCTACTTCCCCTGAGAAATTTAATTTCTCATGGGTAGGAACAAAGAGTTTTGAAGGTGGAATAAATGTAAAGTCAACCTAAGTGTTTTCTGTAGAGATAAAATGTGCATGCAGCTGAGTTTACAGAAGGATTTCATAATATCAAGACCTATAGAGATCAAAAGTAATAATAAGGAGTCTCTCGGAGTCTGCAATGGCATGAAAGGATCATGCATTCGGGAAAATCTTTACATTCTGTTTGTTGACATCTTGTAGATTGAGTTATGCCAGAGGGATATAAATCAATTAAGATACTGCTTAGTGTTTGAGTCCATTATTAATACAGTCCAGTATATTTTTATATGAATAAAGTTTTTTTTTAAGTGAAAAACATTTAATTTTTTAAATTCTTCAAGACAAATTTCATTCCCCACTTGAACATATGATTTATATAATCTGAATGTTCTCGAAGTTCAGCCAGTCCTACTCAGGCGAAGATATGTATATAAATTTGACAAATCATGACTAATATAGAGAAGCCTTTCTACGGTGGCAACTTTATAACCAGAATCTGTAAATATAGCTAGAATTTCCCTATAGAAGAATACAGATTCTCCTTGGTGAGAGATCCCTGGGGATCTCTCTGGAAGTCATCATTTCAACCTAAGCAGTCATCTTTTCAATCTAAGCATTACAATCCAAGGCTGAGATAGAAAAATAGGAATAAGCTATGTGGTGTTATGGTCCAGGAAAATATTCACTACCCCAACAAGCTGTAGTTCAACAGCAAACATACAAGTTGAAATGCAAACACAGAAAAGGAAAATATACTCAAGACACACAAAGGAGCGTATAAAATATTCCTGGACTAATATGCTAGATTGCTATATTTCCACTGATATATGTACAGAAACAAATATCTAAGTCATTCTGAAGACAATATTAGGATTCATGAAGCAGCTACTTAAGTCAGCAGCTAAGATATCCTTAGTCTACAGCAACACTTACAGATTGGAAAAAAAAAATAAAAATAAAAAAGAGAGAGAAAATGGAAAATAGTAACTACTGGATGCTTGCATCCAACAGAGTAGAAAAAAAAATAGTTCACATAATAAAGCAGTGCAAAGGTTTTCAGTTCTGGAAAAGTTTATTTGGAGGATTTAAGTAAGCAAGAGTTCAATCCTAAAGGTAGAACTTTAATGGAAATTAAGGAGGACCTAACATGTTGAAGGCTGATAAAAATAAGAAGCTACCAGGAAAAATTATTAGAGACCATTAAAATCCACTATATTTTCCAGCTCCATTGTGATTAAGATCACCCGGACTTACAAGAAAAAAAAAAAAAAAAATAGGAGTATAGAGAATAAACTCCCAGGGAAACCAAGCAATTATAGGAGATTTTTTTTAAAATCTATTATATTACAGATGGGAAAGTTGAGCAACACAGGTATAGTCACTTAGTCAAATAACTATATAGAACAAACAAACCAGAGAAGTAAAATAACAGAATTGATCAGAAAAATAACAAACATTTACAAATATATTGAAGGTGGATGAAGATATACTACAAAGAAAGACGCCCATAAATACAGAAGGCCAAGCAATATAGATGTAAAAATATATATACGTATATATATTATTAAGATAGATACAAAGTTTTCTAAAGTATACTCTCAGCACCATTGTATTACATGAAAGAGAGGTGGAGATGAAGCAGCAAATAATATCAGGAAGATTTCACACAGTTCAGTAGGGAAAAACAGAGAGATTTCATACTCATATGCAGAAGCATAGGAGTAGACACGTGGAACACAAAACACTATATTGCCTGTGTCATTGCTTGTTATTAAAAAAAAAAAAAAAAAAAAAAAAAAAAAAAAAGCATGGGTCTATTAAAGTCAATGGAGCTGTAGCAGTTTAAAACATCTGAGTTTTTGTTCCTGTGTAGCGGTATGGTTGAAGGGTTCCCTTATGGTGAAGGGAATCACATTTCTCCCTCATAGTCCATTGAAGAAACATTTCCAACATAAACTATCTTTAGAAAAAGACCTCCATGGGAAGTGGAGAAGCTTAGTCATAACTGATGAAAAGATGGTTTCCCACCAGGGAAATTGCTTGAGAATGCATGTGAACATATTTTTCTCTTCCTCATTTTTATTTTTGAGACAGCTTTTTTGAAGGTTTTAGCACAGACAAGACAGTTGCTCAGCCACACACTGGCAAAACAGGTACGGTATTTATTGGCTTCACTGGTTAGACATAAGCATATGTCACAGATGAAATTATACACTTCACTTGTAAGAGAGAAGCAGCAATACATTTATTGATATAATACAGTGATCAATCAAAGCTTAATCATAAATAAAACAGCAACTATAGATTCTCAATGGCAATGTACACTCGATTAGTTACTACATAGAGGACAGGGTTAGTCAGACGGATTCGGGAGACCCTCCCATTGAGTCATAAATTTCAGAGTGCATCCCCTTGCTTTCTAAACTCCTTGAACTGAAGAGGTAAGGAGCCTAGGTGTGGCTGGATCCACGCCTAGTCCCAGGCTTGGCAACAGTTTATGTCCAAGGACTATATGTGCGCAATCAAAGATATAACCTTATCAAAGCTTACAAAGTTTAGCAAGCTTTTATTCACTTACCGAGGATCTGCTGTAGCAAGGAATCCATCGCAAGGAGTAAGGGATTTCTGCAGGATAAGTGACCTTGAGAGGTGTCCCTGCTTGTGGGGAGATCCTGTCGTGCAGCCAGCCGCCATGCAGAGGAGCTCAAAGGGCTCTTGGCCTGCTCACTATATATAGGGTAAGATGATGGCTTAACAGTTATTGCTTTTTTGGCACATGCTCTATTGACCCTCTGCTGCTGAACAAGACATCTGTCTGTCGGTTTCTCTGGCACCCAGTTTGAGCCAATGTTGTGGTCGCTGTCTACGTAAGCAAGGCCCAGGGTGCAGTGGCCACTATCTGCCTGAGCAAGGCCTTGAGTGCAACAGCCAGTGTTTGAGCAAGGCAACAGACAGACCGAAGGCAAGTGGAGGGGGGATCACACCATCAGAGCATATCACAAGTATGCCACAGCGCCAAGCCCTGGGCAGTAGTTTACCTAACCCCAAAAGACCCCATGTAGCATTGACTGGATCAGTTACAAAAAGATAGGGGACCACAGCTCTGATGAATATTTCTTCCATGGATCTTGCTTGGTAGAGACACACCGGGAATCTTATTGGGCAAGTCAGAGAAAATATGTCCTGTGAAGGTGGCCTAAGTCTTCCATGAAAATAACTCACGAAGTAAAAGTATTCCAAAATCGAATCTAATAACACTGTATAGAAAAATCTATTTTACCAGACTGGAATTCAGAGTATCATAAAGCTAGGGAACTGTGCAAGCAACATTAAACAAGACAAGCAAAATGTAATCCAGAGCACTTGTAACAAAAGCAGAGAATAAGGAATGAGAGAATAAAAGTGTGAAGGCAGCCTAATGCTTCCACAATTAATAGATCTACTTTAAAAAAAAAAAATCAATTCAGTTTAAAGTTAGAAAGATGTCAGGAAGAAGCAATTATTCATGGCTAATTACTTTTTAGAGGATGATGACAATGGGTTAGTTTTCTCTGGTATTGATGAAGAAAAACCTCTAGGGAAATCATTTGCAAAGGTTACCAAGGATATGAATTATTCTCTGGTATGTATGAAGTACAAGAATATGAAAGAATGAGTAAAATACTAGTGTAGTGAAGGTCATCAAGACAACTCAGCTAATAGCATAAATTACCGCTTTAGAGATTCAAACATGCCATCAATATGTCTAATAATGAATGATCTCCTGGAAAGGATGATTTGTTATGAACTGTTCAGATACTCACCAGAAAGAAGACTTTAAAATAATTTGCTTCAAGAGAGTATAACAAAAGACAAAATTACACAATTCCGCTTGCAGTTGTCCCTGTGAGTGAATTAGGGGAAGAAAAAAAATGAGGGAAGAAAAAAAAAAAACTTGACACAGGACTATACTGAGATCTGTTGTCTTCCTGTAGTGTAGGGTTATGTAGGACATTCTCTTGAATTCCATTAACTGCCCCATCCATCCCTCTCCAGAACTGCTATGATAGTCTTCTCCATTTTATCTTCTCTCTGTTTTATATTTTCTCTTATCCATACTTTCTCTTCAGTATATCCATTCACAACCGTCTTGCCTATATGAGTCCTTTAAGATAGCTGGCATCAGCTTTACCTCTTGGAAAAGTAGCCTGTCTCACAATGTCCATACCCCAGTGGACTCTCCATCCTAATTTGCCCACAGCCATCACTAGTTGTTCACATGCCTGTTCCAAGTGCCCTAAAACATTTGAAAATCTGATTATAGAGTCCATAGCACTCATCATAAATTCTTCTCATTACTTTCTCCTGCCTTTAAGGTGCCACATTACCACTTCTACCATTTAGCCTACACATTATACTGCTCTGTATCTGTTTCTGTGGAGGTCTCCCTTCATGTTTTCATTTGTTCACATCCTGGCTGTAGTAAGTAGGATAACCACACATACTGCTGTCACATTTATATGCAACCTCCATAGGCAGCAGGAGGACTAGGTATTAGCTACCAGCTCCTCTATAACTGCTAGTTTGATGACATGATTAGACATCAGTTCCTAGACTCCAACTAATGAGCATACATGAAGCCTGCATACGTTATGAGATGGTACCAAACTGTCCACTCTTCTGTTAGAAGACAAAGGAAAACTTTTTTGTTTAACCTCAGCATAGATTCAGTTAGAAAACATCAGCCTTATTATCAACTGATCAGACCTCTGCTATAAGGCATTATTTAAACAGTCTCCCTGTATTTATAAAAATGAACAAGCACGTGATATTGTGGCAAATGAGGAGACTGATATTCAAATTATAAGGTGCTAAAATAAACAAAAGGCCTAGCCTGCCATTTTCATACATTTTGATCTTCAGTGTTATTTTGAAATAAGCAACTCACCTCCAAACGTGACTTGAATATGTCATCTACTCTTTCCAAAACTACATTGCTACAAGGGAGGCCTCATCCCTCCCATGGCAACTAAAAAGAAAAAGATCCTATAAGGAAGAAACAAGCCAGTAACAAAGCCAGGAAAAGGAGCCTGACCCACCTTTGAAAGCCATCACTGCGTAGAACTCTGAGGGCAAGGAGACAGTGACTGCCTGGCAGGCAGTGCAAGGAAAGGAAAGTGTTTCATGAACAGCTCACATAGCTTGGCAGCTAATGAAATCGGTAGAGTTAAACTGGCATAAAAGTAGCATGGGGAGAACCAGACCTCTGTTGCAGAAATAAAATTGCATTTAACCTGATGAAAGCTGAAGCATTTCTTGTCATCTAAAATCATGGCCTCCT
The DNA here is from genome assembly GCF_040182565.1 of Anser cygnoides. NCBI lineage: Eukaryota > Metazoa > Chordata > Aves > Anseriformes > Anatidae > Anser > Anser cygnoides. The sequence goes on from NC_089873.1 coordinate 179,313,187, forward strand.
TAGGGCTAAGCTAGGTGCAAAGGGCAAGAAAGTTTTAATGCAAATATTCCCTCTACAAACAATCAGAATCAAACAGTGATGAGTGAAAAGGTTGATATTCAAGCACAATTTCAAAGGTGAAACCTGCTTTCCTGGTAACAGAGATCAGAGACTGCATTTTTCTGCCTCTTGAATCTGGTCTAATAGTTCCTTCCTAGGCAAACAATGCTGGATTGATGCAAAATGGAATAAGGTTTACAGAACAGTCATCATTTCAGTGCTTTTGAAGACATCTGGTATCTAATATTGTAAACAAACAAAGAACTAGTATGAAGATCAATAATAAATAAGGTGGTAAGTACAGTTGTGATTCTCTTTAATGCAATTACAAATTTTAAATAATCTCATTTGCATTAATTCTTTTTTTTTTTCATTTCCTGTGAACCACTAAACTGTTAGCCTATAAGACTATTGTCTGTTCTCTTCTGATTGGCAGTCATTTAAAAGGAAGGAAATAAGGAAGGAAGGAAGGAAGGAAGGAAGAGAGAGAGAGAGAGAGAGAGAAAGAAAAAGAAAAAGAAAGAAAGAAAAAGAAAAATGAAAAATGAAAGAATGAAAGAATGAAAGAATGAAAGAATGAAAGAATGAAAGAATGAAAGAAAGAAAGAAAGAAAGAAAGAAAGAAAGAAAGAAAGAAAGAAAGAAAGAAAGAAAGAAAAAGAAGATAAAATCCTCCATGTGTTTATATTCATGTGTTTGCAGAGCCATTTGGACTTCATTCAGTACATTACAGGTGAAAGTGTCATGCTTATAAAAAGGAAAAAGTAGATTTTAGCATATCTAGACCATCTATGAAATTGGTATCAAAAGTTATAAATTCCTAAGCATAATGTTTGACAATAACCTGTCATAGGAGCAATAAATTCATTATTAAAATGCTAGAAGTGCATATATCTCATTGACTGTTTATCATTAACTGCATGGGATGCTGATAGGAAATGTCTAGCTATAATTTATATTTCTGATGTCTCTCAAATCTATTACTCACCTTTCTCCAGTTTTATAGCTCCTCTGGACAGAATAGAAATGGAACAGGCAGAGTAGGTTCTGGAGGGGAATTTTCTGTTGTTGCCTTTCTCTATTATCTCATCTTTCCAGCCTGAGCTGTCTCTTACCTGTGATCAGACTTTCACTATCCAAGTGTTTCCCAGAAAATAAGGCTTAAAAATAAAAAATAAAAGAGAGAGAAAGACACTTAACCACATTTCGATTTCAAGCCCTGCAGCAATTTGACTCTAATAATTAAACATATTGTATGTAAAATCTTAAAGTCTCAGTCAGTTTTCACACTAGGAAAATATCCATTAAGGGTAACAGGTGTTTTAAGAGTATAAAAACCTGAAAATGAGTTCCCAGAAAATAAAGACAATATAGTTGTGAAATATTCACTAAGCCAAAGACTCATTTGTGCTGTGGCATGGGTTCAAGAAATCTAATCTCATAAAAAAATCCTTATGCAGAAATGTTGTAACAGAAATGCTATAACAGAATCAAAGCTGCAAAAATGCTATAGCAGAATCAAGGCTAAAACTTGCATATGAATCTATTCCAATTAATAACTAGAGTCTGAAATTCTTATAGTTTTGTACTGAACATTATCATATTTTTTTTAAGTCTTGTTAATATTGCATCAATTACCTACTAGAAATTGCAGAAGACTTCAGTGAAGTTAGAAAAGAAAGAGTTTATTCTGTTCCATTTAAAACTGGTACCCAAGCTTGTACAGATGAGCTTTCTTAAGCTGCTAGAGCAATGGAGCTTGTTAACATTCCTCCATGGAGCCGCCTCTAAGCCCAAACTCTGGAAACACAAGCTTGCAATGCAGTTTCTCATGGAAGACTTTATTTCTCTTTTATTGACTAAACCTATTGCATTTCTTCCTTTTACAGCATATTAGAAAGAGGGCAGGCAGTAATGGCAAGGTTTAGAGGAATATTTTTCATGTGAATCCTGGGTTCTCATGTAGCACAATTTAGCAAAAGAAATCTGCATTCTCTGTTTTTCCGAGAGTGAGAGAAAGAAACAATTCTTCTTGTTTCAGATCCTATGTAATCTAATTCAACAATTAATCCATTAAAGAAAACCCAGAATGTTCATTACTTGATCAACATTCAAGAATGCATTTTTATAAAAGAAAAGGTTTGTAACAATTCATGTAAGAGCAATGTATAATGAAATCTTAGTGGTTATCTACTGTAACATGTGCTTTTACTCTGGGAATGCCTGGGTTTGTGGGGTTCTGCTACTGTACAAGATATGAGCTACATTTTTGCAGTCTATAAATTCAAGTCCTGAATATTTTGGTTAAGAAATTATATCTTAGATTAATATCTCCAGGCAGATCTAATCAAGAATACTGGAATCTACCTTGGAAAAAATGAAGAGTCTGGAATTAAAATTCACACATACACTTTTTTTTTTTTTCCTAGAAAAACATAAAAGATTGTTTCTCCACCCTGCAATAATATGATATTATCATATCTAACAAAAATGCTAGTATAACAGAGGAAATGTTTGTTACAAAGTGTCTAAGATCAGCCACTTTCTTATATCTAATGCTGTCATCAAATCAGATTTTTTGTGAGGCAGTGTGCTATCCTGAAAATCTTCTATTTCTTCATAACTAGAATAATAAGAGAAACTTTCACTCATTCCGATAGCTTGACTGCAATCTAATGGATGGGAAGGAGGGATCAGGTGGATAAAGCAAGACAACATATTATACAACTGAAATGTCCAAGTAATGCAGACTCAAATGTTAAATTACAGTATAACTGTCTAAATCAAAGTTATTTTCTTTACAATATAAGAAAGGTTTAAGTGAATGTCAAATGTGAAACTAACTAGGCAGGAAAATTGTTATTCAAAAATTGTGTGATGGCAGATTAAATCACATATGATAGTTAAGAAGAAATTCATCCTCTATAGGTTGTGTCCAGGCTGCCACTGCTAACATTAAGGGTCTGAAAGCTGCATTATTTCTGGAGCTGAGAAGTATAAAGGCTATATATGCATTTTACCATCTCCTGCAACTTATGGTCATTTGAAAAAAACAGACGTACTATTTGTGCTTCCAGAACACTGTGATTATAACATTTCTGCTGGTGTTTGCCTCACACCCTAACAGAAGGCCAAGAAAGCCCATGGGACTTCAGTCAAAGGCTTACGTGCAAAGGGAGAATTTCCACAGAATTGAGGCCAGCCTTTATGCAGTATTAAATATAAGTGCACGATATGCATAAACCCAAAGAGGAAAAAAAGCTACTTTTATAGGGAAATCTAAAAGAAGACAGTGGCCACATGAGGAGAGAATGCTTCAGTTTAGAAAACAGCCTAAAACAAATTGGAGTGAGGAAGGACAAAAAGGGTAAGGGTGCTGGGGAAACAAATGAAAAGACCCAGCCAGGTGCATGACAGGTCTGTAATAGCTGACAGGAAAAAATAATTTCATTCTGTCATTAGGCTGGATGAAATAGGTGGAAGCAAGAAGTTGTAAAGGAAGATGTAAATACAGCTCAGCTCTACTCCTGCTTGTCTCTGCCTTGCATGTGTGTCCCTTGCCTGCTTCATATCACCATAAAGGATGAAGAACTTGTCTTTTTCTTTCTCAGTAAAATATTTCAATAAAATATTTTGAAAAGTCATGTTTTCATTCTGATACAAAAAGGAAATAGTTTCCTGACACTTTTCATGAAACAAAATGCAGGGGATTTTGTCAGCCTGGAATCTTTGTGCCAGAGAGAAAAGTGGTGTTTGTCTGTGTTGTTGGGAAAAAAGAAGATGGCTTCAGGGGAAAAACAGAATTGGGTATCACTCCTGAAGGCCTAGCTTGAGTTTCATCTTGAGTAACTGGACATTTTCTGAGGAGGTTTTTTTTTCACCTTTTTTTTTTTTTTCGTCAGAGCAGATCCTATTACAATGACGCTCAGAAAAGAAAAAAACTGTCCAGGTCACTGCATTTTGCAGGACTAATCATTACAAATCACCACCATCCCTATATCCAATAGACTATCCAGTCTGCTTCTGAATACCTGCCACAGAGCTCAGTGCAATGCCATTGTAAATTCACCTCCTCCACAAAACATAGTTTTCTTCTCTAACCTGCAGGGAAATAGCAGAATTGCCAGACAATCAAAATACAGGTTTTTGAAAAGGTCAAAAGATTCCAGCAAAATATTATATTTCATGTAGCGTACAAACCATGAAAATGTTGATATTTCATTACTGAGGAAAAAAAATTGTAACAAAAACAGAATCTGACAACACTTTTTTTTCCAGATTTGGGAGAAAGCCTGTAAAAAAATGGAAACAGGCAGCAGGCTAACATCATCTGAATATTGTTTGTTGTTTTACAATCTGTCTCTGTTCTGTAAAAGCATTTAAACAACTTGAATCTTTAGTTCTCTGGCAGAACTTAGTCTTTAAGCCACGGCAGGGCTACCTCATATAGCGAGCTAACTGGAAGAAATGCACCTTGCTGTTCCAGATCCCATTTAAGCACAAATGAACCCAAGTAACTTTTGTTTGTTTTCCTACATATTTCTGGGACTCCAAGGCTAGAAAGCTTGCTTATTCCCAGATAACTCTTTCCATAGTAGTAATGCACTCAACAAGGCATCAAGCCTGTTAACCAGAAGAGCTTTCAGAGCCTCCTTAGTTGTAACGGTTTTATTTCAGGTAAGTAAGTAGCTGAAACTGCATAAGTTCAGGAGCTGCAGTAACTCAAATAGCCATTCTGAAGTAGGAGAAAATTGAATGTACAATTCTAAGCAACTTCATCTCGAAGGGAAGAATGGAATTATTCTTCAAGTATTACCATATGCCAGGAGAAAGCATTACTTAGGAGACTATCAAGTGTCTAATTGCAATACTGAACCAAATAATTTGAAATGATAACTATCTAAAGCCACATTCTAAAGTGAATAGTGAACAAAGCAATAAATAATAAAATTACACATACTATATCTGATTGCTCATTGAATCGGATTGCCAGTTGTAATAAAAGCCAAAAGTAACAATCAGACTCATTGTTTTGCAAAAGAGGAAATGCCATTAACAATTTCAAATTCCTTTTATCAACATGTATTATGAAAACAACATGGCAAATCTGCTTTTGTTTAAACTGGGCTTGACCTTAACAACATTCCTTTATAAACCTAAGGGTGGTGGGTTTTTTTTTTCATATTTTTAAAATATAGTTTCAACACTGTATTGATTATGCATATAATTCTTTGGTCTCTCACAATACTGTCTGCTTTCATTCTAAAAAATAAAAATACAAATTAAAATAAGAATAAATATATAATAATAATAATAATAATAAAAGCACATCCAAAAGGAGGGAGTAAAGACACTCAGAAAGAAGAACATCTTGTGGGGTCAGGGAAGGTGCTCTCGATTTTTTCTGGTAGATGAGAATTCACATCTCCAGTGAGATTCCTTCCAGGGAATTGGATGAGCTGCAGATATTCACCTGTTATTTCCAATCTCTCTCTCTCTGTTTTGTATACACATAAGGAGCACAAACTCTGACTCAGTTTGAGGGTCATCTTTCATTTGTGTTAGTTTTCAAAATGCCCAGTTCCAACGCCACACAAAAAATAAATAGACTAGAGATATAGTTCTCACTTTGCAGCATGTGCAAATGAAATGCAGGTTTATTTAAGTCTTTCCAGTGCACCAGTAGGGTAACTTGTAAGAGGATAATTTTGCATTTTGCTGTCTGAGGGGTTTTTTTTCTGTATAATTGTTAGTATGTGTGGCAACTGACATTCCAGGCACTGAAAGTCTATTTCTTTCCACTGTTACAAGCAATGTCAGAGAAGGTTCATATGTACCTTTTCCTGTTCTCACTGCATTATTTATCAAATGAATATGAAATCAAAATGTTGATGCACAGAACAATATGTTAAACACTCTAATGTGCAATGCCAGCCTCACCTTGTCAACCTTTCACAATGGGTCTAGGTTCAGGTTCCTACTGTTTTAACCAGTATTTACCATTTTTTGGTAACATTTTCTATTTTTTTTAATCTTTCCTATCCTTTTTTTCCCTGCTCTTCATGTTCAGCCAAAACAACAACAAAAAAAACTCCACATAAGCTCTTCGTCATACATTTTATAGCTGATGGCAGCCATACCCAAGAGATTTCAGCACATAGGCCCTTCTTCCCAACAAACCTAGAGGCAGGTTGAATCTATAATTTAATTCTAACCTTGCCTGAATATTGTGTTTTTAATGAAGTGCTTTCTCTATCTCCCTCATATTTATCTACCTATTTCTTGACAACTCGTATCCAGTACCGATTTAGTTTTCGTATTCAGGTTACTTTCTGAACAGGTTAGCAACAATTACCTGTCAGGACTAGTATAACAAGGCTGCAAGGACTTAATGGGCATTTTAACTGAACAAATCATGTTCTCACTACACTAAGCATACCTTAAGACCAGGCTTTTCAAAGTAGTCTAAGGGCATTAAGTTCTCATATCATCAAGATGTACAGCAGGATTCAGTGGACTAATCTGTCTGTTGATATTTAAAAGCTATCTCTATCTTGAAACTTGAGTTCAGCATCTTGGATTTCTCTAGCTGTTGTGCAGTTTCTCTTTCTTATCTGCTCCTGCTATCCCTCTTTGTGTCCAAGGCTTCCGTGAGATCTGATTTTTATTGACATAAATTTTGCCTGCGAAATCCCAAGATGCATGTCACTTAAGATTGCTAGAGCCACAAAAAGTCACCAACAAAAAGGAAATTAGGATAAACCAATTAGAACTGAATGTTAGATTGCAAATTATAAGGGAGAAGGAACAAAAGTCTTTGATCATGTATTGCTTTGAAAGGGATTTAAAGACAGATATGGGCTCAGCTTGGGTGCATTAGCACTATGCCAGTGGCTTTTATGGAGTTACGATCATTGGCACCAGTTAAGGAGCTGTTACTACACACTTCCTAACCCAAATTTTAGGTGTATTTGCATTTTAGATGCTGTTAAATGTGATTCTGCATGTGTATGCTAAAGACAGTCCTTTCATCATCCAACTGCAGATAAAAGCAAACAAATACAGGGGAAAGAGAGAAAAAAAAAAAAAAAAGAAAAAAAAAACTACATATAAATGGCCTCCAGAAAACATGGATAAAGAAATCTGAAGGGAATTCATTGCACTATCCAGGTTTCAAAATAATTCATTAAACAGCTACCACTTGTCCTGTCACTGACTATCAGTCTGGAAATGGGTAATGTTCTAAATGTGTCTGCTTTCATCACATATTCTCCTGCTATCACAGTTGGTAACATTAGCTATGCACAGGAAGCATTTTGCAGTCTCTCATAGCTATCTTATCAATACCACCACAAAACTAAGGAAATAGATGGGAAAAAAATAATAATCACAGCAGTCTACGGTTATAGTTGAAAGCATAATGCTCCTGTCTAGCAGACAAAAATGCTTGCCCTATAATCCTACATGACTGTGGAAAACAGAACTTTAATAATCAGGTTGAGACTTGCCATTTAAGTTTACAGCAGAAAGTCTGTCATGTTTGTTGTTAACATTCTGAATAATCCTTAAAAACAGTAATCTGTTTATCATTTATCTTTTAATATAGCATTATTATTTCAGGAAAGCATGCAATGAGGCTGAAATGGCCTTATTCCAACAACAACAACAAAATCAATCCCTTTCTACAAATTTGATATAGGCAAGCTGTGTACTATTTGAAAAAGTTCACTGAACCATGAAGACTGGCATTTGCACCATAAAATTCAAGCTTTATTTGATGAAGTTATTGAACATTGCATTTACCTCAACTAAAGCTTAAAGCAATCATACATATTTTTACTGTCCTCTCAAGAAGGAAGCTTTGAATATGAAGCAAATCAGACCGATACTCCTGGGAATTTTGAAGGGATCTGAGGAGGGACACAGAAAGGATACATGGTGTTTAATGAAAATACCTGTTCAGTTCAATTATGGTAATAGAGGCTCAGCACAGTGTTTAAAAAAATATAATAAGTGCAATAATAACATGAAAGAATTTTGTTCTCTAGCTTTCTGATTAAAAGTGTATTTTTGTGTCAACTTCAGGAGAAATTATGTACAAAGCCTGTTTATAACAGAGTCTCTTTTAATTTGTCAAAGGCTTGCATTGTATAACTCCATCATATTAATTGCAAAAATTGCCTCCTATATTATTTCATTCTACTCCTGAAAGGAAAATGAGGAGCATTCAATTTCTGTAGTACCACCTGGTGTGACAAGTCATCTTCTTTTGACCAGCCACTGGTCATCACAACTTAGCGGTAACTAGTCTAAATGGGAGCTTGGTAGAGTGCAATGTTTTTATTATTGTTAGTGTCAATTGAAACACTGGAGTCATCAGTTTAGGGACCAAATACAGAAGCTCAGGAAATGTGTCCTCCTCATGTGGCCACTCGACATTGACACCCAACATGACTGAGAGAGCAGATAAGTGGTTTAGTGACAGTATCCCCCTGCATCAAGTAGAGTGTCCTATGAAAGACTTATCTCTGATATGGTTACAAATAAGCTTATATTAATTGAGTCTTGCTTAGGTTTAAATTCAACACAGTACATCAGGGCACAACAAGGTCAATGTGTCTTCCAACATCCTGCTCAATAGCAAATTAAGTATACTTAGAGAGAACATGCCTTACACTCTCTGACAGCACTGAACAAACATCACCGGTTATGTAGCAACCTTTTATTCAATATTCTGGTCATTTTAGCAATCACACAGGAACCTAGTTTCAATTTGCTGCTCAGTCAAAGGAGACTCAGAGTCACCTCTTTCTTCTACCTTCTACAAGAGTGTCCTAACCACTGAGTGACACAGCAGGCTGAGAAGGGCTGATACCATTTACCTTTCCCCTGGCTCACAGTGACCCACCATATAGCTAAGAAAGATTCCAGATATCTAAAGGGTCTAAAATGTAAAAAGATCATGAAACTCCAGTAAAGAGTCTAAAGATATGCAATAGATAGGTTCTCCTTATCTCCACTTCCTCTAATGTGCAATACTGAATTTTAAAAAATGATTACTTGGTGGAGCTCAGAGTTCAAGGCTCCCCCTCTGTATTCAAAGCACCTAAGTAGGCATTTAAGTGCTAACAAGCTCCCAGCACCCCAGTTAATAACTGGCTTTTGGGAATTACCACGATATAATTGCAATAATAATTCATTACACAGCAATGCATTTTAGTTTTAAGGGTGATGGAAAAACTTTCAAAGTGTTTCTTGTGAACAGAAAAGGTAAAGAAAAAGTGAGGATTTTGTTACTCCTCAGAGCTGAATAGTTCACCAGAAACCATTGTAGCACTAAAAAGGTTCTCACAGGCAATTTGCTTCCATGGTAGGGACCCTAGCAAGCAGGGAGCTGGCAACATGACTCTTATTCAGGAACTTCATCCATACCACTGAGAAAAAGAGCACTGAGACTGAGTGGACACAAAATTGTTTATACTATTTAGCTGTTAGTCACTCCTTGCTTCTGGAACAGAACTACAACAGGATTTTCTAGTAAGGGGGTAGTCCTAAGTAGTGTTGGGAGTAACCGGTTGATGCCATTTGACCTCTGGGACAGAAATCAGCCCCTGACCCTCTTTTGTGCCTGTAGATATATCCAAGAAGGTTAAAGTGTTGCTACATCTTGTACAGGTCCTATCAGCACTGTAAATCCAGGGTCCTGTGTCCCCAGAGCAGCACAGCAAAGGAAATTTTCCAGGTGACTGAGGAGTGTGAATGAGCAGATTCCAGAGAAGTAACAGTAATGAATTTGTTGGCAGAAGGAGTTTCAATACAAAAACCAGTAATTAAATAGATGGAGCTGACTGAAAACCAAGCTGCACATTTGATGCCCTTCATAGTAAAGCATCACATCCTCCTCCATATCCAGTACATTGAATAATATTCCTTCTACTTCTGATCAGTGTGTAACCAGCTGGCAGAAGCTAGTAAATGCAGAAACTGCTCTTGACCATATGTGTTTTGGGATTCTGAGTAAAAATTCCACCAGCTTGAAAGTGTGCAGAATATAGTGATGTCCCTAATAATAATAATAATAATAATAATAATAATAATTTTTTTAAAAAGTTTGTTTTCAGACTGCAGCCAGTTGGAGAAACAGTGCTTAGATGTTGCTGTCCTACCATGAATTTAAAGGATATGGATAATTTACAGTCTTGATTAACAGTCTCAGAGCTGCAATTGTTCATCCTCTTCACTTCCCATCCTTTTTATTGAATGTGCTTAAGTATTCATGAACACATGATGGTAATCTTGTTAACACTATGAAAAGCAATGACATCCTCATTATAAACTGCTTGAAAATGCTCATGATCCTTTCACCACAATGAGCTTTGTACAATTAGAAGCCTAAAAATGTCACAGGTGCACAACACACAAGGTGATAAAATTGTAATTGTAAGATACAATGGCATTGTAATGTCTGGGACAGTAGAATTTGCAGCTACAGACAGAGGGAAGGACAAAATAATGCTCCTTGTAACACTAATTCATCTTAGGTGCCATGCAACTGTGCCTTGTTCACATACTCGGACTGAAAACAACCACAGACTCAGGGGCAAGTAAGTACTTCAGGCAAATCTGATAGACTGGAGCTATTTAAGGTTTCTTCCCTTTGTCATTATGGTGAGAAAAGTTTTGCTTACAGGGACTGAAAAGGACCTTTGGACATTTGAACATGATCTCTTTTGGTTTCTCCACAGACACATTATACCAATTTTGATCTTTTGATCTTTTATTATAGGTTCCCAGTTTGCTATGGAAGTGAGCATGGGTGGTTTTTTTAATTATGGAAATGGATTTTTGGCTACCCTCGACAGAAAGTTGAAGTGGAGTTGATGCCCTGTCAAGCCTTCTGCATATTTCTTGTATCTACCACAGAGATAATCAGAAGCTTGTAATAAACAGAGGTGAAAAATCTTCAAATTCTACCTGAACAAAAATTCTTGTCCGAAAAAAAGACCTCACCAAGGAAAAGTATACAGAAAAGTCTTGGCAGTTCAACGAGTTCCTCCCAGCCCAGAATACCAGCCTCAGAACTTGTCTGTGGTCCCTTCATGCTAAGAAAAAGGTAATTAGAAGTCATTCCAGTTTTAAAAGAGCATAGGATCACAACCTTAGGCTGCACTTCTATTTTGGAGAAAATTCAAATTCCATATTTTCCACATAGGGACAAGTCAGTTCTGGAGTTTTAAAATGTTTTCCTTTCTTTTTCCTTCCTTACATTTTCTTACCTTCATGCATTGGATCTTTGCATTGCTGGATATTAACAAGTAGGAGAGGTTGAAGATATATTTTAAAATCTGCCACGCTTCCTGTGACTGCAACTCTAGACAACCAACAGGTGGCCTTTAAATACACACGTGCACTGTCACGTGCATATATACAGACACATAGGAAGATAGACACAGAAGGTAGGGAACAGAGTTTAAGAACACTGAACCCAGGCAGACTGGTTGGTTTGACATTTTGTGATGCAAGTGAGACTCCGAGATTTGGATTGCATTTATCATTTTGGCCTTTCAGGAACTGATATGGAAAGAGAGAATTCAGCTACAGTTCAGCATTTCCACTTAGCCAGCTAATCAAGCCACTGTAAAGTGGAATAAGTGACAATGAAGGAAGAAAAGGTACAGCAGAGGTGTCACACAGGTTCCACAGCCTGAAAGAGTCATATTTGACTTAAAAGCTTTCACTGCCCTGACGTGAAAAGGTATAGTTAGCAAAAGAGTTTACCTCTTTTGTGTCTGTCCATTTAATAATCTCTGCAGGCAAACCAAATGAGACAGAGCAATACAAAAATTGTGGTCTTTTAACAAACTGGACCTGCTTCTCCACTGTCAAAGAAACCTGCATAAGCATAAACACTTCTGGAAAAAGGTGAGGATGTGATGAACACTTCTGCAAACATGTTGCATATTGCATTCTTTTTAGCACTTAGCCTGCCCAAATATACAGGAGCACATAGAGTAGTGTAAAATTTGTCCCAGCACTTCAAGTAAAGAGACCATAGTACGTATTCAGGAAAGTTTTTAAATGCGTGTTTAAGGTTAAGTGTGGGATTTGTCACCCTTCCTCAGCCAGGAAGTCATTTCTAGCAACATTTGGGTACATCTCTGCCAATATAATCCACCGGAGCTGGGCACATTTTTCTTCCTGTGAATGAACTATTCATATACCCAAAAAGCAATTTCATCCATTCCAAAACAGTTTATGAATTCAACATTAATTTGACAAATAGTTTTGGCTGGGAAGACTTTCTCAGACTTAGACTGGCATGAAAAATACCTGAAAAAGCTACTTCTTTCCCTTAGTTGTCACCAACCCAGGCACAGAAAATGTGGAGTTGCTCTTAAAATGGACTTAAACCTCCAGTTTCTACTTCTAAAGAAAGATTTCTTAAAAAAAAAAATACATTGTACAATGTCTAAAATGATGGTCTCAATATCTCCTCTCAATATTATTCAGATTTGCATAAACTGCTTATGAAATTCCCTGGAACAGGATCTGGAAGCCAGGTGTCAGATCTTTTGCTGGCTCAAAGATGCTACTGAATGGTCTGCTGCAAACCAACATCCAAAGAGTGAAATTAAAAAAGAAGAATTAATGCTTCAGTGTACCAATACTCTAGTTCCTAAAATTGGCCTTCCTGGATATGTAGATGTTTCACGCCTTCTGTCAGGCCTTTCTCCAAATAGTGTAATTGAATTCTGTTATCTCCTTTGTTTCTCACATCTGTCTTCCACTTTAGTTATTTATTTATATTCTTTTCATCCAAGCTGATATGCTTGGATCCTAAAGAAAATTCTGTTATCACTGACTCTTGAGGAGGGAAAGTCCATCTGATTGAATACAATGAAACAAAAGACACAAATGAGAAGTAAAACCAGTACATTGCCAAGGTAGTAACAGACCCTTGGTAGATAATTTCATGATGTTGCTATTAGCCACTAAATGGCTGCCTGCTTCATTCCTGAGGTACCTGCCTTAATGATCACTAAATGATTTACATAACTAATGTCTTTCCAAAAGGATCATCCGGATTTACTGCCCTCAGTTGGTAAATACCAATACAGACTGGTTCCATTAGAAAACCAATAAAATATTCTGCATGCGAAGCTGTAATGCAACTTATATTGATTGGAGCAAGTCACAGGGGAGATAATTTGTGTTTAACGTGTATTTATCAAAACAGCAGTTATGAATGCATTTGAGTAACTATTTTAAAAGCAAGATTTCTAGCAGAATGTTTTGTTATGTTTTTTATTTTTGTTTTCTACAAACTGTAACTTAACATGGGAGAACTGAATCTCCCAAGGAGAATGATTTGAAGACATAAAAACATCTCTCTGACAAGAAGTAGAGAAGGAAGTATTTCCTCTGAGCTAATTCAGGGTCACATTACCCTGACCAGCTCCTGCTGCTATGGAGGAATGCATCCCATTAACTGGAGGTACCAAGTCCAGAGCAGAACCTTTCTTAATCACCAACTAGTCTTGGCCCTAAGATCTTTTGCAGCAGCCACAGCCCATCTCAGCTTAAAGTCAGATAGAAAAAGATGAGTCATTCAATGAAAGTCTGTTAAAAAGAAAGTGTAGGCTTATAAATATGTCTATCCTCTGACTTTTGTCTCTTCCACTTTAAATCAAGACTCTTTTTCTATGTAAATTTGGAGTCAAAGGCAAGATGCATTTCAGATGTGATAAAGCCAGCAGCAGCCCAGGCTCAAGAAGTTTCTCAGGTGAAGAAACCAAATCTGCTTATACAAAGAAAAAAGTCTTATCCCGCAGTGTCAGAGTAATACGTTCTTCAAGTCCTGACCATTATGCATTCCATTTATACCACTTCTTTAATCAAAGCTGAACCTGGTGAATTGCAAATAAGAACGAAAACATTAAATGTGAAAGGCCAACTCGCTCATCTATATTTTTTGTCAAAATGACAGTTTTAAAATTACAAAGGTAAAATACTTCACTAAATAGGGTTATAAATGTATAATTCATCATGACAGAACATTTTTATGCGTTTTAAAACTACTCTTTTATTTTAAGAGGTGAGGATGCAAAATGGTAGGCTCATTCTTCATCTTTTCATTTTGCAGTTTATTTTTCACACAGCAAAGATGCAGCATGGTTAGAAAAGCTCTTGAAAGGGCATTTGTACCCTTCTTTTTCTAAGTTGTTGTTTACTGGAGAGTATATTTCAAAGATGAAGGTATGTTACCACCCTGGTTAGTGTATGTACATACATACCACAAGCCCTCTACTAAATAAAATCCTCATTGTTTCACAGAGGCCATATGTTGTTAAAATGGGAACGCTCTGTTCCCTATCCCCACACCCCCTAGTTCACTAATGAGATACCATATATCTGAAGGAGGAGAATCAGATTTCTATTCCCACTATTTATAGGAATTCCTGAGTAATCGGTCTGCAGCTTAGTGTCAGGCGTACAGTTCCCCAGTGGCTATGGATTTGTTATCCTGCTGAACACAGATCACTGGGAAAACTTAGAGGAAAAGGTAAGCATTATAGCTGAAGAAATAAGGCAAGTACTTTACAAGAAACTCCCATTGCTTCACTGTAATTTGCCTGAAATCCTCGTTCTTCATTGCAAGTGTGAATTCACATACTGAGATTGCAACAAAGGATTAAGATAAAACTCCTGGCACGGAGTCGGGGAAGAATAACATCTTTGCAAGGTCATATAGAGAAGAAGATAGCTGCATCCAGGTAGTCTGCTGCATATTATGTTTTTGAGAGTCTGGCAAGAATAGAGCTTGAGGCAGGATGAGGAACTGTCACGGAGAGAATGAAAGAAGAAAGGAAAATGTGATCTGACTCTTGTTACATCCTAGGGAGATCGTCTCCAAATTCCATGCTGATTGCGGGTCAACCACAAAAAAAAAGCTGACCCAAAATAATGTACCTCAGGTCTAACATTAACCCCAGTGCCCTATGGGTCTTAGGTGAGAGCATTTCACTGATGTGATTGCAAACATCTGTCAAGGAAGTAATTTCTTCCTCCCATTAAGTTCCCTGGGTGTGAGATTGCGGCCACCATGCAGACCCATGAAAAAAAATAAATAAATAAATAAATAAATAAGCTAACCAACTGCTGCACTTTGATTTCAAGAGTTTACAGTTGTATATTAAGCCCCCAGAGAGGGAGGGGAGACCTCACTTTCAGGGGTCTAGAATTAAAAAAAAAAAAAATCAGGTTACAGAAGACTAAATTTTCATGCCTCTTGCCACAGCAACAGGAGCAAGACGATCTCAGTATTGCTTCTTTGAACCCTCCGAGCAAAGATGTAATGGCCATGTCTTTGAGGACTCTACTTCTGTTCCTGATTCACCCAGTAGCTTGCTGGTGATGATTTGCCTTGTCTCAGTTTCCCCTTAGTCAGGATTTGATTACAGGAGAGGTTTCAGTTTCACTGGCAAAGAAACCTTAGGCTGGACAGTCTCAAGTGGGTAGGATTTTCACTGCAAGCAGCACGAGTTTTCAAAGTAAATGGGTTGACATCGCATGTTTTATTATGAAAGGAAAACAAAAAATATTTTTTGTGTGTTTTCTGATGCTTTTTACCTACCTCTAGTAAAAAAAGCAAAACAAGCTGCAACGAAGGAGTTGCATAAACCCATAATTTGGCAGCCAATTAGTCTTTGATTTAGACAGTTGCTTTTTGAATATATTTTTTAATGTGATTCCTTGCAGCTGAGAAATTTACATTTTAAAAAGTGCTTAATGCCAAGGCAGTAAAGGAATCCCACATTTGTCAAAGAAGTAAACTGAGATGAAACCCAGTCCTTGTTAACATCCTAGTCTGGGACTGCTTTAATAGCAAATGAAGGAGAAGAGGAAAGGAATTTGTCCTCGGATGATACGGAGCTTGTGGAGACAGGCAGGGGAGCCAGGTTCACTATTGCCTTTTTGCCCCAGCTAGGGTGGGACATACACAGGGGCACACAGCAGACAGAAATACCTTGCAAATATCCTCTAGGGCTACTGTGCAAATTTCTAACCAAAGATGGAAATTGGATGATCTAGAGCAGAATAACAAGGAGGACAGTGCAGCTGTGACCTTCTGCTAGTGACCCTGTGTCCTGGTTTCAGTTAGGACAGAGTTAATTTTCCTTCTAGTAGCTGGTAGGGTGCTATGTTTTGGATTAGGATGAGAAGAGCGCTGATAACATGCTGATGTTTTAATTGTTGCAGAGCAGTGCTTACACTAGGCCAAGGACTTTTCGGCTTCTCGCTCTGTCCTGCCAGCGAGCAGGCTAGGGGTGCAGCAGGAGCTGGGAGGGGACAGACCCAGGACAGCTGACCCAAACTGGCCAAAGGGGTATTCCATACCATCTGACGTCATGCTAAACAATATATAGGGGTGGCTGGCCGGGGTGGGGGGGCCGGCTGCTCGGGGATAGGCTGGGCATCGGTCAGCGGGTGGTGAGCAATTGCAATTGTACATCACTTGTTTCTTACACATTATTATTAATAATACTGTTATCATTATTATTATTATTATTGTTATTATTATTTTCCTGTCTTAATAAACTGTCTTTATCTCAACTCACAGGCTTCACTTTCCCGTTTCTCTCCCCCATCCCAGAGAGGGAGGGGGGAGGGTGAGCGACCGGCTGTGTGGTGTTTAGCTGCCGGCCGGGTTAAACCACAACACCCTGCCCAGAGAGGCTGCAGACACAAGTGCACCTCTTGAGCTGACACTTTACACAATACCAGCGCAGGCATCTTGTTTGCAGTCTGACTACAGTCAGCTCTTAGGGCTGTGTATAGATCTAGTGGCAAGAACAAACTGCAGCTTCTTTCATAAATGCAGATGCTGGAGTTTGCTTCATTTCAAACACAGTCATGTCAGAACCATGCTGCTTTGTATCGAATACAAAAGGAGAGAAACAATACACCCATTCACTGTAATGAGACCAGTTGCAGGAAGAAACATCAGCCTTGCTGAACGACAGCAGGAATGCCAAGCATGTTGAACTCTTCTAGAAATAACAGTTTTTAAGCAGCTGAGGCTATCCTGAGTCAAGAAAAAACATGGCAGTATGCATATGGGCATACGGTTCACTAAACAATGGAATTTGGAGTCAGCTGATTTATAGTGGAGTTGGATTAGGCATTGATATCCCTTGAAGAGCTCACAAGGTACATTTCTACTTTCTTTTTGAGATTCTTAACTGTTTTAGAGGCCTGATACTAGAACACTCCCACAGCTTGTTCTTGCTCAAGGCCAAAGATGTGGTTCCTGGTAACCAGGGCACAAAGAAACAAGAGAGCAGCTGGCCTTCTTTTCCATGCCTGAACATTTGGGGCAGGAAAATAAGCATACAAAACTGACATGAAATATCTTAATAATTAGTTTGTCAGCTTCTGCTCTTTCACAGTTCCTCCATGAGACCAAGAGGGAGATTTGTGAACCTTACAAGTGGGGTTACTGGGAGTCCAGGCTTAAATCAGCTCCTAATGGGGTGTGAGTGATATTTTGCAGGCTGGTGTGGGAACACTAACCAATTCCTGCTCTATTACAGCAAGTTCAGCAAAAGCCACCATGATGGTTGGGGCTGGAGCACTTGCCCCGTGAGAATAAACCCAAGGGAGTGGAGTCTGTTCAGCCTGGAAATGACAGAACCAGGCTGTTCACAGCAGTGCATGACATCAGAGCAAGAGCAGGTATGAGGAAAACAATTTTCACCATTGCAAGCACATTAAGCAGTGGAGCAGGTTGCCCACTGCATGTTTTCAAAACCCACACAGATAAAGCCCTGAGCAATGTAGTCTGAGCCCACAGTTGTCCATGCTTTGAGCAGTATGTTGTACCAAAGAACTTCGGAGGCCGATGCCAATATGAACAACTTTATGATTCCATAGCCATCCACCAAATTGCAGAAGAATTTGCTCTTGTGGCAATTTAGGAAGCAGAGGACAGCACCAGAGAAATACTCATAAAGCTGGAGTACAGCTATCACCTTGGGAATTTTTTCAGATTCATTCACAGAGATGGCATGGTATTCACCTCATCTAGCAGTGAGACCCTCAAAGTTAGACTGCTAGTTCTGTGTGCCCCCTCCATAGTCAAAGAGAAGAATGGGAAATTCATCTTGTGTTAAAACAGGGTCTAAGACAGGAGAAGGAATAAGCACCATCACTTGGAAGTGACAATTTCTCTTGTTTAGAGAAAAGATGCTTAGAAGAATAGCTTGAGCATGTACTTTTTACACAGCTAAAGCTGAAAGAAATGACTTCTATCCTAAGTCTAGGGGAGATGCTGGCTAATCTCATGCTTGCTTTAATCAGGGTACTGAACTGGCTTTGACAGGAAAGGCAGGAGCTCAGAGCTGCTCTGAGACAGGGACAGTGTTTCCTGGAATTTTAAAAAGCAGAACATGTGAGGGCATGGCTCCTGCTATGATCCCCTCCAGCAACGGTGTGCAGAGCGATGCCCTGGTTAAGCCCCCAGAATTAGGCTCGAGAATGTGTCTATGTGACAAGCAAAGGGAGAGCTAGAGAATGCAATTTCAGTGAATTGACTGGGTTGGGATTTGCAGGATTAGCACAGCAGGTATAACTAATTGCGTTTATCCTACCCAAGCAGCAGGCATCAGTGTAATGTGCCTGGAGTTGTTGTGCCCTGTGCATTTCTCATCCAGTTTTCCCCAATCCATCCTACACACACATCCCTAAGGGAGTATATCGGCTCTAGGTGCAATACACTGGTCTAATCTCTGCTGTCCTTCTGCCAGACTGTTCGGCTCAGTGGAGTCTCCTGTATCTTTTTGAGCTTCCAGAGGTATAGGAGGGAATGAATTATGTCTGCTCTGTTCTGTTCAAGCATATAGATCAATTTCTTCAGAGTTCTTTTGCTGGCCACTTAGGACACATCCAAAAGACAGCTGTTGGGTATCCTCAAGGAGCAGAACATGGGCTGTAGAAATGAAACTTTTGTTCCAATGCTCCTGTTCCCAAAGATACCTGCATACATTTTTACATCAAACTTCTGTCACTGCCTAAAGATCTTCTGGGTGTGCACAGATAAACATTCAGTTCTGACAGCACTGATGAGCTGCATTTCATGCCCAAGCCCAATTAACATTCAGAAACCCACTCTAACTCCCCTTCAGCTTCATGTTTTTCACCTAGCACACCTACACAATCAGGGCCTTTATCAACCACTGTGGTTTTCACAGCTTTCTTTGAAAAGGCAGCCAGAAGGGGAGGTTTCTGTCCCTGTCTTTGTGCTGCAACAACAGCAGGCCTACATCACAGAGGGGACCTGCATTCAATCCCCACCATTGTCTGAGGGGGTTTCAAGACTACAGCTGTCGCCCAAAAGAGGCTCTGGGAAAAAGAAAAAAAAAAAAAGGCTTTTATACTCAGGTGTTTATATTCCTCAATCTGTTACTGAAGGTTTTCCACTGCATAGGAAATAGTTAACTTTTTAGGTTCTGGAAGCAGAAAGAAAGTGAGAGCAAGAAGCAGCCTGACTGGGTAGCCTTGCATGCACCCACTTGGAAGCAAGAGCACCAGAACCCACATCCCTTAAGGGATGCACTCTTGTTTCTGCTCTGACCACAAAAATGTCTCTTCTGTGCATCATCAGCAGGACAAATAAAGGGAGAGCTCCCACGCTCAGGCACCCCACAGTCTGGTGTTTACAGTACATCCTAGGAGCTGTGAGACACGGATTGCAATCCCCCCAGGGAAAGGTGGGAGCTGAGAGTAGGCTGTTGCTTCTTGGGTGACTGCACTGGCCTGTTACATAAGAGGGTGGCACAGTTTCAACAACATATCAGATTAAAGAAAGAGTCAGACACTGTACACTACTTTAGGAGAAAAAGGTAAATATACACGAAGTGTAAAATATGAAGTTCTCAGTTCCAAGTGGATGGAGGCATCTGATGCTGTAGTAGGGCAACAGAGTGATAGGGAGAGAAGATTGATTCCTGGCCTCAGATTGTCTCTGTTGTCTGGTTCACAGAGCACTTCTTGCAGAGATAAAAGCCCAGGTCCCGGGAGCAACATCACCACCAAATCCTTTGAAAGCTAATTTACCAGACAAAGCAACACATGAACTGTGGCCATGCTGCTGCTGTTTTGGAGCTAGTTCAGGTCTCTCTAGCTGGAACTGTACCTGTACCATGTAGAGGTACTCCTTCCGAGCAACTCAGCTTTGGATCTGATATTTAGGATTCTCAAGATAGCTAGGATGAAAGCTGTTGCTCCATGAAAAAAACAGCTTTCATTTATTTCAGGGTTAGCCACATCTACTTCCTTGATTTCTTGCACTAGAGAGAACACAAGCATCCAGAAATGAAACCAGTATTGAGGTGATGACATTTTTGCATGCTTTCTTACTCATTTCTGTAAATGTATTAAAAATGGCAAACAGCGACCTAAAAAAGGATGGGTTTGAGATAGACTGAAAGTATCGTAGAAGCGAAAAGTATCCCTGTCATATATTTCTAAACTGAGACATTTCTCTATTTTGCCTTTCATGTATTTGTATATCTTAGAATTTTTGTTTGATTATCACTGAAAATCTGTCTGGAAATTGCTTTTAGAACTGTGCTCTTACTCATTTCCATTTTGACTTCCTTTTTATTAATGGTTTTAATAGGTTCTTACTTTCTAGTATATTTCTGCTTGTAATTTGAAAAGATGAAACAAAGATTTTAAGTAACAGTCCTCTTTTATTCTGCTCATAATTTTTACTTTTTATTATTTTGTACATATAGAAGGCTGGAGAAAAATAATGGAAAATAGTTTTGCAAGAAACAAGAGAACATTAAAACACTGTTTTCTTTTCCATAGATAGCCCAAATCTGCCACCTACTGATATAAAGCAGAATTTAGTGGAACCAGCTGTTTCGATTTTCCTGTGGCAAAATGTTGCTCATTTTCCAGCTATGCAAAACCACTGCCATCTAGTGGCTATTTCCAAGACTACGTTAAAAAAAAAATATATATATATCAAAATATCTATTGCTACTGGCTGCACAACAAGCTACTTAGCCATTTTGGAATGGATTCAAGAGGTTTAGTGTCCTGTGCCTCCATACAAATCTTTGCAGCTGTCCTTTGAGGTGACATATAAACCTGGATGTTCAGTTGTTTATTTTAACAGCAGCAACAAACAAAAACACAGACATTTTGCAAATTGCTTTTGTGTCAAATGCACCCTTTACTCTTGCTTATTTTGTACCATTAGTTTGTTTCTACTTTTATCAGTTCCCTACTGGAGCAGCTAAACTTTCAGGGATTTTGAAAAGCTAAAAATAAAATAAAATAAAATGATTTTTTTTTTAAAGCTTGCATTAAAAGAAGAGAAAGCTACCTGTTTTTTTACAAAAGCAAATATATTTTGTGAAGTCAAATGATCTGTGCTTTGTAGTATCCCACAAGAACAAAAAATATGATATAAGATGTACCTACTGTTTTGCCTAATTTCATATTTCTTTCACTCTTTGATGAGTATAGTTTCCAATTCACAAATTCATCCTGTCAAGCTCAATGAATATGAAGAGACTTTTTTTTATTTCTTTTTTTTTTTTTTTACGCAGAAGGCCCACAGCTTCACATTCATTGTTAAAAATGGGAAAAACAGCATCAGTAACAAGGACTAGATATATAAAATCTTGAAGAATCAGCTAGATAATCACTGGGATTTTCAGATACTCACCTTTAAAATTGTTTTTAACATCTAGGCCAACTAGCTTAAGGGCAGACAAATTCAGATTCACGTCTGATGATACAGGCCTTATAAATGCACTTTGGAAATGCTTCCTCATGGAATTAAACTTGAAGACAGCTTTCCATATATACATTGACTTAGAGTTATATGAAGAGTTTCCATTATTTTCTGTAGTACTCCTATAAGAAAGAGAAGCTCTTTGCTCTCATTGCTCACAAAAGGATCATGTGAACTCCATTTAAAATTTGAGACAATAGAGGGCCCTTCTTCACTGGGTTCATCTTCCTTAGCCTTAGACTTGCAAAAAGCAAGATGCCCACAGCTGATCCTGTCACTTCAGGGTTCTTCTTATAGTTAATGAAACAGGTGCTTTTGAGGCATTTTTCTTTTAGAATTTAGATACCATTTGTGTCCTTTAAGGTGAAGTGAATAGAGCCACAAAAGTGCTTACTACCCTCATTAGAAATAAAGAGAGGCTAGAGGAAATACGTCAGAGGTAAACATATCTAGACAATCACAACTCATCGGGTAAGCTCTCCCTTTCCGGATACAGTTGGGCATTGTCTTCATTGTTGCCAGGAAGTAACAATTCTAATCTTGCTCTCATGAAGTTTTTAGCGTGGGACTAGAGTAGTTTCACAACTCTTTCGTTGCTGTACTTGGGGGACTGATGTGATGAGGTTCCTGGGGATGACTCTTTTGAGATAACCACTCCAGTTAGATGCTAGAAAGAAAAACTGGAGTCTTAAATATCAATCTCAAATTGATTTTGGAATCAGCTTATCTGGATACAGGAAGGATAAAACATAATAGCTCCCTCAGCAGGAATCATCCAACATGCTGACAGTCCCTAGGACGTCGTTGAGAAAGACAAAGAAACCTGGGGAAAAAAAATCATCTTACCATTAAAGATTACTTTCTTGCAACATAAAGCAAAAGTGCATCTTTAATTCCATCATCAAAAAGAAAGACACTACAAACTCACAGGGCTTGACAGAAATGTCATTTAAACAACCGTGACACCTAAATAATGCAGGGGTGGTGGATGAGAGGCAAGAGTTTATGTGGCCTGCTGCCTCCACTCCCATGGCAAGCTCATCAGCTTTTTCAGAATCCACGCTGCAAAGGAATTAGTTTGCTCTGCCTCAATGCAGTAAAAGAAACCTTCCAAAGATAACCCTGGTAGAAAACAATTCTGTACTGATCTCACACCAAAGAGCAGGCAGCCTAACACAGCTGCAGTATATGGTCTGAGGACTCTTCACCCTTCTTACCAGTCCTATTCCAGGAAATACTTTCATGCTGACTGACAGACACATGCTTGAAATTTGTCATGCATTTGCTGGCACTGGTAACAAAGGAGAAAGAGAATCATTTAAAATGCAGTCTCCAAAAGGCACAGCACTTTGGCAAAACTGTTTGCAGTGAACTAGTGGAACTTATTGGGGTAGAAATAAAAGAGGCAAACTTCACTAGCAGCTCATAGATTGAGAAGGAGGAATGTGTGTGTGTATAATAGAAAGTAATGCCAAAAATTTGAAGATAAAAGACATCAATGATCCTGTACACTTCAAGTTCTCACACAACCTTCCACCTGAAAGTCATAGCCCAGAACCCATTCAACTTAGACACATTGAGTGAGTTGTGGTTGTGTCCAGTATCAGTTGCTGGATCCCTGGCCTAGAAGAGAGGTCTGAGAAGTTGATCCAGGACTTCTGAAATGCTTGCTTCCTTCTGTAAACAGAGCAATAACACACACCCTTCTGAGAGACATTCTAATAGCCAAGGCAATTCCTGCCCCTCTTCAGAGACCCTCTAGGACTGATGCATTTTTAAAACCAATGTGTTGACAAAAGCAGGTCACTGCACCTATATATAGGAGGGAAATCAGCCTCAGACTGGGGGATCTTAAACCCCTGCATCCTTTGAGATCTAGGCACTGTGAAATTCCTGGCAGCGAGAGCTGAGCACAAGGGATTAGCTTCCTTAACTGTGGAAGCTGCACCACTGGGCAAGAATGCAAGTCTTAGGACCAGAAGGAGAAGAAAAATTGAAGAGCCTGTGTCTCATCTGAAACAGGACATAACCCAAGAAAAAGAGTGTTTTCAATCCCTCAGCACTTTCTTTTTTACCAGCAATCGCCACCATCCTGTTTGATGCTCAACCTCAGAGCTTCTACTGCAGTTTTTCTGCATTCTCTAGTAGAAACTGTCACACACTCATCTTTGCTCTCTCCCACATGACTGGGATACAATTCCCATAAACTTTAGTTCATCTTCAAGACTTCCTCAAGCTAATCTCATTGGTCCTTCATACTTCCCTCTTGAATTTATCCATTTTTTTCTCATTTTTAGATAGAAAAATGTTTCTGGGAGGGTTGTGTTTGTATTGTATGCAGTACATGTGAATCCAAGTCCCTGAACAGAGCTTCCAAACATAGTATTAAATACGAATATTCAGCTGGGGAGCATTTGATGAATCAGTAGATATAAAATTGTCATTATGGACATTATGGAAAGATGAAAATCATCCATATCTGTTGAATATTCTGAAATGAAAAGAAAGTTGCCAGATAGCTAAAGATGCATAAAGTCTTCTTCCAAAAATGTCTGTCATCATGTCTCTTGTCTTCAAAATAGTTTTGTGTGAGATAGGGAGACGTAGCAATGGACTCCACACAATTTTGCTTGGGGCAAGCATACAAAATAAAAGGGTGAAGCATTACAAAGGCAAGCAACTCAGACTAAAGACAAATCGTTCCTGTAGTGAGTAGCTCCCTGCAGAATCAAAATTCATTTGGAAGCATCTTAGCATTGAGTTTTCAGGGCCCTGTATTGACAAATGAGGCTACCACCAGCAGACCCAGGGCAGGAGTTTTATAAATGTTCACTGTTCCTTCTGTTTATTGAAGCTTTGCTCATGCATCTAAATGACAGAACTAGAACTTGCTTGCCATTTTAGGACATTGCTGCCTGCATTTCAAAAAGTACTTCTACAGTGACCTTGATCAATCAGTTTGCCACTACTCAGTGCTTTTATCTAATGATAAGTATTGCAGAGAAAATCTAATGGTACTGAATCAGTGACAAAATTCCCACTGCCTTGCAGTGACAAGATTTTTTTGCATGCCTCTGCTAAAACCACCAAGGAAAGTGCTACTGGAAAACAAACGGTACTATGACTAGTTCAGTGCTACCCAATCTGTTGTTTTTTCTCTGCGTCAATATGTTGCACTAGTGTTTGCTGCTTTCACTATATCAATAGTTACTGGAAAATCCTCCTTTTCCAGTTTTCTTAACTGAAAACTATATTAGCATAGAAAAGAATACTTAAATAATACATGTACAAAATGTACTACATGGTTACAAATTGCAATTGGGTGCTTCGAAATAAATTTTGCATGTCAAAGATTTCTAACTGTACCTTTTTTCTTTTTTTTCTTTTTTCCTGGTGTAGTAAGTTAGGTGTTGTACAATTCATCACTTTCCATGATTCACTGAGCTTATATAATATATCCATTTGCATAGCACTGCATATTTGAATACCAGTTCCACCCCCACAACAAAACCTGCAAATTTCAAAAACATTTCTTGTCATGCTCATTTTATATCAAATTCATCTGATGTAAGTAGAACTGTATGAAGGCCATGGCAGCCTAATAGAAACATTTATGAGAACTAGTGATCACAAAATAACAGCTAAAAGTGTGTTGAATTTTAATTTTGCTGAATCTTAAGTTCGTGAAGATATACAGCTGAACCTACTTCAAAATTTTTAATTCTAGCCATCTTCTTCACCAAGAGAAAAGTATGAAATTTATTTCTTTTGCTTCCCTTTGTAGGAAAAAAAGTCTTAGAAGTAGAGAATCTATGATAAGTCTATGCTTAGAAGTAGAGAATCCTATGATGTCATATGCAACTGAAAGCCCAGATAGACTATCGCTCTCAGAAAGCTATATCGATTCTGAGAACTGAGCATGTATCTCTGCCCAACACTGATTTCCAGCCTTCAGGTACACCAAGCCATTTGAAGCTGTCCTAGAGAGCTCTGCTTCTAAGTATCTTTTTCATCTTACTGATCCAGTGGGGAAAATAAAAATGTGGAGAGAAGTGAAAAAGTCCCCTGCAGAATTTGGACAATCCTGTCCAATTCAGGGCACCACTAGGGGTGTTCTATATGACCTGACATAGGTCCTATAGGTTCCTAGGAAATACACAATATGTGCTGAGACATCCAAATGTGTCAGTTTGAGCAACTCCATGGATGGTCACCATCAAAAATTTACACAATACCAAATTTAGGCAGAGGAAGAAAAGACCTAAATTGTAGATTTAATCCCCTCTGTGAATCTAGCCCTATGCTTTCACACCACAAGAGCTGTAACCTTCTTCCTGCTCTGCCTATTAAGATCCCTAATTATATTAAAGCCTATCATCACTTATTCATGAAAGCACCTCTTTAGCACATACAAAGTGACTGATCCCCAAGGTTAGAGTTACAATGACAGAGAGGAACGTGAGTGTTTTCACAGAAGCACTTTTTAAATGAGTTTTCTTTTGCAACTTTTTTAGCAAGCAAGGTCAGTTTTATTGGTTTTGTTCAGCTGGAACTCTTTAGCACTAGAAAATTAGATTGTGTTATCTATATGCTTTGCCACCTGATCTCCAACCTGGGTACACTACCTAGCTCCAGTGATTTTCTTTAATGAGGTAGAAATGTATATAACAGTTTTAAATATGCAGGCTAACATTTTCCTCCATCTATAATTATGCAAATCATTACATAGCTGTCTCTGAATTAGAGAAGTAATAACATCTTATAGAGACCCTGTTAAAACTCACTGAAATCATCTACACAGATGGATATGATTTTATAGAAAATACAATACAGATACATTAATTAGTTACAAACCACCACTACCATCACCCAACGAGATATGTAACATGGCCTAAGGTGCGTGCTGTGAAATGATGTAATTGTTTTGTTTGCATAGATAAGTGAAACACTCAAATAGTTAATAACATCAAATGTAACACAAAAAGTTCCCAGCTGCTATTATTTTTCAAGGTGGAGGAGAAGTACTGTATATACTTCACATTTTAAGACGAGCAGTATCATATCCACCCTTTAGCATTTTGGGGGATGTTTTGTTTTCTCCCCTCATTTCTCCCCATCCTTTCATTCATCAACAGTGGTGGAGCTTATCAAATTCTTTCTTTTTAGCACCCATCTGTAATGCCTCAACTGATAGCTGTTCGTCCAGGATTTTGGCACAACCTCCTATTCAGACACTGCATGTGGCTGCGACTATTTATACTTTCCAAAAGAAACACACTGCTAGAGGATGCAGTTTTGATACCCCTATTTCTACCTACCAGTTTTGAGGGTTGATATGCAGCAAACATCCCAAGCTCCCACACATACACTCATTTAAAAAAAAAAAAAAAGTTACCCCTCTGTTTTAAGAAGTCAATTTTATCTGAATAGCAAAATATTAGAAAAAAAATATTTACATTCATATTTTAATAAACATTGATTCAAAAAAGGCGTTCAGAATTTTTAAGTAGGTCCTATGAGCCCTGTTCAGAGCTCACATGAAGCATGATTTGGTACCTCACATCTCTTCTTCTAACTCCTGCATTTTTTTCTATGAGGTAAGTCACGATCCTTCACAGGCCTCTGAAAAGTCCTAAAAAGAAGTCCCCAATGTCAGCATGAAGGAAGAAAAGACTAGCAATGATCTCTTCCTGACAATGGAAGAAACAGCATTTTGCAAGGAGCAGGGACTGTTGCTGAAGGCAGAAAAACTAGCCAGTGGAGAACTTGTTCCTTTTCACCATACCCTCAGTAATTACAGTTCCTGATTTACCCTTGAGAATCTTCCTGATGGGAGAATGTTCACACAAGGGTTTCTAGGAAAAAAAAAAAAAAAAAAGGCAGATGACCTATGGTTCAGACCTTCCTACTGCTCCACATCCCATCTGTGCACTCTCTCACCTGAGAAGGCCATAAAAAAGGAGATGCAGCTTCTTCTTCATAAAGGCCTTTGCCTTATTTCTGTTATTAGACGATAAATTCACAGTTTTTTTCTCATCTCATGCCTTGGCCCCTTTCCCTATTACAAAACTTGCACAAGTTTTATTCATCACCACACCACCCTACACATTTTAGACAGCTGTTCTTCCTCTACTTTTCCCCTTTTTTCCCATTTCGGGTTCTTTTTTCCTGTGTTTACCTCCTTTAGCCTTTCCCTAACCAGACTGGAGAACTCTAAGGGCACTTAATTTCACAGCTGCCTCCAAAAGAAGAGCTATTTAAATGAATATGACATGCCTATCCATGCGACAAACATTCACACAAACACAAATACACATCAAGCATGTAAATGCCCTCAAAATGCATGCAAATAATTTCTGCATTGACTCAATTTTACCTGCACAGTTTTCACAGCTATTCAGCCAGCTCCAGGCTGTGGGGAAATCTGCATGCTTGGAAGGAGGGACGTACTCCTCACACACCCACGAATTCAATGGGATCATGAGCAGGGAATAGAGGTAGGACACTAACATCTGGGAGCAGGCTGTTTCTGAGGATGAGATGCAAAAAAGGAAAAGGAGACAATGTGCATGGCAGATGCCTGTCTCTTCTCTCCATGACACATAACAGAGATTGAATATTCAATGGATAAGAGTCTTGAATTTGAATCCCCTTGATCTCTACATTAACCTGGCAACTTAATCCACTTCTCTGGTCTACTAATATGTATATATACATATATACATATATATATATATATATTTCTACAATTTGGGGAGTCCTCTCTTCAGGAAAACAAGAAAGAAAAAATCATATGCTACACACCTATTAAAAAAAGTGCAGATTTTTTATCTCTAATTTTTATCTCTAATTTATCTAATAGCCTCATTGTCCAGTCACATAGCTGGGATGTGAAAAACACTCCAGAAAAGAAAAAAAAATCATTGTGGAAAGAAAAGACATTTCTGTTCATTTCTGTTAGTTTTTTAAGGCACAAAATTTCATGGGACAGGAAAATCACTTCTCACAAAGATGTGTTAAAACTGCCCTTTGAGGAGTAAAGAAAAATCCCAGAGGTCAAGTAGAAGAGAATATGCCTCTAGGTTCAAGATAAAGCACAAACTTAATGGAGAGCTATTGGAGGACACCAGAGTCTGTTTCAGAGAGAAAAAGGGTACAAAGAAAGAGCAGTCTTTATAATGAGAAACCTCTGTTCATTCTCCAAGTGTCAGGGACTTTGTCACTGACATGCTATTTCTCTTCCCTCTGCTTATTCAGGCCAGCTCCATTGTGCTGCTGTTCACAGTTTTAATAGCTATCTGCTTTGGACATCATTAAAAGTGCTGTGGCTTGAGGCAGTAATAAGTCTCCGATCTGTTTATTAATGACAGCAATCCATAAACAAATAAGTTCCCTTTTGCTTGGAGCCTTGCTGTGGCTTAAAAGTGCATCCGAGAACCATTTCAGCTTTAAGTTTCTGATTGTACCGAGTCCCATTAAGGCACAGGGAAATATAGCTTGCACATCGAGGTGGCTATTCAGTGGTTAATGGGTCCCCCACTGTTCACGAAAAGTCTCTCTGTAAGTGCCCTCTTCACTGTAAAACTTACAAATCTCCAAAGCTACTGATGCAGCCAGCTGAAGTAACAGGCTCCTGAAAACTGACAGATTTAAAGGAAGAAATAGTGTGCAGTTTGCTAGAGGCAAGATATTTTAATATAATGCAGCAATGACAGCTGTCTACATTTAATCATCAGGCTCCTGATTTTCTCCTCAGCACTTGAATTTCACATGATTTAGGGATTTGGGGAGGTGCTATTTTACATTCTCCCTCCCAGCTACTGAGAGTACCTGCCAGGTTCAAGTTGGGAGCCATGTTTGTAAATTTTCCAGTTATTTTAAACTGAAGCCTAAATAATTGCATGCATGACATACATGCATGAGAATCAAAGAGGAGCTGATATATGCTTTCCATGGAGATTTGACTGCTCTGGTATTTTCAGAGTGGCTGAGACATAACAGTTGTACATTCCCATCCTTGCCTGTCCAATAACTCATTTTAATTCTTTTAAATATTTTTGGGATGCCTCTCAAATATGAATACATCTATTTGTCTAATTAATCATGCTGTGAGCAAAGGAACATAGGAATCCAGGGCTCCTGTCCATGAGTTTCCCAAAATTTATGTCCCTAATCACTGGACTTCAACATGATCTGTTACATTAAGCATAATACAAGAGTACCAGGGCTTGCCCACCAGTGTATGTATGTTTGCAGATCTGTTAAGGTGGATGATCAGAGAGAAAATAAAATGTTTGAAGAAAAATAAATTTTAAAAAACAGTATAGCTTTCTCCTGCAGCCTTAAGAACATTTTCATTTATTTATTTGTTTGTTGGAGATTACCCCACTTCACTGCATTCTTTCTTGGTCTGTCTCAGGCTCCAACTAGACCAGAAGAATAAACCAAGAGTCATCCACAGACCCTTACTAAGACAGAATAAAACAGTATGATACTTAAAAATCTGATGTGAATACATCTCAAAGCTGCAAATTCATGACAATGTCTTTGAGGCAGATCAATCAGCAAACCATGGAAGCCAGTACAGTGGTAGTCTCCTTCTCTTCTGCAGACTCCAGTGTCTGTGGACCACTTCTCAGCATGTGCAGAAGGAAGAAACTCTGCTATATGAGATTTTCTGGAACTGTGTCCCAGTTTTCTTACCTTTCTGGAAATGGAAGCTGCAACTCCACTAAGTTTTTGAAGGTGCGCACAGCAGGAATCTCTAAAAACCACTGAGCTTTTAATCTACTAAATTCTCAGCTGAGTAAGTCATGAAAACATATGGCAGGACTTACAGTCTGTATTTTATCCCAGGTTTAGTCAAAAAGTAAATCGTCCAGTATTTATTAAGATGTAAACCCATTGCAATCATCCAATATAACATGATCACTTATGTTCTCTTGATCAATCATGCTTAAAGACAAGGGCATCTTATTTCCTTTAGGTTGATTATATCAATTCTTAGCTATTTAGCTCAATTCTTAGTTATTTAGCACTTCCAGACAACAAATGAAGCTTGCTGTTCTCAGTAAATCCAACCTCCAGACTCCCATGTGCATTTGCTACCTGCCTGTGGTTTCAAAGGAGCCAGCTGCTTATTCCCATATCAATTCAGAACCCAGTTTAACCACTTATTGCACTTTTCCTTAGAAGAAGCATCACAAAGCTTTGTTAATTTTTTCCCTCACCTCTCTCGTTAAAAATAAAATAAAATAAAATAAAATGAAATGAAATAAAATAAAATAAAATAAAAATAAAATAAAATATAAAATAAAATAATAAAATAAAATAAAATAAAATAAAATAAAATAAAATAAAATAAAATAAAATAAAATAA
This sequence comes from Anser cygnoides, assembly GCF_040182565.1. NCBI lineage: Eukaryota > Metazoa > Chordata > Aves > Anseriformes > Anatidae > Anser > Anser cygnoides. Next base: position 179,344,416 of record NC_089873.1, read on the forward strand.
AATAAAATAAAATAAAATAAAATAAAATAAAATAAAAAAAAAATACTGATCATTCCTGGTGCCTTCCCTCTATATCCAATGCTGAAAGAGAAAAACAATGACTAAGAAACCCTGAATGTTGCAGAAGTCGTATCTATAGAACCAATCTTTACAGGTCTGCAGTACAGACCTGTTAATACAAGCCTGTCACCCTAGGCCCTCTCAATGACAAGAAAACTTTAATTACAGGAAAAGATTCTTTTAACCCATTTTTACTATCAACTGTAAGATGAGATGCAGTTTGTATTTCTCTCCATTGTCTTTAAAGGCCACAGAGCTGACTAGCTGCACTACCAACGTGTACACAGTACAAGTCTACACTTGGTTAGACAAAACCAAACTGGGTGATCAGAATGACCAGGGTCAAATGTGGGCTTTAAACGGAAGTATAATCCTGAAAGCATAATTAATTCACTGGCTGAGGGACAGGCAACTAAGGAGGGGTAAAACTAAAGTGGATACAAGGGTATGTCATTACCAGTGAGAATGTGGGGCAGAGGATATAATGACAGACACAGCATGACTGGGAGAAATGAATGTGAGGTAATAAGCAAATTCAAATCTGAAGCTAAAATTTCACCCTTGTCCAGAAATTTAGAAGATGGGATGATTTCTTTCTCTAGGAATAAATAATGATGAAAAGTCAATAGAAGAATACAATACAATAACAATATGAATAGAAGATTTTTCTTCTTTATCTTTTATCAACAAGCATGACTTTATTGTGTGGATGACAGAGCACTTGAATAGGTTGCCCAGAGATGTTGTGGAGTCTCCCTCCTTGGAAATCTTCAAAATCCACCTGGACGTGGTCCTGGACAACCTGCTCTAGGTGTTCCTGCTTGAGCTGAAGGTTTGGACCAGATAATCTCCAGAGGTCCCTTCCAACCATAAGCATTCTGTGGTTCTGTGAATTTTATTTTAATGAATTCTTGCAGATTTTGAAGTCTGACTTGTGAATTATTATTCTTAATTTTTGAAGCTGATAATATCAACATCTTTAATAGCAAACTTTATTCAGTTTAAATAAAACAATATGTTATTGGCAATTGTTGAGAAACAGAAAGGAAAAATAAAGCTTAAGGCAAAGTTAAAAAAAAAAAAATCCACAAGCTGAGAAGGAAGATAGGCAAAAAATGACTTGCTTGTTACTGAGCTCAGATTGCAAAATATCAATGAAAGAGGCTAAAACTCTCTCTGCTCCTAGCCATCTATATTCCATCATATACCAGAGAAAGCTGTCCACATCTCAGTATGGGATTCAGCATATTTGACATATGATCATGTAAGCTTGTATCTTCAGTTCCAGCTCAATAAAATATTCTCTTGTACTGGTACCCTAAAATGGTGAAAGTACACAGATTACCATTTCTAGTCACTACAGCCTTTTTTAGCACATTTCAGGCACATATAACTGTTACCAAATCAATTTTAAGGACTAGAATAGGAGGGAGACTGTCTCTCAAATCTTGCAGTTCTGAAACCTGCAACAAGGAAAATATTTGTTCATTCAGTCCTGTATTCTGTCTTCTTAAAACCAAGTTGTCCTACTACTCTTTTCCCTGCTCCTGAATGAGAATAATGACAATCAAATCTGAATACAATAGGTTAATATCTTAGGTTAACTTTCAAATTAATACCCAGTAGAACAACAGCCCCCAAAAAGCTTTAATATTGTGAATAAGAGGGGGGAAAAAGTTTATAATCTAAATAACCAAACACCATCAATCTTCATGTCAATATTTTTCTTTCATTCATTACCTAATCTGATTCCTTTCCAGCCAAATAAACTGACACAGAAAGGGTCCATTCACTTATGTTACAGAAGGTCAATATCACACATGGGACTCACCTCATCTGACATTAGTTATGTAAAAGTCAGGCAACTGGTCTCAGCTTCCTAAATTTCATCAGCTGAGGATATGCAAAATTCATTTAATCTGTCTTCAATATTTATGCACCATGCTCTTGAAGTATCTCTGTTTTCCAGAGAAGGAGCATGAGTGATTAGCTAAAATTACACTAATCATAAGGTGGCTAATGTTACCTGAGATTAATCTCTCTGTACTTCACACAATTTGCCCAGTACCTCTCAAATTATCTCATACCCACTCTCTCCCTTCAAACATAACGCAGCTTTGGACATTTTCAAAGCATGTCAGGGTTATGCAGTTGGTTTTACTTTACTAGCAAATAAGAAATTAGATGACCTGAACTTCACCAGAAGTCTCCAGCCATATGTGTGCATGCTCTTTCATTCATATTCTTCAATCATCTTTTTTGTGATAATTATAGAGAGGATTGCCCCTCTTCTCTGTCAGTTCCAGTGATGGATGCTGGTTGGAGCTGCAGTGCAAGTGTCAGCTGATGAGAGTGGACAGTCTTTACTGATGGTAAATGACAAGGTAAATCCCAAACCAAAGATGATACTTCTTCAGAATGTTTGCTGGTACTTTCCATGCAGTTGGAAAAATTAGCCCTGTAGCTTTCTCTACTCATACCACACACACAGATTGATAGCCAGCTGTTCTGTTTGTAGACCCCAAGGTCTTTAGTCACCTGAACATAGGAACTGGTGTCATCTGGCATGCCTTAGCATGTACACAGTATCCAGATGGATCTGGCAAGTTGACCTAGGACTTGTAGGAGACCCTGTGTCATCAATACAGGCAGCTAGATGACACACAGAGTATGTAATAACATATCAAATGGCACTATACACCTACATTTAGGCAACTGAATGTGCCTAAATTGAATGTGCCTAAAAATCCATCAAATGTTGGATTTCTTTCAAGATTATCGCACTTAAAGGTAGACATCTAAATGTGAGTTAGATGTCTAAGCTTCCATTAGAATCATAGAATCATTAAGGTTGGAAAAGATCTCTAAGATCATCTAGTCCAACCCTTAACCTAGTACTAAAGTCCACAATTAAAACATGCTACTAATTTCTACATCTACACATTTCTTGAAGACCTCCAGGGATGGTGACTCAACCACTTTCCTGGGCAGCCTATTCCAATATAGTGCAACCCTTTCAGTAAAAAAATAAATTAAAAAAATCTCCTAATATCCCACCTAAACCTCCCCTTGTGCAACTTGAGACCATTTCCCCTAGTCTTATCACTTGGTGCTTGGGATAAGAGCCCGATCCCCACCATGTTACAACTTCCTTTAAGGTAATTGTAAAGTACAATAGGTTTCCCTGAGCTTCCTTTTCTCCAAGCTAAACAACCCCAGCTCCCTCAGCTGCTCCTCATAAGACTTGTTTTCTAGACCCTTCGCTATCTTTGCTGCATTTCTTTGGACGCGTTTCAGGGCCTCAATGTCATTCTTGTAGTGAGGGGCCCAAAACTGAACACAGTATTCAAGGTGCGGCCTCACCAGAGCTGAGTACAGAGGGACAATCACTTCCCCAGTACTGCTGGCCACACTATTTCTGATTTCCAGGATGCTGTTGGCCTTCTTGGCCATTTGAGCACACTGCTGGTTCATATTCCGATGGCTATCAACCAATACCCTCAGGCAGGTTTCCAGCCAATCTTCCCACAGCTTGTAGCACTGCGTGGGGTTGTTGTGCCTCAAGTGCAGGACCCAACACTTGGCCTTGTTGAACCTCATACAGTTGGCCTCAGCCCATCAGTCCAGCCTATCCAGATCCCTCTGCAGAGCCTTCCTACACTCGAGCAGATCAACACTCACACCTAACTTGGTGTTACCTGCAAATTTAGTGAGGATGCACTTGATCCCCTCATCAAGATCATTGATAAAGATATTGAAGAGAACTGGCCCCAGTACCGAGCCCTGGGGGGACACCACTAGTGACTGGCCTCCAGCTGGATTTAACTCCATTCACCACGACTCTTGGGGCCCAGTCACCCAGCCAGTTTTTAAACAAACAAAGCATACACCTGTCCAAGCCTTGAGCAGTCAGCTTCTTCAGGAGAATGCTGTGGGGAATGGTGTCAAAAGACTTACTGAAGTCAAGGTATATCACGTCCACAGCCTTTCCCTTGTTCACTGAGCATGTCATCTTGTTGTAGAAGGAGATCAGGTTCGTCAAGTAAGACCTGCCTTAGATAAACCCATGCTGACTGGGCCTGATCACTGGGTTGTCCTGTAAGTGCTGAATGATGGCACTCAAGATAATCTGCTCTCTGAGCTTCTTTAGCACCAAGGTCAGACCTGTAGTTTCCCAGGTCTTCCTTCCAGCTCTTCTTGTAGATGGGTGTCATATTTGCTAGCTGTCAGTCATCTGGGACCTCCCCTGATAGCCAGGACTGCTGATAAATGATAGAAAGTGGCTTGGCAAGCATTCTGCCAGCTCCCTCAGTACCCTCAGGTGAATCCCAGATGTACACAAGTCTATGGGGCAAGATAAGTGGAATAGGAGGTTGATAACCATTTCCTCATGGATTATAAGAGCTTCATTTTGCTCCTTGTCCCTATATACCAGCTTAGAGGGATGAGTACCTGGAGAACAACTGGCCTTGATCCTAAAGACTGAGGCAAAGAAGGCATTAAGTACCTCAACCTTTTCCTTTTCTCTTGTCACTATGTTCCCCCTGACATCCAATAAAGGATGGAGATTCTCCTTCAGCCCCCTTTTCTTGTTTATGTATTTATAAAAACATTTTTGTTGTCTTTAACAATAATAGCCAGATTGAACTCCAGTTGGGCTTTGGCCCTTCTAGTTTTATCCCTGCATAGCCTCACGACATCTTTGTAATCTTCCTGAGTGGCCCGCCCCTTCTTCCAAAAGTCATAAACCCTCTTTCTCTTCCTGAGCTCTAGACACAGTTCTCAGTTCATCCAGGCCAGTCTTATTCTGCGCTGGCTCATCTTTCAGTATGTGGGAACAACCTGCTCCTGTGCCTTTAGGATTTCTTTCCTGAAGAGTGTCCAGTCTTTCTGGACTCCTTTGCCCTTCAGGACTGCCTCCAAATGGACTCTGCCAACCAGTCTCCTTAACAAGCCAAAGTCTGCCCTCTGAAAGTCCAGGCTGACAGTTTTGCTAACCCTCCTCCTTGCATTTTCCAAGAAATAAAAACTCTGTTAATTTGTGATTGCTGTGCCCGAGATGACCTTCAACTTTCACATTGGAGGCAATGGAATCAGTACTCAGTAAATTCCAGAAAACTGGCATCTCACCCTGTTGTAGAAGGTGGAATTCAGCCACCCCTACCCTCAAAATGTATTTTTGCATTTCTGAAGTTATATTTGCTATAAGAGTATTTGTTAGGGTGCCTTTGTGCGTATAAAATTTCTCTCTCAGCCTTTGGAAAGCCTGAAATCGTTAGGAGGTCCAAAACTCTGTAGTTTGTATAGACAGCAGTACAGCTGTAATAGTTACAGTAAGTTGAGCACAAAGAGGTGATTTTCAAGTGTTTTAATTGAGTACAACTAGCAGTGGTTCTTACCCTAAAGGTAGTGCAATCCACTCTCACCAACTTTAGGATGTTGGGCTAGAGATGTCCCGAGGTCATTCTCAAGCTAAATTATCCTGTGAACTGTGCTTTTATGACATGGGCAAATTTTGAACTCTTGGCCTTAGACCAAAGTTAACACCACACTTTGAAAAATCCTGTCTTTGACACCTTTCCCTTTTTGGGTTCATTTATATCAGTGGAATTAATAATTTTTTTCTACTTGTCAATACAGGGAGCAGACATTAAGAACTACTAAACCTTCAGAAAGTCAAGCTATGTATTTAAAATTCTCTTTCAAGCCCATGACCAACTGCATTCGTGTTCACTGTACTGCAGCTCAATATTCAACCAGCAGACTACCTCACCAAATGAACAATTGTGAGAGCTAGTAACACATTTGAAACTTCCACACGCTTCCAAGAGAAAGTTATTTAGCACAGTTGTCACTGTAATTTTGATGCATTAGGAAAAGTCATTGTTCAGTGGAGCTCAGACTGTTGCCTTCACCTATGGAGAAAGATGGCCTGCTGCCAATTTCTGTCTGCTGCCTGTTGAATGATACAGAAAGACTGTCTGACTCACAATCTTTTTTTTTAACCTTGCATTTTCTTCTTTATTTAGCTAAATGCTTTCTTTAATTGTTCCTTTTATTTGAAAACAAAGATAAAAAGGAAACTAACAAAGGCTCTCTACATGGCTAACTTTGTAAGAATGCACTGGGGCACATTCATGGATTGCTTTAAATAAATTCATATATTCTGGCTGTGCTTTCAACTCAACTAGGCATAGATTAATGCTATTTTATTCATACACTGTAGTGTCTCCCTGGAATTCTGAAACATTATTTAAATGTATATTGCTTAGTAGATGAGGTTTGTACATTTTCGGCTAAAGCTGTGCAATACACATTAATTATACAATTACTGTCTTGGGTCTGAATTTATATAGGCAATCAATTTACTTAGCTCTTTCTACCCCATTATTGACCGATACAACACAGATGTACATTACACATGCATGTAAAATATTGTAGATATATTATCAGCACAGCCTACAGCATTTCTTATTTTGATTGCACAACACTTTTTGATATTAAAAGTTAGTATTTTATTCAACTTGAAAGTTTTTGTTTAAAAGTTTATCTTCTATCTTAGCACCAAATATTCCAGAAAATCTGGAGGGAAAAAAAAAATGCTCAGAATAAAAATAGGGAAAAATTTGTATTTTTGTAGTCTCAGGGCAGTTCTAGTTTTCTAAGAAGAGTCACTAGGATGCTATTTCATCCCTAATTTGTATCCAAGGTATGGAGATTTATCTAGTTATTCTTCTCAACCCGTAACCCAAAATACATAGAGACCTCAATAACAGCCAGTGCTCCTCAATGCATTACAAAACCTGACTCCGCTCTATGATTTGACAAAGTGGCATTGGCTTCATTTCTTACTCTTTCTTTGTGTTGCATGAACATGCTGGGACGTGTTTTCCTTCAAGTAAACCTACACAAAAGTCATGTCTTTTATTCCAAACAAAAATCTGATCACCTTAATCCCAAGACCCGTAACCTTCTCTTATTCACTTCTACCCACCAACAAACAGCTGGTGCAACCTCACCTCAAGTGCGGTGTGCAGTTCTGGGCACCGCAGTACAAAAAGGATGTGAAACTGTTAGAGAGATACAAAGGAGGGCTACAAAGATGGTGAAGGGCCTAGAGGGGAAGATGTATGAGGAGCGGCTGAGGTCACTTGGCCTGTTCAGCCTGGAAAAGAAGAGGCTGAGGGGAGACCTCATCACAGTCTACAGCTTCCTCACGAGGGGGAGTGGAGGGGCAGGTGTCGATCTATTCTCTTTAGTGACCAGTGATACGACCCGCAGGAGTGCTGTCAAGTTGCAACAGGGGAGGTTAAGGCTGGATATCAGGAAGAGGTTCTTCACCGAGACGGCTGTCGCGCACTGAACAGGCTCCCCTGAAAAGTGGTCATGGCACCAAGCCTGTTGGAGTTTAAGAAGTGTTTGGATTATGCACTTAGTCACATAGTCTAAATTTTGGGGTAGACGTGTGTGGTGCCAGGAGTTGGACTCGATGATCCTTATGGCTCCCTTCCAACTCGGGATATTCTATGATTCTATGAAACACTTTTATTTATTTACTTTCAAGTCATATTAAATGATTAAATACCAGGTTTCATTTTCTTCCTAACAGAGCTATCACTGAACTCATTGGCATCCTATGATTGCCCTATGTTTACAGCTGAGATCTGTTAGGTATTCTAACACCACAAGATTAAGCTCTGGCTAGAAGCAAAAGAAGGGGATAAGAAAAATCCATCACTCATATCAGGACTTCAGTACTTCCATGCAAGTGTCTTCACTTGCTAATGGCAAATGCTGAGATGCATTTGTAGTTTAGGGTCGTCTTAGTTAGAAAGCACCTGAGAAGGCATTTAGAGAAAAGCAGTTCTCTTAAAGTGAGACACCTTGACTCAATCAACACTTTACTGAAGGCATAAAGATGCTTTTTGAATTCAGGTCTAGCTCTACATGTGAATTTAAATCAAAAATCCACAAGATCTGGACCTTATGTCTCCACTGATGTTTGGCATTTTTGTACCTGTTTGAGGAAACATCTAAAAGGTAAAAAGCCACAGATATCAGGAAGAGGATGATCTGCACTCAAGGGACATTTTGGTTTGTTTCAGAGTAGTCTAGTAATATATTGTGAGAACACAGAAAATAGTTTTTTCAAGACTCAGAAAGCTTCTTTGCTTTATACTATCTACCTGTCATACACAGGATGAAAGTTACCAGTGTTACAGAAACTTTCTGAGATTCTGTGGCAACATCTAGAAATGAAAGTTAAATGCAGTTACATTCTCCCTACACACCTACATGAAAGCTATATCCAAGTGAACATATCTGTAAGAAATTAAAGCTGAGCTCTGTCTTTGTGTAGGATAAAATATCACAAATTTGTGTCCCATCACATGATAAGATTGTCCAAATAGAAAGAAACATTCTGGGATCTGCAATTTACTTCAGATCTCCTTCTCTCTTTTTTTTTTTTCTTTCTTTCATTTAAAAGGATCCAAACACATGCAAGGTAACCTCTGTGGAGGAGCAGAGACATAGAAGGAGAACATGCAACACCTCTGTGAACCCTGGATTCATTTGTTATGTTTGCTTTTTGAAAACCTTTCTACCTTTCTGTGAGAAACAGAAGAGAGAGTGAGCAGTGTCAGTACTTCATTCTTTGTCCTAGTCTCTAACAGTGGATAAGAAAAAAAAAAAATGTAACAACTATTTGCAAGTACTTCGCATGTGATTCCCCTGACTGAATGTAGGTCAGAGTTGTGTAAGCCTTATAATATATAAGCTAGTCTCATCTCCAAAGTTTTTCCTCATCTCAAGTAGAGATCTAAAACTATAGCTACTCAGATGATTCTGTCCTGGGACTACAAAGGAAGCTTAAATATCAGATGGATATGTCAACACAGCTGAGAGCTGGGTAGGGTTCAGTTCACCCTAACTCTAGGAAATTTTTCAGTTCCTCACACATTGGCATTATATAATAGTTTAGAGGCCCCAGGGTATCACAGATAGCAACGAAGAGCTGGCAGACATGGGAAGGATGCAAGATACCTATGCCCTGCTGGAGTGGCAGCTGTAAACCTGTCAAAGTACCTAAACTATCTGAATTAGCTTTACAAGCCTTTACACAGTCAAGTAGATCAACCTACGTGTTCTCTACATAGGTGTATACACACACGACAGGAATGCAAGCTTCTGTTAAATGTCTAGTTAATAGATCTATAGCCAAAATTCTAAAGTCAAATGTATGATCATTATAGTCAAGAGGACTTGTTATCCTAGAGACGACCATTTCTCACTGATGCTGCTTGGGCCAAGAACAGGTTGGGAGTGCTGCATGCCTATAGTCCTATGATTTACAGCCTTCTACAATTCACAGTCCACAGTCCTTCTCCTTTCCCAGTTTAACACTCTCTCCTTTTCAAAGACATTGGCGTATCAACAGGGATCAGCAGACCTCTGGAAAACCTGTTGCAAAAGAGATGGGAAGACAGCTCATTTAAAAAGGCCATGGTGAACTAGTGGAACAGTATTTTTGAACAAATACAGCTACATGAAATTCAGTCCTGAAGAAAAAAGAAAAAGAGGAAAAAGGGGAGGGGAGGGGAGGGGAGGGGAGAGGGGAGGGGAGGGGAGGGGATCTAGAGATTGGTGTTTTAGGACTAAGGTCCTGGCTGCTTTTGCATCCTCATAAAAATTTGGAAAGGGGCCTGGATTCCAGACATGACAGCAGAACAAGTGTTCTCAGAGAGCCAGTCCTAGCACTGGCTTTGGATTTTAACTGAGCAAAGGACCCTGGGGGGATAGGGGTATTGAGATGCTGATAAAACTTTTTCAAGGAACTTTTTAGAGTTCAATAATGAGTTAAGGTGCTGACAGAGATACAGCCCTAAGAAGGAAGGGGAGAGAAAAAAAAATACATGCAACTAGAATTCATGTTTTAATTTTTTTTTTTCTTCAGGGTTTCTGTTAAGTAGAAAGGCATAGGACAGGTAAGGATATCTGAAAACTTCCAGTGTGAAATACTAGTATTGTTTGCTTTATATTAAGATTACAATCAGGGTCTGAATACCTGATAATCATTAAAAACACAGAAAGTATCTGCTAGACAGGAGCTTTGCCTCCTACTCAGCACATGGCATAATGAGGCCCTTTCTCACAGAGCCACACTTCCTAAAACTAGATTACTTATAAAATCCAGTGTTCCCTCAGGTAAGGAAGTTTTTAAAGCTTTTGAAGTGGCAGAATTAGCCAAGCTATTTGGTAGTGTTTTACCTCCTAGGAGACTTCTCTTCTCAGCTGTTGCTTCAGCCTGGCAGCTCAGATGAAAGAACAGCCTAGGACAGAACAGATGAGGGACTCTGCAGGAAGGGTAAAAAGATCATTTTCACACTATTCACAAGAATTGGATCCCTCCACTGCATGTGGAACTAAAATTAGCCTTCTGTACAGGCATTCAACTTTTCAAACATTTCTAACATCTCATGGAGTAGAATCACACTTTATGGGACTGCAAGAACCACCCTTAATGAAATTCTACTCGAGTTGCTAAAGAAAGGAGAAAGGTGCTAGTATGTTAGCTTTTCCTCTGCTTCCCCCCCCCCCCCCCCCCCCCCGTTTTTTTTTTTCCCTCCCCACCAGCACCTTGAAGAAGTTCCCTCACAGTGAGGTAAAGCTTTGATTTTTCCCTTCCTCCCTGCTTCTCATTGTCCTGACTCACTGTCTCTCCACACATGTGAGATATCAAAAAAAGACAAAGACATGTTGGAGTAAGTTGTGATCAAACAACTGCATTTCAGATCTTGGCAAAGATGAACTGAATACCCCATTCAAAAAGGCATTTGCCCAGTCTTTGAAGAGCCTTAATGAGAAGTTCTACTAATCAACAGTTAACGAACATTATCATAAATATTTTTGACAAAATGTTCAGCATGAAAGTTCATCTGTTCTAGCAGCATAAGCAAAATCAGATTAAAACCTTAATTAAAATATGAAGAAGAGGCTTGTCATGATCTTCAACACAGTGGAAGATTCCTTTTTTGAAAATCAAGCTCTCTCTTGCTGTCATATTATACTATGTTGTTAATGAGCCCTTTCATTTCTCCATGCATAGAAATATATTTAATCTTAGCTGCATATTTTAAATGATTGATGTTCCCCTAATTACGTTTTATGATATATTGTGCTGTGCCACCTCTAATGAGTGGCAAACATGGCATTACCTCACTAGTACTCAACCACAGAAATCAATAACTGACATTTATTCAATGAACTGCAAATTGTGATTCACTAGCTTCTCTTTGTGTTGAGTAAATTCAAACTGTAATTAATTTTCATGCATATCGCAAATAGCAAATGTGTGTGTATGGGCTAACTTTAAAAGTGATTTGCTTCTTCCCTGTCTAATTACAACACAGCAAAACCTCTCAAGTCATCATTCAAAGGGCTGAGAAAAATCAATGGCTTGACAGAAACCATCTCCTTAGAAGGGTAGAGCACAACCATAGTTTACACTTTTGGGACTACTTCAGAGCCATTTCTTAATACATGAGGTTGTTCCTGTCTTATTGAATGAAGGTGGTAATACTCACAAGCAATCTCACCTACATATATTTGCTTGTGCATAAGAATGAGAATGAAACTCCTCTTGTAAGCTTTCCTGCCAGTGTGTTTAAAAATATATCCTACTAAAAGAAATAACTGCCTTTTTCAAAAGATGGACTTTGTCAGATATCCAGAAATTGTAACAAGAGAACTGACTTGTTATTGCTATTCAAAAGTGATGGTTTTGCTTGTAAGCAACATCAAAATTGACAAAACTGCCATTTGTTGTTCCTTTCAAAATTTCTACCCCTGGCTTTAACTAGCTTGTGATTTATTTATTTTTTTACTGAAAATTTCCACTCAAATCAGAGGACAGTACTAAGGATTCACAAATCAAACAAGTATTAGAGTTAAAACCCTCCAAAATTGATAGCAAAAGTTTCTGAGTTATTTTGGGATTGGTACAGTTCTTTTTTACTATAACAGAGCACAATTTCAGGGATGGTTGTAGAGGTCAACATTGAAACTTGCAGTCACCAACAGCATAAGTCCACTCCATTGAATTAAAAATGTCTAGGGCTGGTCTCAGGCACTAAGGCCAGTTGGTGTGAAAGGGCCTGCATCCACACAGTTATGGTCTCCAGAAAAGATAACACGCAACATGTCTCTTAGAAGTGACTTCTGGCCTATGTTAACACCCAAACAGTCCCTAGGTATAACATGAGAGGATGCTATTAGTCCTGGGCCAAAACTGTACCAGGGACTACTCTGATGATATAGATGGTCACGTGCCAAGCCCAAGAAAATGTCACGGCACCACCTAATTTACCAGTAAATTGGTATCCAATATTTCTCTTCTGCAACCCAGTACAGATGTTGGCTTTTTCTCTAAACAACTCCCCTTTAAGACATTCACCTTAAATCTCTCAGGTCAACATTCTGCAACAGAAATTATTTTCTATAACACCCTTGGCATGGTTCTGCATATATTACTTACATTGAATTTACTGATATGATTAACACAGAGTGAAAAAAAAGTGCAGCGGAATATGGCGCATTAGTTTACATTTAGTTTTAAATCATAACCAAACTTTTGGCTTCTGGGATTACTGCCAGCTCTGTCCAGGTGTCCCAAAAGATGACTACAGCAGATGATATCTGCTGAGAGCCAATCTGCCCAATTTAAACATTTTATTCACACCCTGACTCCAGATGCTTAGTGAAGGAGTGTTCTAAACTTGTGCCTAAATTGTGTGTGTATTCAGCAGAGACAGACACGTATCTTTGAATACCTCCAGAGAGCCTGCCTGGCCGATTGAGGTGTCCACAATCACACAGATGAGAACTTTCTCTCTCTCTGAAGCTTCTCAGAGACAGCTGCCTCCCTTCCAGAACTGATTTTTATGGCAGCCAAAACAGATCTGAAAATTCAGTAACTCAGGGAGAGATGCTATTTTCCCCAAAAGAAACACTGAATACATACACGCACTGGTTGTCCAGATTGACTCTTCACCACTATGTTCTCTACAAAGCAAGAGTAAAGACAGTGAAAAGTACAGTGAGTAAATAGAAGAGCTTTTTCTAAATACCAAAGAGGGAAGGAAAAAAAAGTTTATGCAAGTATTATTTTAATATTTATTTTAATGATCACTTGCAACAAGTAATAAGAATCTGACAATTCATTTTCTAGTTAAAAACACAGCCATCTTTTCTATAACGAATTGAAAACTGCTCAGGCACATATTTGCAGGTAGACGTGTGTTTTCTTTTTCAGTTCATATAGCACAGAGTTATTCCTACCTCTGAGAAATACAGTCTTGGTTTCCCTTGTTATCCTTTGGGGGGGAAAAGAAAAAAAAAAAAAAGGATAGCTAGAGAGGTAGAATTAATAGTGAAGTAGAATTATCATCATGATTTTAAACTAGTTTAAGTTTTTCTTCAATCTTGCCTCCATTTTAGCTTCTGTTATAAGTGTCTGAAAAACAAAGATGCTTTAGGGTTGGGTTGAGAGTAAACTTACCAGAAACCAATTCTAGATCTGAGAAACAGCAGAAGAGCAATCTCAGACATATTTTCAGAGTGTCATTGGAATTTCAGCCAATATTTCAAACAAACAGCACAAACAAACAAACAAACCTACCAAAACACAATTTACATCCTTTTTTTTATTCAGGGAAAAAAATAATAATAATAAAAAAATAATAATTAAAAAAAGCACTTCGACCTCATTTTCAACACACTAATTAAGCCACAATAAAGTTCCTTGCTAGCCTCCTAAAGCCTGGTTGAGCTCTGATAGGAGAGAGGTTATAAAAAAAGGTATTCCCAAAGATTCTTTGGGAATATGAAGGTATGGAATTAATTTAACCTACAGTGGATGAATGTAGGTCTCCATAAGCCTTGAATGATTAATCCATAGACGAGCCTGTTAATGGGTCTGTTATCCCACTGAGGTTAATGAGCCCTTGGGCATCTGGTGAAGGCACAGTCACTTAGCAATTAGTGTCTTGTATTCAAACCAGCTGACAGGCTAGGCAGTAGTTGATTCCCAGTTTTCATTGTACTGTTTTCATAGTATCTAACATGCCCACTCTAAGCCCTCCTGCAGTGGTTAATTAACTGTTAAGAATGGATTTCTCCACCCTTATATGAGCTCAATGATATGGCCTTTATGGAGTGGATTTGATCCAGAAAATTTTCTTTCAGGTTTTTATGGTTTCTATGCATGGTGAACAAATATCTGAAATAAACTCTTCATCTGCACAGATCAGTTCAGTTCAGTTCAATCATAAAGGTCGAACAGGATAGCTGGCCTATCAGTACAATAATAGGCAGTGGAAAACTTTTTTCTATTTCAGGTCAGCAAAGCTGAGAGATACAAAGTTATGAATACCAGAGCATTATTCCTTCCCAGCATATGTTGCTCATACGATGTGTGTCATAGGATGTGAACACAGAATACATATGGGAAATGCGGGATTTTAAATTGCCTTTGTGCCTTTGAAGGAAGTGGTACCTGAAAAACAATGCATTTTGCAATGAAAGGGTAGGGAAGGAGGAGAAAAGAGAAGTGAAGAAAAACTATTATTCCCCTTTAATGAATAAAGAAAATGAGGCACAGAAGGAGGTAACCACATCATCCATTTTCAGCTACTTTAGTTGCATGCCCTGAATTGCCCCTTGGAGGATCCTACTTCTTGTCAATGGCTGTACATGGAAATTCCCAGCCTTACTTATTACCTTAGGTCTCTGAATTATAGCTAAGATAAATTACTACAGCAGCCTAAAGTAAATGTTATGTATATACTTCAAACAAGCCAAGGGTTCTCTTCCAGAGTGACAGCTGCTTCCCCTGGGATGACTCTAGTGGCTCTTAATCCTAGTTATTCACCCACCGTTCTCTCAGTGAATGAATGTCTCAGCTGGGACTTTGCAACTGCAAATGAGGCAGCAACTAACCTGTCATACTTTACAGAGTGACTTGTGCAAGTAAACTGACTTGCCTTAATAAACTAGGCTGTCACCTGTGACAATCAAATGCTATTTAAGATTGATATTGTGGTGGAACACACATAACAACCGAGCCACGTTATCCTTGCCCTGGTCTCAGCTGTACATGTATATATAGTTGGAAAAAGACTGAAAGCACTAAAAAATTAGTCCATTTAACAGCAAACTAATTTTCACAGCGACTGTGGAAAGCTATGTTCAGTGGGGGATGTGGACCAAACTTCTGACTCCAGACTAAGATTTATGCATGTATGTATTTTCCCTGAAAAGTAGACTTCAAACTGTCTTGGCCTTTGGGGAAGTTTTGATTAGTAGCTGAATCTCAGAACTTCTGAAATTGTATATCTTCCTACCAAGCACATCTGAAACTAAGAGCTAGCTTTTGAATCTATGGTTTAAATTCAAGAATCATCTCAGTTTTCAAAAGAGTAAGTGTAAAGTGCCTGTTTCAAGTAAGTACACATAATGTAACTAAAAGCTGAAAAAGAATATAATTTAGAAGAATTTGCAGTCAAAATGTAGTTACCTCCTGGAGAGCTTTGAGCTATCCAAGTAGGGTATAAAGAGCATCTTAACTCATCCACTAAAATAACTTTCTGGTCTCAGATCATTGATCATTTATATTATACTTCGGATATTTTTCTCCTTTTCTGTTGTTGTGAGGTGCTTGAATTATGTCTTTCTGCTGTGAAAAGCAATTCCTTATAAAATGATCCAGGAGAAAGTGTGCATTTTTAAACAGAAAATATTTGCTCTAATCCTTCATATTTACCCTGTATAAATTGTTGGGATCCCCATGACTGTTCTCAAATTATCTTCACCTGGGTCAGCAGCCCTAATAACAGCAGTTTTTCGCACAGTACCTGATTTTAATTAATCTTCTTTAACTAAAGTCACTATTAAATAGCTCTCAAATTTTACTTTTCATAGGAAATTGAATTAACATTATCTGAAATGACTGCAGGATTATTCCTTCAGTGTTTTTTGAGAGAAAACACCTCTGAGATAGGACTTCCCCTTTTGAAATATTCATTCAACTGCACCTTCCTTCAACTGCCTCTCTTCACTCACATTCAGAAGGTGTCTTTTGAGGATTTAATATCACCATTATGGTGAGTTCCACGGCCAATGAAGTTTCATTTTTTTCCTTTATTTGTGCACATTACTCTTTCAAGAGTCCATCACTTGATAAGATTATTTTTATACTGAACTACAGTGTTAATCATATTTATTGAAAATAAGACCTGTGTCATCATGCACAAAATTCCTACTGGTCAATGTGGTGGGTGGACCCCAACCAACAGCCAGGCACCCATACAGCTGCTCGTTCACTTCCCTATCCCCAGTAAAACAGGAGAGAATAGGATATGCAAAAGCAAGAAGACTTGTAGGTCAAGATAGAGACGGCTTAACAGATGAAGGAAAGAAGAAAAAGAAAACAAGCAAAGACAATCACTCACCACCTTCTCACAAACAGACTAGTCAGTCTCTGAGTGACAGCAACCTTGAAAGCCAATCCCACTTGCACTTCTTACTATACCTCTAGTTTTTGTTACAGTGCACATTATAGGGTACAGAAGATCACTTTGGCCAATTCAGGTCAGCTATTCCAGCTGCATCCCCTCCCAGCATCTTGCCCATTCATGGTTTATGTACTCTGGGGGCAAAGTTAAAAAAAAAAAAAAAGGGAAAAGGAGAAAGCTTTGACATTGTGCAATCCTTATTCATCAATAGACAAAACATCAGTGTGTTATCAACACTGTCATAGTCACAAATCCAAAACATAGCACCATACAGGCTGCTGTGAAGAATGTTAACTCCATCCCAGCCAGACTGAGTACAATTGATAAAGAAAACATTGAAAAGGAAAGGTTTTATCTATATGTATACAGAGATACCTGTACATAAGTGTGTGTTCTAATGTGTCACCTAAATAAACTGCATTCTTCATCCCTCTAGTACAGCTATTTTTATGATTTTCTTAGAGTCCCAATACAGGAGCCTTTATAGAGTCACAGAGAGATTCAAGGGACACCTGAAGATCATCTAGTCCAACCTACCCACTTAAGCGGGGTCACCTAGAGCACATTGCACAGGATTGTGTACAGGCGGGTTTTGAATATCTCCAGAGAAGGAGAATCCACAACCTCTCTGGACAGCCTGTTCCAGTGCTCTCAAATGCATTCTCACAGTAAAGTTTTGCCTCATATTCAGATGGAACTTCCTCTGTTTCAGTTTGTGCCCATTGCCTTCTTATCCTGTTGCTGGTCACCACTGAAATGATTCTGGCCCCATCCTCTTGGTGCCATCCCTTAAGACATTTCTATGCATTGATAAGATCCCCTCTCAGCCTTCTCCAGGCTAAACAGGCCCAGATCTCCCAGCTTTCCTCACAAGAGAGATATTCCAGTTCACTAATCATCTCCATAGCCCTCTGCTAGACTCTCTCCAGTGGCTACAGGTCTCTCTTGTATTGGGGAGCCCAGAACTGGACCCAGGACTTCAGGTGTGGCCTCACCACAGAGTGGTGAACAGAGTGTGAGGATCACCTCCCTTAACCTGATGGCAACACGTTTCCTAATGCAGCCAATAATACCATTGACCTTCTTGGCCACAAGGGCACATTGTTGGCTCATTGTTAACTTCTTGTCCACCAGGACTCCCAAGTCCTTCTCCTCAGAGCTGCTTTCCAACAGTTCAGCCCCCAACCCATACTGCTGTATGGAGTTATTCCTCCCTTGGTGCAACCACTCGTCCCAGTTTTGTATCATCCACATACTTGCTGAGGGTGCACTCTGTCCTTTCATCCACATCGCTGATACATAAGTTGAACAGGACTGGACCCAATATTGATCTCTGGGGGGCACTGCTAGCTACAGACCTTCATTGAGACTGCACATCTGATCAGAACCCTCTGAGCTCTGCCAGTCAGCCATTTCTCAATATTTATACAAAACCACAGAACTCACCTAGCCATGTGGGCTTAAAAGTCTGAGTGTATTGTTTCAGATAGAGGACTGAGGCCAGTTTTATATTATTCTTAAAAAGAAAAAAAGGAAAAAAAAAATAGACCATCTGATTTATTGGGCATTTATTGGTATTTCATAAGAAACAGAATCAACATAGAGTATGTTTAACTATAGATTTATACTTAGGTCTTTTTATTTACATATGCAATCATTTCAGAATAAATATACACCTTGTATTCATTTATTTTTTAATTACTAGCAGCATTAATTACATGCCTTAGTATGTTTCCACTTAGAAATAATAGGATATTTTTTAAAAGGCTAGAAATAGGAATACTTAGAAAATAAATAAATAAATAAATAAACTTAGAAATAACAGGATAACTTTTAAAAGGTGATTTGTCTATAGATTGATTGTTTTTGCCATAATTTAAAGTAACATTTGATTTTGCTGGGATTTTACTTATATATCTCAGTTGGCAATGCTTTCTCATAAACAAGGACAAAAGTACCCAGTACATTTTTGTGATACTCTGTGATATCTTTTCATTGCTCTTTCAGAATGATGTTCATATTTCAGAGGCATTTAGGGTGATTTCAGAGGTGAAGGGTGATTTAATCCCCTGTCCTTTCCTGACAAGCTAGTTCATGGCTTGTTGGTGTGCCCATGATTTAGAAATCTTTCATATAAACCTAACAGTCTTTCAGTTTTAGGAGTATTCACTTGATAAAAACCTTAATTCAGCTTTGGCTGCTGGGGATAAAAATTAGACTTTTCAAACTGAGGTATGTGCTGATAAATTGGTACTGTAGAATATGTAATCATATAACCATTTTTGTAATGCAGAAAAGGTGTTTTGCTTGTTTTCAACTGTCGGGCATAAGAACTGTGATAGCTCTCTGCATCCGTGTATGTTTTTTCCTCTGCAGAGTATATAGTACCTCGAAGGGCAGCGATATTTGGAAGTCTCTTAAATTAATGGAATATTTCACTAGAACGCAACAATCTGATACGTTTTACTAAATTTAAAATAATATGTTCCCATAGTAATGGCTGTTTTTAAGCAACCTTATGCTTGGATCAGCAGTATAACAGTAACTGTTGGAAGACCTTAGGTGTGCTTACTCTACCAAAAAGCAATTTATTATATCTACAAATAAGTATATCAATATTTCTTTGTGCTAATTTTGCAGGAAATAAGACCATATTCTAAAATTATGCTTGGACAATACTACCACATCTATTATGTGAGCTGTAATAAATATATACCTGTGTAAAACATATGATTCAACACTCAGCAGTTCAATTGTTCATATATTTTTTTTTATTTTTTTTTTAACAGTGCATGCATATGAGTGGCCCTTTGCAATACATACAGACATGTATAAGCCAAATATTTCAGGAGAACCTGATGAATTTAATGTCTGTGTTTTTGCTGCTCAGCTTCCAGAATCCTTAAAAAAGCAATGCTCAGCACTTGCTCACTTTCAGGACTCTCTCTGATGCAGGACTCTGCATCATCCGGGCAGCCCTGACTGTATATACAGACGGTGAGACAAGAGGCTAGAGAGAAGCCCCATGGTCAATGGCAAGTTGAAGACAAGCCAGCAGTTTGCCCTGGCAGCCAAAAGGGCCAACCATACCCTGGGGTGCATCAGGCCCAGCACTGCCAGCTGGGCAAGGGAAGGGATTGTCCTGCTCTGCTCTGCACTGTGTGGCCTCATGTGGACTACTGCGTGCAGTTTTGGGTGCCACGATATAAGGACTTAAAATTATTAAAAAGTGTACAAAGGAGGGCTACAAAGATGGTGAAGTGTCTAGAGGGCAAGGTGTATGAGGATTGGCTGGGGTCCCTGGGTTTGTTCAGCCCAGAGCAGAGCAGGCTGAGGGGAGGTCTCATGGTGGCCTGCAGCTCCCTCACGAGGGGAGCGGAGGGACAGGCGCTGAGCTCTGCTCTCTGGGGACAGCGACAGGACCCGAGGGAACGGCATGGAGCTGGGACAGGGGAGGGTCAGGCTGGGGGTTAGGGAAAGGTTCTGCACCCAGAGGGTGGTCGGGCACTGGGACAGGCTCCCCAGGGAAGTGGTCATGACACCAAGATTGACAGAGTTCAAGCAGCATTTGGACAACATTCTCTATATGGTTTGTTTTTTGGGTGGCCCATGGTGGAGCCAGAAGTTGGACTTGATGATCCAACTCAGGATATTCAGTGATTCTAACATATTTTCTGCTGTGTCAAACTGAGCATACAAAAATGAAGCACTTAGAAACACGTCACTGTGGGATGTGGCAGTGTTCTACATAGGACTGAACCACCTCCATGGCTTCATACTTGTGTAACATCACTGAGATGTTTCACTGGTGAGTCAGGGATGCTAGGAACTAAGGGGTCAGACAGCCCTGTTTTTCTGTCTACTCCTACCTTTCTTCAGCCAGGGGCTTTGCAAAGCAGACCAAGGTTTGTTTCAGCTCATTGCCTTCATTTATGTCTTGCACTCCAAAATTGAGATGTTAGTTTTATACTTTCCAACCTGGTTTTCCATCATCTCTGAAGGTGGCTTCTTTAACCTTTCTCCAATGATATCAGACTCACAGTCATTAAATTCACTGTCTCCTCTCCCACTGTCCTTCACACTCAATTGATCCAAAGCTGAATGGGCACTAAAAACAAAAGGAGACCATTAAGGTTTTCTTTTCCAGGCACCACAAGAATACGAAGTACAATATTTCCAAATGTTAATTTGGAGAAATAGGCATATTTACCTTAAATTGGAAGCAAATTTTCCTCCAGCTGAAGAGATGAAGGATGGAAAAAGAAAGAACTTGACGTTGTTAGATGAGAAAAATATCATTTCTTATTCTTTTGCATAGATTTAAATATCAGTGTGGCATAAACAAGTATCTCAGATTTAAAAAAAAAAAAAGGTTACAGTACAAGAAATAAAGAAAAGTTCAATAGTAAATGTAAACACGGCACAAATATATGCATAATACTCAGCTGCAGTATAACCTGCATATTTACAGGATGAACAAATCTGTTTCTCAGTTTACAAGTAGAGAAACTGAAACACAGAACAATCAGTCATTCAAATGCTCAGGTGGGGCCAGGGGAGTGGGAATCATGACTCAGAATCGATCAGGAAGGATCAGTCCTTTATGAGCCATTGTCTTCTACTCCTGGCATACCCAGGGCAGACTGTACCAGTTGGGTGTTTAAAGCAAAGAGGGAACAAGTGACCAACCCTTCTCTTCACCCTCTGCTTTACTGATCACTGAGAATCTCTTGGGTAAAACTTGGAAGATTAAAAAACATCAATTAGTACTGCCAGTTAAGGATGCGTGTGGAAGAGATTTGCAGAGATATCAAAGAGGGGAAGTTAAAGGCTATGTTATGAAGTCCTCTCTTTTCCTTCTCCCCCGAACCCCCCCTTAGAAAGCAATATGAAGTCAAAAATATTAAAAAAAAAAAAGATAAATAAAAAGATGGTATTAAAAGCTAGTGTCTCTCTCAGAGGCTGCGCAGTCACCACCCACCCAAATGACATGTTCCAGTCCTGCTTCTGAGGTCACCACTCAATTTTGGCAAAGTGGCAAAACATAAGGCCCACAAAAGCAGCACAAAAAATGCAGAGAAGCTTTCAGCCTACCCTGATTTCAAAGACAGCTCTCCTTTTGTTTGAACTGAAACACAAACAACCTATAACCAATGGGACTGAAGAGACCAGTCAAAGCCAGAAAGTGGCAGAAACTTTGCTTTATGAAGGGAGGCTAAAAGGAGTTTTGCAGCCCCTCCGTATTTGTCTGCCTAGTTGTGAGTCAGCCTGATTTTATGCACTAGTGCACTTACTGGGAAGCAGTTGCTCTGCTCCACTTGCCGGTCTCTGGTCCTAGCAACAGTGGCAAAATTATCTTTGAACAAATCCTTTTTATAGGAATCATGAATATTTCTTTATCCTATAAGCTCTGTACAGAAAATCTCCCATCTGTGAATGATTTGATTTTCCAATACGTCTTTTTTACTCGGCAGAGACAGGAAGGTTCTTTCTAGCCCACCAGGGCTGACAACTACTGTAGCATTTCAAGATATGCTTTTGACAATGATGTTTTAGCAATTAGAGGCCAACAGTGCATGACTTATCTCTTGGTCTTACTTTTTCATAAACTTAAGGCATAAAGCCTGAGGTAACAATGTTTGCTGTTAACAATTCTGGTAATTTCTTTGATTCTATCCAGGATCATGCTTGCTCTGAGAATCATGCAAGAACCCCGAAAGGGCTGTAGGTGCATGGTCATCCTGTCATTTTCTTCCATGTGCTGTGACCCACCATCTCAGAACAGAGCAGCGTGCGGTAATGAAGGACATTCAGAGTTAAAGAAAGACATTTTCGAGGCAAGATCAATGCTGCACCCATGAAATGACAGGCAGGCTAGCACAGACACTCTAAATGTGTCCCCTGGGACATCTGACATTGGCTTGATGTGGTTCACACACCCTACAGCTTGCCAGGCCTGCTTTATGCTCCAGGGTGGAACTCCCCATCACAGTCCTGGAGAAGACAGATCTGCTGCCTCTCCCCATGGGGTCATCAGGGAGCTCGCCAAACCTCCCCCCCCCCGCTCCCCCCCCCCAAGGTTGTTGCCCGTCTTGCGGGAAGGGTGATGGTCCAGCTGGGCAGAAACAAGGCATGCACACACATAAAAATTATTATTATTATTTTTATTAATAAAATAATAAAAAAAAAAACACGAGATGCGATGGGAGCAAGGGACAGGGCGATGGATGCCCCTCGGACCGACCCCTCTCCAGCCCCCCCCGGCCGCTCGCCCTCCCTCGTCTTCAGACGAAGCAGCTCCTAGAGCTGTTTCTATTTCTCAGCTTGAACTACAGAGGGAGCCCGGGGCTCTGCTTTTGGAGGGAGCGGAGGCGACGTGAGGTGGGTAGCGAGGAGGGCGCCCGGAGCGGCCGTGAGCTCTGCTCAGCCCCCAGGGATGCGGGAGAGGCTTCACCGGTGCCAACGCCGGGCCACCTGCAGGCACCAGTGGCCAAAAGCCCGGCCCAGGTGGCACCTAACCCTCGGGAACTCAAGCTGCCTTCCTCTCCTCTCCGTTGAAAATTAATAATAATAGTAGTAATAATAATAATAATAATAATAAGGAGGAGGAGGAGGCGGCAACATGGCTCCCTAGGCACACCCTGTGAGGCTCCCTAGGCAGACCCTGTGAGAGGCAGGAGGGAGTTGTGATTTATTGTTGATCTGCTGCAGATTTAGTTGTCTCCCCAAGTCTTCTCCAGATCTCATTTTACACGTTTCATAATTGCTACATCTAATCGTGAAGCCATCATTAGCATGCTTTGTGAACAAATGAAACCACAGGGAGGCTGCTTCAGACTCCCCAAATGTGATGCAGCGAGCAGTGAGGACGTTTGTTTTAATGGGAGCATAAACTTTTACAAGACCTTGAAAACTTCTGCTATTTCACTCTTTTGTTTTCC
Source organism: Anser cygnoides (assembly GCF_040182565.1). Classification (NCBI taxonomy): domain Eukaryota; kingdom Metazoa; phylum Chordata; class Aves; order Anseriformes; family Anatidae; genus Anser; species Anser cygnoides. Next base: position 179,367,988 of record NC_089873.1, read on the forward strand.
CTATGAGGTAAACAATTTCTGTTTGATTTCATCCCTGTTTCAGACTCCTGTAAAGCCTGAAAACAATCTACATTTCTCAACTGTCTGCATATTTTGTAGATTTTATGGCAGTGTGTTATCATGTGCAATAGCTTCAAGATTTAAACACGAGGAAATGGAACCATTGAGAAGGCACTGATATATTTGAGAAATAAATCTGAAGGGTAGATTTTGTGGGGTTTTGTTTTAATTTTATAATTGCTCCTTGAAACAGAACCTAAATTAATAATCTAATCCAAAAGCATACAAATGAGATACGTCTTAATGTCATGTTATCTCATATTTTTATTAAACTCTTGGATATTACATTATTTTGTGATTAGGACCAGAGGGTTCAGACTGCTGAAAAGAAAGATATCAGTAAAAATACTCATCTCTTAATAAAATCTATTCCAAGAAGATAATTCAGGATCACACAGAGCTAAATATGCCATACAGTCAGTACCCTAGTGGCAGGTTAAAATATAGTTGAGGTTACTGAAGCGCAGCAGAGTAGAAACAAATCATCTTTATCAATTCAAAGCCATCTTTTCCTTAACCTGGTAGAAATTAAAGAAGAATCAGAATTAATTGATTTCTCGACTAGATGCAGAAGACTATTTATTGAATTACATCACCTTCCTCTTATCTCTAATCTTTTAAGCCGTTTTTCCCCAAAGCACCTTCTCAGACACATGTTAAACCAACAGCATTATAAGACTGCAACAAGACAATATTTGTTATTCAAATGATTTATAACCAAATACTTTTCTTATTAACAAAGACTAAAACTGGATCCATCAGTCTGGACACAAGTAAATTAGCCATTAACTTTCTGACACCTAGCATAAAACAACCAGTTAGGTCTGGCCATCTAAGTAATTAAAGTTCTCTTTGTGGACACCATGGGGATTATAAGGTGGGCTGAAACTACTCAAGTATCTCAGCTGACTAATTTATATTAAATGCCTATTATTTAGAGTACTGAAGCTAGGGAAAATTAACTCCCCATCATTACAGCATAGTTACAGTACGAGCCAGTTCCACAGTGTAGGTACATGTCTACCTCCCACTGGTTTCAGTGGGAAGTTAGAAAGTTCCTACAAGCTCCTACATAACACTTTTCATCTTTCAATTGTAAATTATTTTACAAAGGAAAGCATGGACTTAATTTACTTATGGAGAAACTGAGGTACGAAAAGAAATGAAGTCTGCAAAGTCCTGGGAAAGTGAATAGGAATTGATTGCTTTCCCTTCCAGGACAGCAACTGGAGGGCATCCAGGGGAACTGGCATATCAGAGGTCCAAAATAGACTGAGGGGGATGCTGCTAAGGAGCAGCAAGTGCTGCTGCACAGGTGAAGGGGAGCTGGAAGTGGAGGGTTGCAGTGAGACAGGCAGGGGCAGTGTTCTCACTGTCAAGGGCACAGTCCCTCGACACCCAAGCAAGATCAACAGAGCGGGTCTAGGGACCAAGGCAGAACAAAGTGCCCAGTGACCACCAGACAGGTTTGCATTACGAGGTCCAAGATAAAGCTGGAAATCTAAAAGCAGCAAACCAGGATCAGGGAAGAAGTTCTGGTCTTGCACTGTTAAACACAGCACTCCCACCTTCAGTGCACAAAGTCCTGGCACTTTGAATTGGTGTAACCTGAGTCAATTCATTTGGGAAGATGAGTTGCTTACTCATCTTAATACTATAATTTTCCCTAGACCCCTGCCATCAGCTAATCTCAGCAACATGCTGCTGAACCGGTTTGACTGGGCAGAGCCATGACATGGTAAAGCCAGGGGTATGTTCTTTGCACACCTTAGAGGTGGTTGTGTCATGACTCATGGACCATTATATTTGTCTTCTCTTAAAGAGAACTGCATCGTCAGCAGTCTGCAATTGGGCTTTAATCTTTGTGTTTGCAGGATTTCATCTATTCTACATGAATAATTATAATAATGAAGACGTAACCATAAGTTTATCAGTAAGTATAGTACTCAGGTACTTGAGTACTTCATATGGGTCATTTCAGCCCATATGAATATCTATATGACAACATCTCCACTGAAATAGTATTAAGGGTGTTTCCGGTTTTTTTTGGTTGGTTGGTTGGTTTGGTTTTCAGGGTGTGGCTTTTTATTTTTTTTATTATTTTTATTTTTTTGGTGTTGAAGACTGTTCTGTACGCCTCTGGTGATGACAATTGCACAGACAAATTGCAAGGCCAATATATCTAGAAAAAGAAGGTATATGTGTGTTTTTTTTTTTTAACCTAAGTAAACCAAGTCTTTTTATAATTATGTTCCATTAATACTATCTGCCCATGTAAATACATGTAAGCTGATCGTGGGTGTAGCTTGTCTTTTTGCATTTATTTTATATATATTTTTAGTGTGTGTGTTCTTCTGCCCTTTTCCAGTCCCTTCCAAATCCATTCATCAGTTATAACTATATCTGAGAGCCAACAGACATTATATTCTTATAACAAATAGCGTCTATAAGGACAACTTGAAAGCAGGATAAAGGCTGCAGTACGGGCATATACACTATTGCACACTACAGAATAGACCTGGGAGAGCACCGTTATGAATGCCCCAGCTGCTGGAGAAGCTTCAGTTGGTGCTCACTCATTAAACCCCAGAGAATACAACTTCATGGAACAAATCCTTTGGAAAACAAGCTTCATTTGCTCTGTTGCTCATGAATTGTCCATCGCTGTTTTAAGCCACCAGACAATAATCAAAAGTTTGCCTTTGCAGCTTGCTAAACCAAACATCAGTTAGTGTAATCAGCTGAACACCAATGGCTGTAGCAGAGCCATAATCAAGTTGGCTCATCCATCAGTGCTCACAGGGTCTTGGTTCCAGTACGCAGGGCCATAAGGGAATGGGAGAGAAGAAGGACTTTGTCTTCCTTAGTGCTGATTGCCTCATTGCTTCTCTGGTGGCTCTACATTTTTATGAATTTTTGTCATCTAGCAAGAGTAATCAGGGTGTGGTTTTGGTTTTGGTGTTTTTTGTTTGTTGTTTTGTTTTGTTTTCATAGCTTGCCTGATCAAAGGATATTCTGTGTTAGTAAATAGAGATGGAGATTGTAGAGATTGTTTGTAGATGGAGATTCTGCTCCACTTCCTCTCCAGTCACACTAATTTGATAAAAGGTCAAAGCTGTCTTCCTCAAGAGAGACATAATTAACAGAAATCTAACAGATTTAAGTGTTTTATGTATTGTTTATTTCTGAAATCAGAAGAAGAAGAGCTGTTAAAAGATACCTAAGATGCTCTCATCCATTTTGCTGCCAGGGCAAGTTTATTTCCACCACATATTTCCTAGTGCAGTGGTACTCAAATGACAGTGCTTGAAGCCACTTCTGTCACAACCAGGAAACATCAGTCAGTCTTTCAACAATGACACCTTCTGCTCCTTATAGCCCAGAATAAGGCTCTTTCAGGGTTCCCAATAGCTATTTTAACCAAGTAAAATCAAAATAAGTATTTGTCTGCAACACGCGCAGATGCTTCTTGTCTTTTTCTGGTGTTTTTTGTTTTGTTTGATTTTTGTTTATTTTCTGGTGGTTGGTTTTTTTTTTTGTTTTGATTCGTTTTGATGGTTTGAATGGTTGGTTGGTTGGTTTGGTTTGTGGATTTGTTCGTTTGTTTGTTTGGGGGGAAAAGGTTCGTTTGGGTTTCTTTGAGGTGTATGGCTCCAGTCATGATCAAAACTGGGGATTAACATACATTCTGCAGGACCAAACTTCAGAATGGCCCCAAAAGAGTACATCTAAAAGTATGCAGGCCTTAGAAACAGAATGTTAATAAAATCCTTCACCTGGAAAGCAAGCATATCCAACATGGAACAACAAACTACTTATATGCTATCCCAGAGTTCCTTTTGGATGTAGAAATGGCAGTATGAATGTTTAAGAATAATACCTAGAGAACACACATGTTTAATAAATGAACATATTAATCTAGTCATGCTCATACTCATAGGAAACCAGTGTTGGTTACCTATGTGTCTTTGAATACTTGCTGGTTTATTTAGAAAATGTTTGTGAGTTCTGAACTTCACATTATTCTTGTTTCTCATTATCAGTTAATTGCCATCATTAATCATTGTTTTCTTGATTAAAAAGTAGCAGTCAGTTCAGTACCATGTGATATGGATGACTAATCACAACTCAGGAGTAATAAAGAGTTGAAATAAATGTTCATGAACAAGTTGTCATCTGTAATTTGTCCTCATAAACTAGTTGGCAAATACTTATGTGCAATGAATACTTCCATACAAATTAAGATGAGCTTGAAAATGATTCATAAACAGGGAAAAATGGTTGAATTCATCTCCTATTTTGTTTGCAATAAATAATTTGGACAAATACAGTTATCAGGGGGGGGGGGAGGGGCAGAAGACCTTTATGTAAATTGGGTATCTACAATGCAAATGAGTTGAAAATCACCGTTGCTATTGCTTTCTGCTCTCAAAATTTTAAAGTGCCAGGTGCTGATGTGATTTCACTCAAAATACTGTTCCATAATCCTAAAATCATCCCCTCTTCAGAAAGTTTTATCAGAATTTTCATTTTCTTAATTATTTAATTTCTCTTTATACAACTCTACCTTTCCCTCATAGCAATAGGGTGGTAGATGCAGACCATACTGCTTGTTGTTTCTATATTCTTGATTCCACCAACCTTAAACACATTTTGAGTAGGGTTGTCATCTATATGAAACCATCATCCATGGCAGTTTGAGTCACCCTAACATACTCAGATAGGGATGACAGAAGTGACGCAGAACCTGAGGAGAACTCATTGCCTTTTGACGATCTTCATTGTCTGTTACAAATCTCAGGCAGCCTCACCTGCATGCAGAAGCCATCCTTATAAACCTAGAATTTGGTGTTTTAATCTAGAGGTGAACCTAACCAAATTAAATGACATGAAACTCATTCAGAGTTTCTCCATGTTCTCCATGTTCATTCATGTTTTCTCCATGCCATAGCCATTACTCTCATGCAAAAAAAAAAAAAAAATATTATTATTATTATTCCATCTTTGCTCTCCATTATCAATATCAGCCAAGTAGCCTCAAGATTATTTGTTACACCTAAATTAGCCATCTAATTGCATCAACTACATGCCTTTTTATTTTGCCTTGAACTAATCACTCTGTTCCATTTTGTCTTTTTCTTGCCTATACATCTGTACTCTCATTTTTCCCTCTATCCACATTCCCCCTGACCACATTTCCTTTCCCATGCTGGCCTGACAAGGTACTGTGGAAAGAGACTCTGTATGTAGTTTCTCAAAAATCTAATGAAGCTATTAAATAGGAGTATGGATAACTGTGAACCAGATGATGCATGGTGCACATCTCTGAATTACAAAAGGAATCTTCTGAAAGCTTTTCCAATATAATATTCTACAGTGAACAAAATAAAATAATTTTGTTGTATGGAACTATGGAATAACCAAGGTTCCATAGCAAGTCAAGGACCCATCTGAGTATTATGATTTTGTAATAGGAAGTGATTTAATCCCATCTGACTTGGATGTCTCAGTTGTACTAATATTTTAATCTTCAGGTGAAGTAGTTTTTTCCATAGGAATTTTCTGTATTCCCCAGAGAACGTGCCAGTTAAGATCTCTAAAGGGATAGCCTGCTTTCCTCCATATAGGCAATTCATTTGGCTGGACTGGATCTGCCCCCTGAAACCTTCAGAGACACTGACTTCTGTCCCTGGAATACACGCAACTCTTTGGAAACATACTGTACCACAACTGAAATAATCACCTAAAAAAAAAAGTTGTGTTGAATTAGAGCATAAATCATGCAAATTCTGTCCCACCTTTCACCTGTGTCTCACAGAGCTTATTTGTATTTACAGTGGGCTGTTATTATCTAGGGAGCAATGGACTGATTTCTCTGAATACATTGGTTTCATTATTTTCACCATTGATACATTTACCATCACAAAAATCAAAAAGTTATGTGATATGCAGCTTTGACATGTTCTTCTCTATAGCATTTGAATTTTCACAAATATGTGTTGTCATTATGAGAGGAAAAGTGTGTGTGTGAGTGTGGGCACAAGTGAGAGTGTGTGAACACATCTGTGTAATTTGTCTAGTTACAAATACCCTGTGCAAAGCTACCCACAGCACCAGAGATTACAAATACAATCCAAAGCATAAATCAAGAGATACAAATAGACAGACACTACCTTGCCCACTTTGAATAGGTACTATAGATGATCTTTTTGTCAGCCTACAAATTACTCAAGTATCCCTAAGGGGATGAGATATATCATCTTTTACTATTAGCTATTATTGTTACATGCCTGAAGTGATGGAGTAGTGTGCTTCTATTTCAATTACAAGGTTTCTTTACTGGATATGGATTGAGCTGATTTTACCCTATAAGAACAAATGCTGTTATTACATTTAATGATTAAAATCCTTCTTGCACTCAGCTAAAATATAAATCAGTAGTTTGGAAGAACAGGCTTCAAGCTAAATAAAATTGCTTTGGGAGACCAAATAACTCAGGGAATTACGAATAGGCTATTCAGGTTTTCACCTCTATAGCAGGTCACTAATTGGATCTAGACCAGGTTCATAGTAGTGACCTGAATTTGGAACCAAAATTATTATGTCTGCTGTGCAGCCTTCAGTGCCTCGTGTCTTCATCCAATTCCTAGAAAGTATCTGTACAGAGATGGACATGACATGAAATGAGTCACCCAGCCATGTTAGTTAGCATAGTAGGAGATGTGTCACATTTATATGCCTATTTCACTCCATTAAATAGGGAAAGTATCTACATTACTAGCCCAGAGTTAAACAGTTTATTTTCAGATAATTGAAATTAGGGAAAGGTACAGAGCAGTTGGTTGATGAGGGAAATTTTGTTACAGCTATATGAAGAAATTGGCTAAACATACTTTTCCTGGATTTCTAGAGATCACAATTCAGAAACTCTTCACAATATGGAGAAAATAACTGTATGTACAAAACCAGTAATACTGATGTTCTCCTTGTCTCCACAGAAAAATAAATAAACAAATAAACAGATAAATAAATAAATCTGATTCAAAGGCTTTGGATACTAGTAGAACGATAACATTATCAGACATAACCTTTGGTTTTCATTTTACTTTTAGGCTACATTTAAAAAAAAAATGACTTGGGGTAGAGATGAGGGCAGAACTTGCCCCTTCAATATTAGAAACACATTTACAGCAGGAGGCAGGTTAGTCCATAATACTAGAAGCTTATTACTTCTTTATCTGTTTTATCAGCAGATATGTCCTATTTTCCTCCTTCAAATCAATACAAACTCATGAGTCAGGAAGAGCCCTGCAGGACTATTTTATCCCAGGGGAGTGCCAGGATTTCATATCATATCTCTTCAATCTCCTTTTGATTATAATTGCTTTGTGATTTCATGCAAAATTTTAGCTCTAATTCTGTATAGTTCGTCATATGAACTTTCATTGGATCTAACCAAATGTATTGTTGTTTGTTTGTTGTTGTTGGGGTTTTTGTTTTTTAACTATCAATATCAACAGCTTTCCTTGGAGGTTTGCATCTTGGATACATGCGCATTTCATACTGTGGCAAAAAGGTTCGCTGGGTAATCTGAGCTCACAGGGTGAGAAGGGGGCAAATATCATCTGAGCAATACTTAAGTGGGAAACATTTGGTCAATGGCTTGTTTCCTCTCCACAGTCTAAGTCTGCTACTTTTTCCTGCCAGATGGTGTGTGAGATTTATTTCTGAGCTTCTAGACAGAGATGAGGCATTTGAGCTGCTTTGAGGCTGCATCTCTTCTCCAACACTCTTAAACAAGGATTTCGAAAGTCTCTGTTGTAAATTTTGAAGTGGAAGTTTTTCAGAATTCATGCTCACAGAGCATTTTTTTAATTGTCATCCCAACCAAAATAACTTACATTCACAAACACATAAAAAGTACGCTGCACAATGTAAACAAGCACATGTGCACAAGTTCCATGCACATACCCAAAACTCAGTAGCTAGATTGCAGACAGACATTAACTTCTGAGTGAAGAGGTCCAGCTATAGACAGCATCCTGTTCCAAATAAATACAACAATACAGTTCAGCTCTATACAAACATGCCAAACTTTCCTCAGGACTTCTGACAGCAGGGAGCCAATTACTTTGAAAAGAATGGGTTCTGTCTCATGACTGCAGCAGCACAAATGCATCTCCCTTGATCCCAACATCAAGGTAGAGCTTTGCATTTCCGATATTTTAATTCAATACAAAGCAGCATTTTCAATGTTATTTATTTATTTATGGTGGGTGGCAGTTTATTGTTTTTTTTCTGCAGTCAGATGTAGCAGCAGCGGGGCTAAAAGAGGCATATAAATAATAGATGGTTTCTCTCACTTAAAGAGGGATCTGTCAATTCTTGCCCTCCTTTTAATTTGGGAAGGGGATATCATTTAAGAGATGACAGATTCTTTCCCATCAAATTAGACAAGGATAAGGCCTCCAAAAGAACAATGGTTGATGCCACAGCATGACTATCTGACAGGCTTGAAAAGTGACTATAAAGTTGCCAACACAACAAGCCTTTTATCTTTGATGTTAGTATTTGAAGCTTGTGATTTTTATCCAAGGAATAGGAGGTATATGATGTCCTCCCACTACCTCTTTTCATACTGTTTTAATTACCATTATTTAAAATATATAAATATTCACCAAATAGACATCCCTTTTTAAAGAAAAAAAAAAAGCCTCTAAGTGAGTAACAGGAATATCTTCACTACGTTACTGAACTTGACTTTATTCCTTACATAAAACTACATAGCTCTTTTTAAATTGATTTGCCTTTATGTTCATTTTATGGATAAAAAGGTAGCCTTACATCAATTAAATTTGTTTGGAAGCTTAGTTGCAGGTACATTTAATTACTGGGAAGACTAGTTTCATGTTTCTAATACACCTCAGGTTTTGCTATGTAAGATGGCAACCATGGGGGTTTTCCTGAGCAAACTGTAGCCTTCAGCTCTCCAGGGGTTACACTCAAGACCCAATTAAAAGCTGCATTTGGGAGTTACAGTAGCTGGAATCCTGACTCATCAGCTGGAGAATTTAGAGGTTAATTCAAATTCTTCCATCCTTTCTGCATGAGAAACAGACCCATGTTGGAAGACCGTACGCGTGTGCATCCAGCTGAGGCAGATTCCATTTGTTCCAAGAAGAGGTCCCTCACAGGAAGCATTGGTAGGGTAAGGCTGATGAGCCCTTCCCCAGTCAGATGCATCAGGTGCTTAAATTCCTTCCAAGTAAAGCAAGAGGTAATTTGGTTCCTTCACTGTAGCCAGCTGTGACAGACAAAGCTAAAGGGAGGGATGGATACATTCGAAACGTTGCCTCTCGCTTAGACTAGAGCACTTATCTGAAACACTGCTGTGAGCATGCGATTCAGAGCCTGAAACCTGATCCTGGCTTAAGCATTTGGATTTCCCTTGAGGAGAAGACTGACAAGGCAGCTCTCTTTTGCACAACATCTCATTCAGCAAGTGGGAAAGCAGAGTTCAGCGTCTTCCTCAAACTAACAGGGTTTGAATATATACCTCCCAGAAGTAGCGGAGGGTGCATGAACTGCCATCTGTAGGCTCACCTGGGTAGAAAGATGCCTCCACATCTGTTCAAACTGAATTTTTGTACAGCCAGGCATGCAGAATTATGGCACCCAAAAGAAGATCAGCAAAAGAGCCTGAACCTGTACCTGAGAATAGGGACAACAGTATGTACAGCCTTGGTTACAGGACACTGTGTGTGCATCGTGCACATCAGCATTGGAAGGAAAAAAATCATCCAGGGATAAACAAAGAAGCTTTTCTGTTCCCTGCTGACTCTGTAAATTTTTCACCCCTGCCTTAAACAGGAAGGATGTAAGGGATCTTCTTAAGGATATGTCCTTGACTTGTAGCAAGGATATCCTTCTCGGAGGCACAATCCTCTGCTTTAATCTGAACAATGTGAACATTAATTTAAATCCTTGGTCTTCCATTTCATGACCAAGTGCTCCACACAGTAAGTACTCTATAAATGATCATTAACTCCACATGTTCTTAGCTGAAATCAATGTCATCCAAAAAAAAACCACCTTAGACCAAACATGCTTTGTAATTAGATCTTAGGAGAGATTGTGTATATGCTTTCACAAGTGGTCTAAACCAATAGGAAGCCTTGTTGCTCTCAGAAATAGCAGGTTTATCTCATGCTCCACATTTCCGCCCATTAGCACTCAGCCATATGGTTATCATCTTGCTGATCCAGCTACCATACAGCCACATAGATGCTTGTGCTTGCCTAGAGATGTCATGGGACCATGTGCTCAGGATTGGAGTGGGTAGGAGTAGGAACAGACTTCCTCTCGTGTCACTCAGATTCGTTTAAATTGCCCGTGGCCTGTCATTTACTGTAAGACACCTATTGTAACTGCCAGACCTCCAACATAAGAGGTAAGCCCCTAGGGAATTTGCTACAAAATATCAGCGACACTCTGGGGACATATGCAGGAACTTTTCAATCAACCCCAAGCAGCTTAGAAGGGGTTTTCTCTGACTGCTTTCCTGTATTTAGGCTTCCTACATGATATTTTAAATGCCTGGAGCTGTTGTCTTGAATTTGATCCCTCTGTGGAATAAGGAGAGCTAGATGGGATTATTAGCACACGTGGCAGTATGCTGTACTATGTGGTAACAAGAAAAATATATGAAATCTTCCTTTTCCAGTATTAAAAATAACTATTCTCAGGATTAGCTATGATTTTGGTTAAGAGGACATAAGAGTAGTGTCACTGAGTTAGACCAAAGGTGCATCTAACCTAGTCCTTGTTTTTGACAACAGCCAATAGCAAAGGCTTTGCAAAAGGCATTAGAAAGAGAGAAGTACATCAATAGCAAACCTTCCCTGATCCCTCCTGTCAGCAGTTTAGGGTCTTCCTCAGCCACAGGTTATACCAGATCCTCATGTTTAATAGATTTTTCTATTAGAGCTTGAGTGGGCTGTAATAGATAATTTCCCCAAGAGTCTGCCCCCCACCCAATTCTTACTTAAATCTGCGTTCTCAGAGTATCCAGTTACAATGAGTTCCATAATTTATTGATGTGAAAAGTACTTAATGTGCTTGCTAGAAGTTCTCCAGAAAACTTCACTGGACACACCTCCACCTGTGTTATACTAAGTAATTATATTTAATTCACTTTTTCCATTGTTTATGTTTTACTACATCCCTTTTGCCAGTCAGTCTCTCCCCAGACAGAAGTATCTCATTCTGCAAAACAGACTGGACAGACCTTTGGTTACCGCAGTCACTCCTATGAATGTTTTCTACTCTCAACCTGTTTTGCCAAGGGCTGATCATAGTCATTATGCATGAGGAAGGAGCACCATAAACTATCTAGAAGTGAAGCCTCACAATCAAGAGTCCTACCCATCAAAACACAAACTCAGGCTTTCTTTTCTTTTCTCTTCTTTCTCGACCCATGGCTCTTGGATAAAAACATTATAAATGCCAGAGAATTTCCCTCTTCATTTCTCTCCCAAGGCCCCGACTGTCTACGTGTAGAATTTAGGGGGACCCTCCTTTGGAGTGAAACATCTTGTTTCCTCTTAAACAGCCTGATGAAGACCTCAGCAGTGCTATCGGTCAGGGTACATCAAGTTCAGTGCTCCTGGACTGCCTTAGGTAGATCTCCAGCTCCTTATTTTAGATACTTTGAGTACGAGGCTACAGGGAGACCAGAAGTGCCTGAAGGCCAGCACAGAGGGGATCAGCCCTGAGCAATATGAGTGCAGGACACTGATGCTGGATTTGACTGCGAGCAGTCCTGCATGTAGACGTTGTTGTGGCCTTGGTTCAGTAGAAAGAGCCCTCCAGGAGTGCTAATTGTTGCTTTTTGTCTGTGAGGCAGCATAGATGTTAATCTCCTGAAATAAAAAACTGAATCCAAGCCTAACAATTCTGAAATTAGTGTTCCAATGTCAAGGTTATTTCTACCACTTTGAGTGCTATATTTTGTCTGAAACCCATCCTGTTGGACAGCTGGCTTAGATCATGTCTGACAGATCAGACAAAGGATGCAACTTCATTTAAAAATCCTAGATAGACTGAGGAAGGAGACGGGCATGTGGAGCCTTTTGGCATCTATGTTAGCAGAATTTAAAGCACCAAGGAACACAGGAAAGCTTGCAGCTCCTTAGAGAGCTAAACAAACCAAGAAGGAGATTGAGGGGTGGTTGAAGATCTCTATCAAGAGTTCAGTGTTAATAATCTAAGTGGACTTTTAGGTGTCTTACTGCTCTTTATGTCTTAGAAACCCTAGAAGTCATTTTTAATTTATGGGTTGTACGTACATAAAGGGGAGGGAAGCACATATGTGTATACTAAGTTACTATGCATGTTGAACATTTAAATATTGAATAAATATTCTGTATTTGTGTGCATGTGATGTATATACATACATAAATATATGTGCATGCATATGTATATATATATGTGGTATACGTGCATACATATGTGAACATACATGTACATGAATAGAATATATTTGCTTGTTCTCACTTGGGTATCTAAGGCAGGATTTTGTGAAGGAAAATTAAGTGCCAGAATCCCACTAAGTTGCCTGTATCCCTTCTTTTGACTTTGAAAGCTCAATGCTCGGCCAACAAATGTGTTCAAAAATCCGTCTATATTACATTTCCAGCACCTCCAGTCACATCTTCCTCAAGTTATTACTGTCACCCTTTAACTTTTTGTTCTTTCATTTTCTCTTTTATTTGCTCATTGTTTCTTGAATTTTCCTACAGATATTTTAGCAAGCTATTATTACTCCTCATTTCTTATCCAGATTATTCTTCACGTCTTCCCCAGAACACTTGCATTTGTGGTGCTGATTTCCACACAGCAGTGGCAGTTTGGGTGTAAACATTGAAAGAACAATCAGAGAGAGAAAAAAGATGGCACAAATGAGAGGAGACATCATTTACATCGTCTGCGCTGGGGATCTCACTCCAGTTGTCTAAGTTATGGGCTTCATCTCCTCAAGCCCTGGAGTCAGTGGAGAGCAGTAAATCCCTGCCTGAGGGAATTCAGGACATTTGCTCTCAAAAAGCCTACCTATTTTCCATGCATATATACCTGACTATCAGAGCCAACAACAGAGTCCTTAGACACCTATGGTGGGATGCCTAAAGCAGAGTCTGAACCCCCTAGACTGACATTTTTTAGCTGTCTTGATGACAGTAATTTTTATTCTGAACTGAAAATCCTAGACTGAAAACAGGTTTAATTAAAACAGTGCAAGCTTGTGTGTAAACCAGCCCTTAGGCACCTTCACAGAGTCGTTTAAATCAGAGGCATATAAGACGCGTTATGTTCCTGAATGCATCTGCCTGTCAGTGAGCCCACCCATGCAGGATATATCGTAGCATTTTTATTCAGCCTAGTTTTAAAAGCCCAAATTATTTCGCCATTTATTCCATCTTGCACAATACACTCAGAGCAAATGCCCTTACTACTTAGGGTCATTTAAAAACCCTACAACACTTTACATAAAAATTGCTACCAGCAGTGTCCTGTTCAATTTATAAATGAGATAATTGCAACACTATCTAAATCATCTTTACAGTTTCATCTGGGTGCAGTGCTTTCTTTATTAGTGGTGCTAACATTTTATAATAACACTTGGAATTTAGGTTCTGCTGTTCGTCACAGAAATCTAAATATTTTGCATAGGAAAGTAAGTAGCATCTCTCCTTTGCTGAATGGAGCACTGCTGCCGTGACAGCACTGAATGAGAAATTAATATCAATGCAGCAGTACAGTTAGGATTGAGTATGTCATATCTGGACTCCAAGACTCAGCCTAGACCATTTGTGATGGACATTATGAAGCAGCAGCCATGATAGCATATAGTCATGAATAAGCTAAACCATCCACACAGGAATACTAGTAACATGGAACAAGTGGGAGAGATGTTTCCTTTAAATTCTTCTCTCAGGGAAACACAGACCCAACAGCCAACTGCCTCCCAGGAGATCTGCCAGAGGCTGGAGCCATCTGACCTGTGGGTTTAGGGTCCTCTGCAGCTTCCTGAGCTCCCTCGTCTTTCTCCAGGTCATTGCTACTCAAACACAGATGGAGAGGGAATAAGGAAAAAAAAATGCATAGAAACCAAAAAAGATAGAAATGCCATAAAATACCTAATCAGGCACAAGTTCCACAGGATGGAAAGGCTTTCTGCTCAGACACTGGTATAAGCTGAGGCAACTTATGCCACTAGTCTCCACGCACTTCTATACATCCCCTTTTCTGATACAGAACCTAATCCCAACGATTTTACTAGTGGGCATCTTTATACCTCTATACACAAACTGACCTACAGGACAAAACTGGAACATATAGTATTACTTATCTCACAAGAGTGCAACAAGATTCAACAAATTTCCATTTTTTTTTCCATTTGTAAAAGCAAATTTGGGAAAAGAAGCACTGGTGAAAAGAAAAAAAAATACTGCTACCATTAGAAAAGATCATACTGAGGAAAGACGGATGTGAGAAGAGCTGTTTCCAGCAATTGCTTAGTGCCTCTGCCATTTATACTCTTCTCTGTCTTCCTCTCTTTCAAGAGGCAGGTGCCCAAATAGATTTGCTCATGCATTCAGATTCCACATTTCTTTTCAAAATGCTCATCATCTGGCACACACTCACACACACACACAAGGCGGGGGGAGAAGGAGAGGGAGAGAAGAAGAGAAAGAGGAAGGAGAGAAACTGCACCTAGATTTGCACTCACAAAAGGGTTTTCTCTGATAGACAGAGAGGGGATGCTGGAGGGGAGTATTTTTTGAAAAGATAGGATGTACTTCACAGTAGGGCTCATGATAAAAATGGAGGCAGCACAGTCAGAAAGCGAAGAGGAGGCTTTCATGTTGGTGCATCCTACTGCACTGAACTGACACAGAAGCCGTCTCCTTTGCAAGCGCTCAGAGAGGAAATTATTCTTGAAAATAAACAGTCTCTGAGCCATGATTTAAGACAGCATGTAAGAACGCATATGTTAGAGTGCAGTCACTCCAGATTTTGCTTTATTTGCATTGTAGCATATTGTGACCCATATTAAATGTTTTCCGTGCACTGACCACAAAACAAACAGGC
This sequence comes from Anser cygnoides, assembly GCF_040182565.1. NCBI lineage: Eukaryota > Metazoa > Chordata > Aves > Anseriformes > Anatidae > Anser > Anser cygnoides. The sequence continues at coordinate 179,383,198 of NC_089873.1, forward strand.
TCAAATGACACAGCCAAGCATGCAGACAGCTCAGTTTTGTTGCAAGTGTAGGGCAAAATCATGCTACAGCTTTACTATTTGCCATTTTAGAGCAGTGGTATACACCTGCCATTGTACAGACACACTTGGACATTATTAGCTGTAGGCTGCAGCACCATGAAGGCGGTTGGAGCTCTGTGCTCATTGCTAAAGTCCCAGTCTCAGCTAACTGCCATCCCAAAAATGATACAGTGCCTCATAATGCCATGTAGCATATCAGATGCCAGTGCCTGCTTAAGTGTCTCAGCACCCTTTCTCCAGCATACCTGAGCCTATATGGTCCTACATGTAATATAGTCACACATACAAAGCGCTGCTCAGGAGGCAATAAACCTCTGTACCTGAGTTGGCTTTCATGGACCCAGCTCAGAAATCTCTGGGCAAACAAACTAGTAAACCCTTCAAATGATAGCAGAGAGTACATAGCAGTAACAACAACCTCCAGATACTGCTAAACACATTTTTTCCATAGGAGGACTGCGAAGACCTGAATCGTAAATCCCAGTTTTACAGAAAAGGAACTGAGAGGGCTAAAGCTAATTGATTTTCCTGCACTGTAGCATGGATATACCAAAAATGAAATATAGTTCTTATTATGTTTTTATAATGAAAGGAAAAAAAAAAAAAAAGGATGTGGACATGAATATATAGAGAATAAACTGCATATTTATCTTACAGGCACACACAAACAAATGGGTTGAAAATAAGCTTGTATAAAAGAAATGCCTGTGTAAATTTAGAAAATGTCAGGTCTAAAATTCCTCCTGTGACCTTCTAGCACTCTTAGGATACAGTCTTCCATTACAACAGAAAATGCTGGATTTTTCTCAGATGTGAATAAAAGATTATAACTAGGGTAAATATAGATATAAATACCAGATACATGCAATGGGACAGAAATGATATTACAAGAATAAGCTTAATAATAGTGCTGGCTATTTCTAAATGCTGACCTTTCAGTCTTTTTGTTCTTTAAATGTGTGTGTTAAATATAAACAGGACCACCTTCTGTATTACACAGATGTACTTGACACTCTTCTAAGATAAGTGTTTTTTGGGATAGATTGGAAATACAAGGTCACTAGCAGCTATGTGATACAAAGAAAATCATTCAGCTGTGTTATTTATCCAAGTATAGATCCAAAATCACCTAAATGTGGTCTGTGGGAGAGTTTGGGTCACTTTCATTATCCAAATGGTCCATCTGACATGCTCTCATCACTCAGGATACCGTATGCCAGGACATGCTTCGAGCACTTGGATCAGATGTTATCAAGCCCTCATGTTCAGTTTGCTTCTGCAAGGTAAAAACAAACACCAGCATGTCCATTTGGACTCAGCTGTGGTATTTCTATTTACCACATTGAAGTCAGGCAGCCATCATAATTAGCATCCTCATGAAGTTTGCACAGCATTTGGCTTCCTCCTGCCTGTATGCCTCTGAGCAAATGGAAGGGCATTTGGTGTGACCGAAGCAGACAGGAAGCAGCTGGGAGAGGTGGCTGCATTAACACCTTAACACATAAGCTCAAAGCTGCCTTTCTCCATCCCACCAGCTCAGTTTATGTGATGACACTGGACCAGATATAGGATGTTTGTGTGAATACTACAGCCTTAACCACCTCCTCTCCTCTCTGCAGTATCAGGTCTCATGCACTACCATGCTCTGGACATTATCTGCAACATCAGACATTTGAATTTACAAGTTTGCTATTTTTTTATTTTTTATTTTTATCTTCAAAAAAGATTGGTTAGAAATCATTGTAATACTGGGGAAATTCCCTCCCTTCTGCTGATGTTTTTCATTAGCCTTCTTAGATGGGTAGCTGAGATCTGGCATCTTAGCGTTGTCCTCCAGACAAGGAAAATGAGAAAGGTACCAATAAACCCCATATAAACAAAGCCTCTTGAGACAGACTTTCCTGTTTCAATTGGCTAGTCTTTGCTGTTTTTCATAGCAAACAACTGTTCTGCTTGTCCACCAAGGAAAGAATAAAAAGAAGGAATTTTCATTTGCAGCAAAGTTCGTTTAATTTAGCTGTTTAATAATGCATTGAAACTGAAAGACTAGTTCCACATCAGAGTTTTCTGCATGAGGTGGTTGTAAAATCTAGGGTTTTCAACCTAAATCTAGGGTTTAAAACAGCTGAGCAATTAAGGGTTTATAACAGCTGAGTAGACATTGCTCCTTCACCAAAGGTTTAGGTACACCTCATTCTGCCTTACTGCAGTGAGTGGTAATTAGCAATCTCTTGAGAACCTTTCCAGCCAAATATATCTATCATTTTATCATTTTCCTATCTGTGAGCTTTGTCTGTTTAGCTGATCCTAGTGATTTTGTCATGAAATTTCTACTCTGACACCACCCACCCCTTGTTCCATAATACATTTTAGAACAGAACCCAACACAGTTCAAAGTCACCACTAAAATAAAGCAACTATCTCCTACACAACATCAATGTGAGGAGAAGAAATTCCTAATGAATGCTTCCAAACCCTCCAGGGATGTAAGAAGCAACAACATTAGCCCACTTTTCTTGCAAGCCCACATAAAACATAGAGGCTATGGCTCTGCAGGGAAGTAGAATGGATAGATCTGTCTAACAAGGACAGGCAGACAGTAGAAGGTAGAAGTAAGGAACAAGATATGCTAGCGGCAATGCAATTTGTGAGAAGTCTGTGCTGTCAAGACCTTGAAGAACAACATATGGGGACAGCTTCTCCATGATGCTCTGAGAACTGGAGGGTTAATCAGAAGATTCAATGCAGCTGGTCAGCTAATTACTAAGTATTGCATGCATGGGAGTTTGGGACAGCTTTTCTGATTACAAAAGCCACTGTTAATTTTCAGCAGATAATTTTACAGTAGCTTCCCAAATACCACATGGAACAAATCCAGTATAACCATACCAAAATATTTTGTCACATAGAAAGCCTCCATCTCATTTTTTTTCCTGCCACAACCTGCAACTCCTGGATGCAGAAGCGACTGCAGTCAACAGTCTGTAGATATGTTTTACCTTGTTTAGCACAACATACTCAAGGATGAACACCTTTGCTAGGACCTTGACCTTGAACATCAAAGAAAATGTCATGTCGGAATATTTTACTATTTACATAGAAAATTACTGGATAAGATGAGAATAACATTCAGACTATATGCCTTCTGTCATCAGCAGTAACAGGAGAAGCTGGATAATCCTGCAACATATCTTCAAGGTGAACAAAAGATTTTAAATCTAACAGTAGTGTATTATTGCTTATATAAACCACAGGAGTAAATAAAACAGACCACTTTCCCTTCTTATCTCAAAAGCCAAACTATTTACCAACAACTATCCTATCACTTATACCTATACCTGATGCAGAAGAACTCATTAAAGAAGTTAAGACTGGAGGCAGTCTGGGCTGCAGTGACCACGCCCTGCTTGAGTTTGTGATCTCGAGGAATATTGGCCTGGCAAAGAGCAAAGTCAGGACCCTGAACTTCCAAAGAGCAAACTTCTAGCTATTTAAAGACCTGGTAGATGAGATCCCCTGGAACGCTGTCCTTAGGGACAGAGGAACTGACCAGAGCTGGCAGCTCTTTAAGGATGTTCTCCTTAGAGCACAAGAACTCTCCATCCCCCTGCGTAAGAAAGCGGGCAGGGAGGGCAGACAGCCGGGATGGCTGAGCCAGGACCTGCTGGTCAGACTGAGGCGCGAGAAGGAAATGCACAGGCAGGGGTAGCAGGGACGCGTGGCCTGGGAAGAGCACCGGGATGTTGTCTGGGTGTGCAGGGATGGGGGCAAGAAAGCCAAGGCACAGATGGAACTGAGCTTGGCGAGGGATGCAAAAAAATAATAAGGAGGGATTCTCTAGGTACATTAACCAGAAAAGAAAGGCCAAGGAAAGTGTGTCCCATCTGATAAATGAGAACTGGTAACGACAGACAAGGAGAAGGCTGAGGTACTCAGCAACTTCTTGGCCTCAGTCTTTGCTGCCAGTCAGGTTTCCCACATCTCTAGAATCCCTGAACCTCTGGGCGAGGTTTGGCTGGGAGAGCAAAGTCCCTGCCACTGCAAGCAATGCCGTGCATCCCAGGGTCCTGAGGGAACGGGCTGATGAAGTTGGCCTCTCTCCATCCTATTTGAAAAGTCCTGGCAGTGAGGTGAAGTCCCTGGTGACTGGAAAAAGGGAATCACTCCCATTTTTAAAAAGGGAAGAAAGGGAACTTAGGGAAATACAGACCAGTAAGCCTCACCTCTGTGCCTGGGAAGATCATGGAAAAGACAGTCCTGGAAGCAGTGTCGAGGCATATGCAGGACAAGGAGGGTCTCCATGACAACCAGCATGGCTTCACTAAGGGCAAATTATGCCTGACCCACCCGGTGGCCTTTTATAATGGAGTGACTGTATCAGTTGACAAAGGAAGACTGACTGATGTCATCTACTGGGATTTCTGTAAGGCCTTTGATACGGTCCCACGTGACATCCTGATCTCCAAATTGGAGCAAAATAAGTATTCGAAGGGTGGACTATACAGTGGATAAGGAATTGGCTTGAAGTCTGCACCAAGAGTGGTGGTCAATGGCTCCATATCCAGGTGGAGTCCGGTGAAAAATGGCGTCCCTCAGAGATCTGTCTTGGGACCGATGTTTAATATCTTTATCAGTGGCATAGACAGTGAGAACAAGTGCACCCTTAGCAAGTTTTCAAATGACACCAAGCTGAGTGGTGCAGTTGATACAACAGAAGGAAGGGATGCCATCCAGAGGGACCTGGACAAGCTAGATAAGTTGGCCCACATGAACCTTATAAGGTTCAACAAGGTCAAGTGCAATGTGCTGCACCTGGGTTGGGGCAATCCCAGACATGAGAACACACCAGGAGAAGAACTTACTGAGAGCAGCCCTGCAGAGAAGGACTTGGGGGTTCTAGTGGACAGAAACCTCGACCGGAGCCAGCAGTGTGTGCCTGCAGCCCAGCAGGCCAACTGCGTCCTGGGCTGCACCACCAGAGGGGTGGGCAGCAGGGAAGGGAGGGGATTGTCCCCTTCTGCTCTGCCCTCGTGAGGCCCCACCTGGAGTGTTGCATCCAGGGCTGGGGCCCCAGCGCAAGAAGGATGTGGACATGTTAGGGCAGGTCCAGAGAAGGGCCACCAAGATGGTCAGAGGGTTGGAGCACCTCTCCTATGAAGACAGGCTGAGAGAGCTGGGGTTGCTCAGCCTGGAGAAAAGAAGGCTCTGAGGAGACCTCATGGTGGCCTTGCAGTACTTACAGAGGGGTTATAAAAAGATGGAGAGCAACTTTTTACTTGGGCGGATAATGATAGGACAAGGGGGAATGGTTTTAAACTAAAAGAGGGTACATTTAGATTAGATGTTAGGAGGAAATTCTTCACTCAGAGAGTGATGAGGCACTGAAACAGGTTGCCCAGAGAAGCTGTGGATGCCCCATCGCTGGAAGCGTACAAGGCCCTGGGCAACCTGATCTAGTGGGTGACATCCCTGCCTATGGAAGGGGGGTTGGAACTAGGTGATCTTTAAGGTCTCTTCCAACACAAGCCATTCTATGATTCTATGAACTTTCTTGTTAATCTTACACGCCCTCCAACTTCTGATTCTATTCTATCACTCTGTGATTCAATCCGTCTGTGATTCACCATCCAGCAGCAGAGTCCCATGGTACCCAAGGAAGAAGAAAAAAGTTGAACGGGTGACGGTGGCCTGTTCTGCGTTTAGTGATTGCACATCAAGCTTATAAAGTTGAGTCCAAGGTCAAGACAGGAAGTCAATCAGCAACATGAGGCCAGAAGCTGCAAGATCAGAAATCAACAAAATGTAGGGACTACCATTTAGCTCAGGCAAAAATACAAAGCAAGGACTGAGGTTAAATCATAGGGTCACAAGATAATTCAGTTTAGGAGAGACTTCAGGAGGTTGTTAGTACAACTTATTGCTCCAAGCAGTGTCAGCTGTGGGGTCAGAGCAGGTTGCTCAAAACTGTATCCAGTCATATCTTGAAAGCTTCTAGGGATGGAAATGTTGGTCTCTCATCCAGCCTCTGCCACTGCTGGGCTGTCAGGCAGAAAAGAATTTCTATTTATATCCAGTCTGAACCTACCTTGTTTCACCATATGTCTCTTGTATCTGATCATGTTCCCACACACCACTGTGAAGAGCCTGGCTCTGTCTTCACAATGACCTCCTGTGACATCCTCCCTCAGCCATGTCTTCTCCAGACTGAACAAACCCCTCTTCCTCAGCCTCTCCCCAAAGGTAAGTGCTTCACCAACAACCATTGTGGTGGCCCTGCTGAACTTGCTCCAGCTTGTCAATAGTCTTCTTGTACCAGGGACCCCAAACTGGTAGCTGTATCTAGATGGGGTCTGATGAATGCTGAGTAGGTGGGGATGACAACTTCCCTCCGTTTACTGGCTGTGTTCTTGGTCTTATAGCCTTGGTGGCTTTTTCAATATTTTGCTGCAGGGCTCTTGTGCAGCTTGCTGTCTACCAAGTCTTCCTGGTCCTCTCCACAGAGCTTCTCCGAACCTGATAGTAGCCAGCTTGCATCCCTGCAAGGATTTTGTTTTTTTGTTGACTGTTTTTTGTCATTGTTGTTGTTTGTTTGTTTTTTTCCAAGTGCAGGGATTTGTATTTGTCCCAATCAAATTTCATGAATTTTTGTCAGCCAATTCCTCCAGACTGTCTGGGTCTGTCCGGTTGGCAGCTCTGCCCTTGACTGTATCTACTGGTGCCCCCCAGTCTGGTGTCATCTGCAGATTTGATGAGTTCATCACCTCCTCTAGGTCACTGATAAAGATGTTACAGAGGTCAGGTCTCAGGAAGAGGATTGATCTCACTGCAGATCTGGTGGTGCAGAGAAGAGCCACTCAGGTCAAGGAAATCTGTTTTAGATGATCCTCAGCCTGGAGAGTTCAGGAACTGACTGACATCCAAATGAGAGGAAAGGAATTAAAACAGGGAAAAAGAAAAAGAAGCAGAAACAGAAAAAGAAGCAGAAGCAGAAGCAGAAGCAGAAACAGAAACAGAAACAGAAACAGAAACAGAAACAGAAAAAGAAAAAGAAAAAGAAAAAGAAAAAGAAAAAGAAAAAGAAAAAGAAAAAGAAAAAGAAAAAGAAAAAAAAAAGAAAGAAAGAAGGAAAAGAAAGGAAAAAAAAAAGGAAAAGAAAACACAAAGAAGGAACAGCAGTCAAGAGGGAAGAGTTTAAACTTAAAACTGATAAGAGGTCATAAATAAAACAGCAGAGTACTTGAAGAGATAGTCAGCCAGGACAAAGAAAACCACTCAGCTTGCCCAGGGCTTTTTGCACTGTACCTGATTCAGTTTGCTTTAACTGAGTTCATATTTGTCCATCACCATGGCTTAAAGGTAGATACAATTGCAAAGCAGAATTTCTTAAATATTCCTGAAAACTGTTGATTTTCATTTGATGGTCACCATCTGAATATAGAGAAAGTAGTGTAACAGTAAAAGATTTCTAAAAATAAAAATAATTATTTTGTATATACCACTGCATGTATGCACGTAGAGGCTGACAGAAGAGTAGGAGAAAAGTCTCCACTGCTCCCAGGTCCATATGAGCCTTTATTTCATTGACTTTATAAAAGTCTAAGTTGGGGTAAGCTCATCATTTGTGACTCCTTTTACAGTCAATAGACAGGAATCAGTACATCCAGAGAGTGATTTATTAGAGCAGTCTTAAATGATGAATCTCCTTGGAGACTTCAATTTCTCTTCATTGACTATAAAGGGAAGGTCATGTGTCTAGCTTAGACTTAGATGCCTAACTCATGGCAGAAAGCAGTAATCCTTCCTCCTGTAATTACACAGACCACTGGGGACACCACCTGAATCTTGCTCAGAACTGTTGATCCTTGTGGGAACAAGAATTTTATTGCATAAGACTGTAATAGGATCTAAATCTTCCTGCCTGCTTTTTCTCATTGCCTTTGGTTGACAGACACTGTTTTAAAAGATTAAGCCTTAGAGACAGTGGAAAAGAGCTTGAGGGGAAGATGTTGCTGTGCAAGCAGTGAATTTAGAAAATTAGCAACACAGATCTCACTAAGGCGAAGAAAAAAAAAATGTTTCTTCATACCACTGCACTAACCTGCTTCAGTCACAAGTGGCATCCTGTGGCTGTGGAGCATGCAGGAAGGCATAAACACTGAAATGACTTTAGAGCTGCTCCAACATGGTTTTCACTTGGTTTTGATTCCGTTTTGGAAGCACCAGAGCACAGACCATAACATGGAGGAGCTGTAAGGCAACAATGCACTGCCTCCTTGGGAACAATATGATTCCCAGGGGTCTGTGAGAGGCGTGTGCCCAGGAGATCAAGAGTGATCCAAATGTGGCATTAAATCCCAGTCTTAGAGCAAGGTTTGGCCACCTAAACAGAAGTGCCTAAATGCCGTAAAAGATGCCACAGCAGCTCCAGCTGCTCCAGAAGAACAAGTGCCTTTCATAAGCTATGCATCACGTCGGCCCCATATGGGCACCTCAGATGGCATTAGACACCTCTGTTTTATAAATTGGGTTGTTTATTGCAGACCAACAGAATAACTTCCAGCCCCAGATTACACATAAGCAAAGTGCCAGTTCTGGTGTGCATCGCTCAGCAAGTGACACACGCTATGGGAACAGCCTGGCACCTCTTCTTGCATGTGCACAAAGGTGAACCATTTTTACAGTGAGCTGCAACAGCTGCAATGATTGTGCTCTGACAAGATTACTTTATGTACTCTGCACTAGGTGCTCTTCGCACTTCCATATGCAGTATCACATGGGAGAGGGAAGCATTTGTCCCATCTCATTTTAGAAAACACCAGTACCAATCTGATACAAATATGAATTGTTCACTGGAGAGAAATGGATATTATCTGGGCACGGTTTAGCTTACACGTTTTAAATATATTCTTTAAAATGACATCATGCGAACATCAATCAAGATCCGGTCCCACCATTACAGAACACCAGGTGGTAAGAATCTCAGCAGGAAGACTGCCAAGTACATTGTCCATCTCTTGTGGAAATTGACAAAGTTGCTCAGAGAAACTCAGTTTGGAAAGTCTTTAGCAGATAATCTTGCCCATACTTCTGCCACTGCTGGATTGTCCTACAAAGCAGGTCTATCTGCCTCTGTCTGTCACTGAAATGTTTTTACTCAGGTTTTTCAAGTAACACTGTATGAGGATGACAGCTTTTGATGAAGTAATTTGAGAGACAGAAAGATGTGTAATATGTATATGTGTGAACCTGTGCATGTGTCTTCCCCATCACGCCACAGTCCCGCCCTATCGTTCTGCAATGGTCCCAAGTTACAGGACTTTCATCATTTCCATAGGAAAACTATCCTAACATTTATTACTTAAAAAGTTCAATCAATAGTTATTCTGTATCTAGCCTATATTTTATTTCCGTGAGAAATGAAGGTGTACAAGAAGCCAACAGTAAAAAGAGAGGAAAGAAAAAAAAGGGGAGGGGGGGGGAGAAAAAAAAAAGGCAAAAAGGTGTAGAGGCATACAAGAAAGAAAGAGCTTATGGCATATGCATGAGCCTAAAACTTCAAGAAAAAAAAAAGTTAAATTAATGAAGGTAGTTCGCTGTTTAAAATTAATTATTTTTGCATTTCTTTTTCTCAGAGGTTCCTCTTCAATATTCCAAATATAAATGGTGGTGGGATTATTTAGAAGTGGAGTACATTATAACTAAGGCCTATAGCAACCTCACTCAGCAGTGAAATTTGTTGTCTCCCTCTGATCCTCAGATTATGGAAATGAGGGGATGAATGTACATCAGTAAGATTCCCTACCGAGATAGCTTTTCACTCTTTTCAGTAAGAAAAAGATCAAAGGCAAAATAGCTAATTAACATACCAAAGGAGACAAAACCCCTAGAGCTTTATCGTTGTTGCAATCCAATAATAAACAGCCAAGTACAAAAAAGATTATTTGATAGTGACACACAGAATTGAAAGCCTTTGAAATGTCAGCTTCTCAAAAAAAAATATTTTTGGAAGGAAAAAATATCCATAATTATACAGAATAGTGCCTAAACATTCGGGAGTAACTCTTCATTCCTGTGAGAGCTTGCTTGTAAAACTACTTTGCTTAAGAACAACAGCTTGGTTTGCCTTTATCTAAAATGAAGTGGAAAGAAAAGAAAAAAAAGGAAAAAGAAAAAAAAAAAAAAACATACAAAAGGCTTCACATCCCTTCCTGAGTAAACAGTGGACTCTTTTATAAATTAAAAATTAAGTACTGTTGCTCTTGTTCTATGAGAAGATATCATCAGTCCCCATTCCCAGACCAGCTTCCAGCTTTAACAGACTTGGGGACAGTGGGAGACCAAGGTTTTAAACTACGTCTGTCTGTGCTGGGTAACTTCTATGCCATGTTACAAGTTCTGGGTTCTTTTATAAAGCCAGATACAAAAAGTCAAAACTGTGTAGCAGTAACTTGTATGAAACTGTTCTGTGGGGAAAGCAACTGTTCAGACAACACAGATACATCAATATCAGTAAAAGAAAGTGGACTAGGGAAATGAGCCCAAGCATATTAAACTGTATAAGCATTTTCTCTGGCACACTTTTGGCTCAGAGCAGCTTTTGTTTCACAGCGCTGTGAAGAGATTAACAGTGCTCTGAGGCCATTCCCAACAGATATCTGGCACAGCCAGCCTGGCTTCAAGGGTAGTTGTAGATGTATGGGTGCAAACTGTGACATTCGCAGGGCCAAAGGATGGTCGCTGTTCTGTTCCGCTTACAGGTGCTGACGTAGCCAATCAGCCTGTGTTAGAGAAATATTTATTTCCTGGGACATCAGAATTTTGAGTAAGGGAAGCTGGGAAACATTGTAGTGAATGGCTTTTTGGCAAACAGCACAAAGCATTGCACTTTTATCCTACCAAAGACAGGTTTGCATATTTGAAAATTCTGGCATAATAGAAATGATTTAGAAGAAAGGCTAGTCCTTGCATGGATACTATAAAGAATATTCAGGAATCTGTTTGAAAATGTCCCATGGGATAAGGCGTTAAAGGGAAGAGGATTCCAAGAAAGATGATTGCTATTCAAGAATCACATCCTCCAATCTCAAGAGCAGTCTATCCCAAGAAGTCCAGCAAGGATGAAAAGGGAGTTCCTAGCAAAATTCAAACATAAAAAAGCAAGTATACAGAAAGTAGAAGCAGGGATGGGAGAAATACAGAGACACTGTCCAAGCCTGCAGTTAGGAAAGCCAAAGCCCAAATGGAATTCAATCTGGTGAGGTATTCCAGAGACTACCAGAAGAACATAAGTGACAAAAGGGAGAGTAGGGAAAATGTGGGCTGCTGAATGGGGCAGGGACCTTGGTGACACAGGACATGGAAAAGGCTGAGGTACTGAATGCTTTATTTTACTCTGTCTTTACTAGCAAGACTGGCCTTAAAGAATGACAGGTCCCAGAGATGAGGGGGGAATGCTAGAGCAAGGAAGAGATACCCTTCATGGAAGAGCATCAGGACAGAGAGCGTTAAAGCAAACTTGACATACATTCCATGGGCCTTAATAGGATTCACCCATGAGTACTGGAGGTGCTGGCTGATGTTATTGTGAGGCCACACTCAATTATCTTTGAACGATTATGGCAACTGGGAGAGGTGTCTGAGGACTAAAGGAAAGCATATGTCACTTCTATCTTCAAAAAGAATAAGAAAGATGGTCCAGTGAACTGCAAGCAGTCAGCTTCACCTCAATCCCTGGGAAGGTGATGAAGCAACTAATCCTGGAAACCATTTCCAGGCACATAAATGAGAGGAAGGGGATCAGGAATAGCCATCATGGGTACGCCAAAGGGAAGTCATGTTTGACCAACCCGATAATCTTATATGATGAAGTGACTGGCCTGGTTAGACAGGTGAAGAGCAAAGGATATTGTCTACCTAGACTTCAGTAAGGTTTTTGACAATGTGTGTCATAAGATCCTCACAGAGAAGCTGAGGATGTATGGGGTGGATGAGCATACAGTGAGGTGGATTGGAAACTGGCTAAATGGCCAGGCCCAGACGGTGGTGATCAGTGGCACAAAATCTAGTCAGTAATTAGTGGTGTGCCTCAGAGTCAGTACTGGATCCAGTCCTGTTCAATATACTCATTAACGATCTATGGATGTTGGGGCAGAGTGTACCCTCAGCCAGTTTGCAGATGACATGAAGCTGGCTGTTATATCCGAGGGTTGTGGACCTGGACAGGCCAGTGAAATTGGCTGACAGGAAACTCATGACGTTCATCAAAGGGAAAGTCCTGCACCTGGAGAGGAACAACCCCCGGCACCAGTACATGCTGGGGGCCACCCAGCTGGAAAGCACAAGGTCCTGTTTCAACCAAATTGAACATGAGCCAGCAATGTGCCCTTGCCACAGTGAAGGCTAACGGTATCCTGGGATGCATTAGGAAAAGCATTGCCAGTAGGTCAAGGGAGGTGATCCTTCCCCTCTGCTTAGCTCTGGTGAGGCCACACCTGAAAGTACTGTGTCCAGGTCTGGGCTCCCCAGTACAAACAGAGACTGAACCACTGGAGAGAGTCCAGCAGAGGTCCACAAAGATGAGTAAGAGACTGAAGCATCTTTCCTATGAGGAAATGCTGAGAGAGCTGGGACAGTTCAGCCTGGAGAAGAGAAGCCCCAGGGGAAAGCTCATCATTGTACATAAAGTTCTGAAGGAAGGATGGAAAGATGACAAAGCCAGGCTCTTTTCAGTGTTGCTCAGAGACAGGACAAGAGGCAATGGGCACAAACTGAAACACAAGAGGCTCCATCTAAACACCAGGGAACACTTTTTTACTGTGCAGGTGACAGAGCATTGAAACAGGTTGCTCAGAAAAGTTATGGATTCTCCCTCCTTGGAGATCTTCAGAAGGTGCCTGGACATGATACTGGGCAACTGTGTCTAGATGGCCCTACTTGAGCAGCGGGCTTCAGCTAGATAACTTCCAGAGGTTCCTGACAACCTCAACCATTCTGTTACATCTTTTCACATCCAAAGTATTTTCCCTTTGTTAGGGCCACCATTACTCTAGGAGAAAATTGAATTTCTGGTGTTTTTACTCCACCTACTCTCTGAAGATAGTGTCAGTTTCCACTGGAACCTGTTATTACAATAAAATAATATTCTTCACATTTCAGTTCATTAGTTGGTTCATCATATTTGTGATTGGGTGCCTAAATGTTAATCTGTACTTCTCATGAAAATAGAACCAATGAGCCCAGTCCTTGAACCCTGTTTATGCAAACCAGGGATGCAAAAGAGACAAGAGGCAACACAACCCACTGCCTGACTCAGCCTTTGCAAGCACAGTGTTAATATACAATTATATTATATATAATTATATAATATACAATAAATATAGGGTGTTAATATACAATGTCTATGTTTTTTATATTTTAGGTCCCAAATAAACGTATCCATACTGCTAGCACTAGAGGATCAGGAAGCAAGTGTGAGTGGAGAACCCTGTCTTTTTGACAGAGCATTGCCCAGGTCTGGGTTGTTCCAAAAGCAAATCTGTTAGAGATGGGCTCCTCCCACGAGCCACATGGTGCCACATAAACTACAGGCCATAGATAGATCTCTAGTTGTCTTTCAAAAGACAGCAAAGTAGACATAGTAATAAATGGTTCTCTTGGATAAAAAAAAAAAAAATGATGTCTTTAATCTCAGTTAAATCACAACAGCCATACACTCAGATGATACCTAAATTAAACATGATGGACCCAAAACTAAACAAAAAGACACTTTCAGAGGCCCAGTCTTCCACTTCAGCTGTTCCAAGCTTATCACACCAGCTAATATGTATAGCAATAGCTTTCCATTCCAAAGACACAATTATCGCCAATAAATCCCCAAAAGATATTTAGTACATGGCAATTCATAGGATACATTGCGGTTTAGACAGACCTAAGCACTTCTTCAGTGCAGGGCATTCTGGCCTGAATAACTGTCAGTTACCACATAAAGATACAGTCAGCAGAATTGTTGCTGCTGCTATTCTGATTTACATGTCAAAAGGGTCCAAAGTACATACCACTGAGCTTTTCCTGACAGGTCTGGAAGCAAAAGGTTTTGCTGCATTTTTCCTCAATAACGGCAAATCCAAGCATGAAGTACAATTTTCCCAGAAATTCCAAAACTACCAAAAATCCATACTACTCTTCAACAAGACAAACTTCATTGTGTAGTCAATGCAACTGCTAAACCCAAACTGATCCATGACTACAAACTGGATCTCACAACTACCTGCCAGGTATGGCTGAGTGGTAATCCCCTTTACAAAGTCAGTCAAGAAAGAACTGAGGAGAAACCTTGTACTCACCTAATAAACAAAATATGTCTATGGATTCCTTGTAGAGTCCGTGTTTTGGACAGATTGTGGACTTGCCTTTACTCTTCCAGGGTTAGTCTTTTCAGTGTGAGTGAGAAAAAAAAAGTATCAAAATTTAGTCCCTGTTGTTCTTCTGTTTCAAAAGGACTTCAAAACACTCCCAGAACACCTGCAGGACAGCAAAAAAATCATAACAATATTGGGTCAGGTGTCTCAAGTCACACAAATGTCACATTTAAAAGCACCTTTGCTAAAGTGGAAACAAACATATATTGTAGACTGCAAGAAATATTGTGCCACACCGACTCCTTGGCAAGCTACCAAAAGATAAAAGTCTTCCAATGAATCAATATAAAAAGTCTTTCATAAAGCATAATATTTGCTTTAGCTACAAGACACAATTTTTATGTCCTTTATCTTTTCACTCTAAACCATTAGAGAATTTAGCAATAGCATGTGTGTGTTTTCTTGTCTGACTAGTCTCATTCCTTGTCTCATATTTTCCTAAATGTAACTTTTTTCTCAGTCATTAATCACTAGTACTAGGCTAATATTTAAGAAAAACAAAAACCACCCAGAGTCTTGTAGATGGCTAAGTGAATTCACTTTAGTTCTTGTTGTGTTTACTTTCTCTGATTACTATAAAAAAATGTTTCCAGGGAAGGGAGAGAAGGGAGAAATGTTAAGATAGGCTGTGAGTATCAGAAAACAATCAGAGAAATCAAATTAGAACAGAATATAGACGAATATGTTGTGACACATTGGTACAAATATTCGTCTATGTTCTGTTCTAATTTGATTTCTCTGATTGTTTTCTGATACTCACAGATCAGTCAAAACTATTCATATTATGAATAACAAACACACAAAGACTTGCTTATGAAATGGAGAATTATTTCCATAAATTAATTGGGAACAGATTTCCTCACCAGATTTCCTCACGTCTATTCACATACAGCAGCAGCTTGTTCCATAGACAGGTTTTTCTTGCTTCACTATGAGTAACCAGGAAAGAATTTGACCCTTGACAAATGATTTTGAATAACGAATATGTTTTTAAAATATTTCAATCTGCTCCTGGGAAAATTCATCAGCAGAGCAGCAAGCAAAATTTGCTGTCTTTATTACTTTTTATTATTTAGCCATCTACTCTAGCTGTTTCTCCAGACCTCACCCTTTAAATGCTCCCACCCTCTCCTTCTTTAATTTCAGCTGTTGTAGTAGACGTTTTTGTAAAAACCTCCTGTTGGTAACATTCATTACATGTTAGTCTGCAAAGTTATGAAGTAAAGAATGCTTGGAATGAAAATGAGGAAAATAATTCCTACAGAGGAAATGCAGTGGTAATAATTATCCACTACACTTAGTTTTCACTGTTTGATTATGATTCTCAGCCAGCTACCATAATTTCTTATTCAGAGGCAATTGTGGCAGAAGAAAAAGGAATAGGCTTTTTAAGGTCTTTGTGAGGCTCACTCAGTTCCTTTTTATGTTAGACTTATCCACACAAAAAGATACACTGAAAGAATATTGCTCAGATTGCAAAGTCAAGCACTCCAGTACTAGTAAATGCCAAAATTAAGATCTCCTGAAAACATTAATTCAGTCCCTTATGCATATGCATTGTGCCATAGTCTTTAATTACTTGATGACATACTATTTTTCCACCCAGTTCTTGCCTCATTCTGTGTTCATGCTGGATGGTGCTCGCTTAATGAGTAAGCTATTCAGCATTTTCTTTTATCCTCCACATTCAGTGTGTGGCCC